>NC_060185.1:39309944-39909944 GCF_021184085.1 Oncorhynchus gorbuscha
GAGGAGGATGAGAGAGAGTAGGAAGGAGGGGGAAGGGAGATTTGTGTGTGTGTGTGTGTGTGTGTGTGTGTGTGTGTGTGTGTGTGTGTGTGTGTGTGTGTGTGTGTGTGTGTGTGTGTGTGTGTGTGTGTGTGTGTGTGTGTGTGTGTGTGAGCAGGTAGAGTTCTCCCTTCCCTCCCGGTGTGTGTGTGTGAATTTATGTGTGTGTGAGTGAGCAGGTAGAGTTCTCCCCACCCTCCCAGTGTGTGTGTGTGTGTGTGTGTGTGTGTGTGTGTGTGTGTGTGTGTGTGTGTGTGTGTGTGTGTGTGTGTGTGTGTGTGTGTGTGTGTGTGTGTGTGTGTGTGTGTGTGTGTGTGTGTGTGTGTGTGTGTGTGTGTGTGTGTGTGTGTGTGAGCAGGTAGAGTTCTCCCCTCCCTCCCAGTGTGTGTGCAGTAGAAAGCAGCAGGGTGGTAGCAGCAGGTACTCTGGCTGAGGGGGGAGTAGCTGGCCCACACAGAGGAACATGCATTAAAGATGAGCCCTGCTCACACCGGCTACACACACTGATCCACATAAATAAGACAGACAGACAGACCTCCACAGGTGAACAGTGGCCTTAAAATCTCCACCACCCCCAAACACACACACCTTACATACACGCAAGCGTACACACACGCGCACAAACACACAACACAAACACTTCACATCACACATACTTTGACTCTCATACGCACACCGCACACACACTCCGTCCACCCCTAGAACTCATTTAAAAAGCAAACATGCTGTTCACAACTACCTCATCTACAATGAGAATACCAACAACAAAAACATATTTCACTAGGCAAGACAGTTAAGAACAAATTCTTATTTTCAATGACAGCCTAGGAACAGTGGGTTATCTGCCTTGTTCTGGGGTAGAATGACAGATTTCTACCTTGTCAGTTCGATGATTTGATCTAGCAACCGTTCCAGTTACTAGTCCAATGCTCTAACCACTAGGCTACCTGCCTCTAGCCACTAGGCGACCTGCCTCTAGCCACTAGGCTACCTGCCTCTAACCACTAGGCTACCTGCCTCTAGCCACTAGGCTACCTGCCTCTAGCCACTAGGCTACCTGCCTCTAACCACTAGGCTACCTGCCTCTAGCCACTAGGCTACCTGCCTCTAACCCCTAGCCTACCTACCTCTAACCCCTAGGCTACCTGTCTCTAACCACTAGGCTACCTGCCTCCCCTGCCACCTTTAGGAACACCATTCTAATATTGAGTTAAACCCCTCCCCTTTTGCCCTCAGAACCGCCTGAATAATATTGGGGAATGGCCTCTACAAGGTATTGAAATGTTCCACAGGGGTGCTGGCCCATGTAGACTCCAGTGCTCCTGACAGTTGTGTCAAGTTGGCTGGATATCTTTGGGTGGTGATACACATAGGAAACTGTTGAGCATGAAAAACCCAGCAGCATTGCAATTGTTGACACAAACCAGTGTGCCTGGGCCAGCAATCTTGATGTCATCTGCATTTGTGTGTGTGTGTGTTTATAGGAGTAAGAACATCTCTATGTTCTTCCACTCTCCTCTTCCTCCCCCTTCTCTCTCCCTCTCTTCTCTCTCCCTCTCTTCTCTCTCCCTCTCTTCTCTCTCCCTCTTCTCTCTCCCACTCTCCTCTCCCTCCCCCTTCTCTCTCCCTCTCTTCTCTCTCCCTCTCTTCTCTCTCCCTCCCCTTCTCTCTCCCTCTCTTCTCTCTCCCTCTCTTCTCTTTCCCTCTCTTCTCTTTCCCCCTTCTCTCTCCCTCTCTTCTCTCTCCCTCTCTTCTCTCTCCCTCTCTCTCTCTCCCTCTCTTCTCTCTCCCTCTCTCCTCTCTCCCTCTCTTCTCTCTCCCTCTCTTCTCTCTCCCTCCATTTTCTCTTTCCCTCTCTTCTCTCTCCCTCTCCTCTCCCTCCCCCGTCTCTCTCCCTCTCTTCTCTCTCCCTCTCTTCTCTTTCCCTCTCTTCTCTCTCCCCCTTCTCTCTCCCTCTCTTCTCTCTCCCTCTCTTCTCTCTCCCTCTCTCCTCTCTCCCTCTCTTCTCTCTCCCTCTCTTCTCTCTCCTCTCTCTTCCTCCCCCTTCTCTCTCCCTCTCTTCTCTCTCCCTCTCTTCTCTCTCATTCTCTTCTCTCTCCCTCCCCCTTCTCTCTCCCTCTCTCCTCTCTCCCTCTCTTTTCTCTCCCTCTCTTCTCTCTCCCTCTCTTCTCTCTCCCCCTTCTCTCTCCCTCTCTTCTCTCTCCCTCTCCTCTCCCTCTCTTCTCTATCCTTCTCTTCCTCCCTTTCTCTCTGTTCTTCCCATCGTCCCCATCCAGACAGGATCTTGAGAGACATAGTCTGATGTAATGTAGCATCAAACCAGCAGTACTATCACACACTGCCTTTGAAACAAGGCACACATCAACGCATTACCACATCATCCTCCTTCTGTCTCTCAAAACAGGAGAGAATAGGAGAAGAGTGAACAAAGAGAAGGGAGGAGAAAGACAGAAAGAAATAAAGAAAGAGGAGATCAAGCAACCTGGTGATTCTAGCAGAAGTGGGGCAGAGAAGAGGGCAGAAGAGTCTTACAGATCAGACCCCACCATGTTCCTCCACTGTACCAGACACAGAATGGCGGCGGCAGCTTCCAATCGCCTGCTGCTCTCCTCAGAACAGCCAGCTCTGCTCGGCGACTGTGTGCATAGAGAGTCTTATTTGGGAGATAGGGAGCTAAATATAACCTGCACCACTGGCACAGACAGTGACATGGCCACCACCCCTGCTGTCACTGATACGAACTCCCTGTATCTCCATGGCCATTCTTAACAAGGCAGTGCTATTGTTGAAGGTGTCCCTTATCTATAACGCTGGAAAAGGCACTTTGTGTGTGTGAACTAAAACCTTGGCTCTCTGCTCTCAACATAATTCTATGGGAATACAGTAGTGTGGAATGTTCTCTTTTCTTGAAGGTGTTCCCTGCACATTGCCACTTTTACTGTTGAAGGACAGCGCAAGGACACATTGCAACAGGCACACAATGTGAATGCAGTGCTTTTGAAGATTCTCTGTATGTCTGGGCAGCGAGGGAGGGAGGGAGAGAGGGATGGTTGACATGAAGCATCATTACCATACAGTAGACATGTGTGCAGTGAGGAGCACAGAGGAGTACAGCTTAATGGACTTCTCCTTCTGGAGGTGACACCACACTCACACACACAAGGACATGCACGCACACACACACAATCTTTACACACATACAAACAATCTTTGCATGCACCCACACACACAAGGACACACACACACACACACACACACCAGTGGAGAGCAGAACCTCCATCGGTGGTTAATGAGGCAGTAATTAGTGTTGTTCTGGAGCAAACAGGACAGCATTGAGATGCACACTTCATACACTGCATCAAACCACACGTCTACTACTATCTAACGCCATGCATCATCCTGTATGTGTGTGCGTGTGCGTGTTTGTGTGTAAAACGTTATCAGTATTCTGACCTTGTACAACAGATAGTCTAGGATCGGTGCACAGGAACAACGACAGGGCTGCATGCTTTTTAGGTAGGAGCGCACATTGTGTTTATACATGTGGTGCGTGTGTGTGTGCATGCATGCTGGTGTTATATAGAGAACATCGAGAGATTTAGAGTGTGTCTGCAGTAGAGGTCTTCATGGATCCACCCATACCTGAATACCCGAGATCTGACCCGGGACCCGAGCGGATCCAGAATTCTAAATCATGTCACGAGTCTGGGTCAGATTTGATATGATTGTCACGGGTCTGGGTCAGATCTGATATGATTGTCACGGGTCTGGGTTAGATCTGATATGATTGTCACGGGTCTGGGTCAGATCTGATATGATTGTCACGGGTCTGGGTTAGATCTGATATGATTGTCACGGGTCTGGGTCAGATCTGATATGATTATCACGGGTCTGGGTCAGATCTGATATGATTGTCACGGGTCTGGGTCAGATCTGATATGATTGTCACGGGTCTGGGTCAGATCTGATATGATTGTCACGGGTCTGGGTCAGATCTGATATGATTGTCACGGGTCTGGGTCAGATCTGATATCATTGTCATGGGTCTGGGTCAGATCTGATATGATTGTCACGGGTCTGGGTCAGATCTGATATGATTGTCACGGGTCTGGGTCAGATCTGATATGATTGACACGGGTCTCGCCGATGTGTAATTTTAACTGACTTGTCCTGAAGGACCCATACAGATCCGAACACAACTGCTTCAGTAGAGAGAGAGAGAAGTTTAGAATTTATGCTGCTACTCTTTGCTTTTCACAGGAGTGGCGCACGTAGCTTGTTGTTGTTGTTGGCCCATCATAAGTCATCAAAGCAGCAACAGGCTCCAGTCATGGAGCCTCCATGTGGGGCAAAACTTAGGAGATATCTAATCAATGGAAGATGGAATGAAATTGATGGAATTATAAGTTAAAGGAGAAGGATAGGCTACAACGACCAAGAGCCAACAGGTAGACTGATACTTTATATTCTGAATGGTGTAGTTGTTGTTTGTAACTGTAGGACAAGAAATAGCATACTGCATCAATTAGCCTAGCTAGCTAGCTGCTAGCTTAACGAGCTTTTCCCGGTTGGATGTAGTCAAGACAGTTACTAGGTAATCATATTGGATGATAAATAACCTAGCTATGTCAGCTATTAATCTACTATAGCGCGAGTCTGCTTGGTAGGTTGCTGTCTCTCGTCTCTGCCACCCTTCTCCCTGTTCCGTGTCACTCGGTCACACTCACATTAGCCTACACACACACAGTACGGCCCCTGCTAGAGCGTCACCTCTCTCTACCTCCTCTCCCTCGCACTTTATCAACTCCGGTTAATAAAATAGCTTAAAAATGCACTTTTCTGCTGCTTCCCTCACTCTGATCGGACCGGGTCTGGATCCTACCAGGTCTATACGGAACAGGTTTAGTTTTCCTCGGGTCCGTTTGGAATGGAACTCTATGAGAGCCCCAGGTCCATTTTGGAACTGTGTTTTACTTTTTGTTTTACTTTTACTGCAGCTATAAGAGTGTGTGGGTGTATGAGAGGGAGACAGGGTGTATAGAGAGAGAAAAGAGAGAAAGAGGGAGAGAGTGTAGAAACAATAGCATTTGTGTGCCTCTTTTGTGGAGAAGGGAAATGGAGAAGTGTTTAATGAATTTTTCGGATGACACACAAAGCAATTAACGGTCATCACGCTGAGAGAGAGAGAGAGAGAGAGAGAGAGAGAGAGAGAGAGAGAGAGAGAGAGAGAGAGAGAGAGAGAGAGAGAGAGAGAGAGAGAGAGAGAGAGAGAGAGAGAAGGGGGAGACAGAGGGAGAGAGAAAGAGAGAGATAAAGAGAGATGGACAAAGAGAGAAATAAAGAGGGAGGGAGAGGGAAATAGAGAGAGGGAAAGAGAGAGGAGGAAAGTGGTACAGTGTAATTATACAGAACACAAGCACATTTGCTTCGCGTCTCTCTCTCTCTAGCCTCTACTACACCATTGAAATTCCTCCAGTGTTTCTGACAAATTTGAGCTGCCTTACTTTAAAATAGAGCAAAACACAGTTTAACCTTCTGTCTCCCCTTCCCTCCCTCCCTCTCTCTCTCTCTCCCCAGGCCAACACACATGCACGCACGCACACACGCACACACACACACACACACACACACACACACACACACACACACACACACACACACACACACACACACACACACACACACACACACACACACACACACACACACACACACACACACACACACACACACACACACACACACACACACACACACACACACACACACACACACACACACACATACACACACTGCAACAATAAACACTCCACACATTGCCTGAAATCGCACCACATAATGAATGTTAGCATAAAGAGAGAGAGAACAAATAAGAGAGAGAGGGAGTGTATGAAAGAAAAATACACTGAATGGCATGACAGGGAGATGGAGTTAAAAGAGTGGGATAGTAAGAGAGTGAGAGAGAGGGAGGAGAAAAGAGAGAGAGGGAGGAGAAAAGAGAGAGAGAGAGAGAAAAGCAGCTAAAAGGAAGTGTAAATTACAATACCAGATGCATGCTGGTCTCCTGCAGAGTGAAGAAATCAGTGAAAATATGTATTCAGCTGCTGCTTCCTCTCCTTCTGTCCCACACTCTGTTACTCTTACTGTCCCCCCCTCCCCATTGTCCCCCCCCCCTCTCTCTATCTCCCCCTCTCTCTCTGGCGAAGGGAGCTGCCAGTCAGAAGACTGACAGGACGGATGAGGAGAGAAAGAGGGAGATGAGGGAGAGAGAGAGAGGGGACAAGAAGGCAGATGACTTAAGGAGCAAACACACCCTTGTAGATGGAGGGAAGAGAGCGAAAGAGAAGAAGAAAGAGAGAAAGAGATGAGCCTTCACTCAGGTTCTATAGAGAAAGACTTAGAGAGCTGAGCTGCCACACACCGACTATCAATCTAATATCAATCTCCGATCAATCTCCTATCAATCTCCTCTCTCCACCTCTGCTCTCCTCTCTATCCATCAATCACTCCAAATCGTTTTCACTCCAGCTAATCCTGTCTCTCCCTCTTTTGTGTTATATTTCTCTCTCTTTGTACATTCTCTCTGTCCTTCACTCTCCCATTTACCCTCTGTACACTGTCACTTTCTTGCTGAATACGAGATAAATTACTGAAATGTCTAATGCAAACGGGACTAAACTCACTTCTGTCATCATGAAGTGCTTTTAGAGACTAGTCAAGGATCCTATCACCTCTACCTTACCTGTCACTCTAGACCTACTTCAATTTGCTTACCGCCCCAATAGATCCACAGACGATGCAATCGCCGTCACACTGCACACTGCCCGATCCCATCTGGACAAGAGGAATACCTACATAAGAATGCTGTTCTTTGGCTATAGCTCAGCATTCAACACCATAGTACCCTCCAAGCTCATCATTAAGCTTGAGGCTCTGGGTCTGAACCCCGCCCCACAAAGGTGCATGCTCAGCCCCCTCCTGTACTCCCTGTTCACCCAAGACTGCGTGGCCAAGCACGCCTCCAACTCAATCATCAAGTTTTCCGACGACACAACAGTAGTAGGCTTGATTACCAACAATGACGAGGTGGCCTACAGGGAGGAGGTGAGGTCTCTGGGAGAGTGGTGCCAGGAAAATAACCTTTCACTCAACGTCAATAAAACAAAGGAGATGATTGTGGACTTCAGGAAACAGCAGAGGAAGCACGTCCCTAACCACATCGAAAGTACCGCAGTGTAGAAGGTGGAAAGCTTCAAGTTCCTTGCAGTACACATCACTGACAAGTTGAAATGGTCCACCCACACAGATAGTGTGGTGAAGAAGGCGCAACAGCACCTCTTCAACGTCAGGAGGCTTGTCACCTAAAACCCTCACAAACTTTTACAGATGCACGATTGAGAGCATCCTGTCAGGCTGTATCACAGCTTGGTACAGCAACTGCACCGCCCGCAACCGCAGGGTTCTCCAGAGGGTGGTGCGGTCTGCACAACGCATCACCGGGGGCAAATTACCTGCCCTCCAGGACACCTACAACACCCGGTGTCACAGGAAGGCCAAAAAGATCATCAAGAACAACAACCACCTGAGCCACTGCCTGTTCACCCCACTATCATCCAGAAGGCTAGGTCAGTACATGTGCATCAAAGCTGGGACCGAGAGACTGAAAAACAGCTCCTATCTTAAGGCCATCAGACTGTTAAATAGCCATCACTAGCATGTAAACGCTACTGCCTATATACATAGATTAGAAATCACTGGCCACTTTAATAAATGGAAGACTAGTCACTTTAATAATGGTCACATATCTTGCATTACTCATCTCATATGTATATAGTGTATTCTAGACTATTCTACTGTATCTTAGTCCATGCCACGCTGACATCGCTCGTCCATATATGGATATATTCTTAATTCCATTCCTTACTTAGATGTGTGTGTATTGGGTACATTGTTAGATACTACTGCACTGTCGGAGCTAGAAACACAAGGATTTCGCTACACCCACAATAACATCTGCTAAACACATGTATGTGACCAATACAATGTGACTTGATTTGAACTCAGTGAAGCAAGATGCAGCATGACGTCATCCCCTGTCAGTGGATATACGGTACCTGCACTCCAAAGAAAAACCCACTCACACAACAATCATACTTCCATACACAATACTACACATACACACGCACACGGGTACATGCGCAAGGACACACACAAATGCACATGTACACACGAGCACACACAAACAGAGAGAGAGAGAGAGAGAGAGAGAGAGAGAGAGAGAGAGAGAGAGAGAGAGAGAGAGAGAGAGAGAGAGAGAGAGAGAGAGAGAGAGAGAGAGAGAGAGAGACCATCATGCCCATTGATGTAGAACAGCAGCTTCTAAGTGGCCATTAAGCAAACAGACAGTAGCTAAAGACTCTCAGAGCTATTTGGGCCTGTCCCTGTACCCATTACATCCCGATGAGGTATTTCATAGTGCTTTATAATGGGGAATCATAGAGCTGCTACACAGTTAGGACTCTACATGAGGACACCAGCCAGAGTGGTTGAACACCCCTTTCTCGCCTCTCTTCTCCTTTTCACTCCTATACTTCCCATTCCTCCCATCCTGTAGCATCTTTATCCCCCCCCCCTCTCCTCCCCCTCTCATTCCCTGGAGGTGTGGTGCAGGTGTGGTGATGGTTATGGTGGTGATAGTTTTATCGATCAGGTGATGCTGTATAGAGGTAGAGTGATTTTATCCCTGGGTGTAGAGGATTCAGCTGATACAAAGGAAGGGGGGAATCACACATTGATAACATACCCTTACTGCACCATTTCAAGTGGAACTGACAACGTTTTAACTACTTTGCAGATATGTAACAAACAGACAATCATAAATCCACACAAAAATATCAAATTCACAGTTTAAGTTACACAACTAGGTTTTAAAAGCCTGGTTGTGTAGAATTCACCAATACATTTATTGGTAGTCCAAAAAATATTGCAACCAGCTGGCCTGGTCCATAGTTTTTTGTCCCCACTCATTCGGGATGCAATTCCCATTTCAGTGGCTCAATATTTTGGACAAAAACTGACAAATGGAACTAAGGCTGGGAATGTCAAAATAATAGTGATTGACATTCTGAGTCTTTTCGGTGAGCCGGTATCATTTGGTTAGCAAGCAAGAAATGTCAATCATTTTGCTAGCTAGCTACCTATGCTTAATATCAACTACTGTTATCCACAGTTAGCATGCACATCTCTTAGTTGTCAGTGAAATGTATTTGGCATCGATCAAATGGTGGATAGACAGTTCCCATTCAGTTGGCAAACATGGGTTGGGGAAAGCATGCATTGGCAGGCAAGCTGCAGAAGGGCGAGCAGGCTACTATCCCCCATCGTTCAGCAGTTCAATTTTCACAGCCAATTACAAGCTGAAAAGGTTTGAGTTTGAACTATTATTATTTTCAGTCGAGACAACCGCTGGGCGTCAACTGAGGGGACAATTCGGGTCGGCCCAGTGGAAAGATCCAAACTTGAATGCCGTCACAGCCCAAGTGATAGCGGTGGATGGACAGCTACTTCTGGGGGTGAGTGACTGGCGATAACCCCATTTCCAAATCAAGAATAACCTTTTGTATCAGGTGTCACACCAACAGGGGGAACTGCAAGAGGTATTATTGCTGCCCCGACGGTACATGGGAACCCTTCTTCAGCTGGCCCACACCCACCTGTTGGGGGCGCACCTGGGAATGTAGAAGACCCAGGAACGGATCACCGCCTGGTTCTACTGGCCCGGGATGAGGAGGGTAGTGGAAGACTACTGTTGCAGATGCCGGGATGTCAACTCACTCACTGCCCCGAAAGCACACTTCCAAAACCCTCTGGTCCCCCTGCCAATAATCAGGGTACCCTTTGAACACATCGCCATGGACATAGTGGGACCCCTGGTAAAAACAGCACGAGGACACCAGTACATCCTGGTGATAGTAGATTATGCCACCCGGTATCCCGAGGCCATTCCCCTATGGGCGGCAGTATTCAAGGGAATCGCCAGGGAGCTGTTCCACCTCTTTAGCTGGGTGGGCATCCCGAACGATATCCTGACAGACCAAGGTACAGAGTTTATGTCCCGCCTCATGAAAGAGTTGTATGCTCTCCTGCAGATCAAGCAGATCCGGACCTCCGTCTTTCACCCGCAGAAGGATGAGCTCGTCGAGCGCTTCAATAAAATGCTCAAACAAATGCAGCAGAAGGTCATCGAGCAGGACGGGAAGAACTGGGACCAGCTACTACCCCACCTAATGTTCTCAATCCGAGAAGTAACCCAGTCCTCCACTGGGTTTTCCCCTTTCGAACTCCTCTACGGGAGAAAGTCACGCGGCCGACTGGACCTCGCCAAGGAGGTGAGGGAAGCACAACCGACCCCCTTACGCAGCGTGGTAGAGCACGTGGAGAAGTTCCTGGCAACATGGCACAGGCCATACGAGTTGATCGAGATGCTGGTACCTGTCAATAACCGCGTACGGCAACCGGGGAGACGGAAACCCCAACAGATTTACCACGTGAACCTGTTGAAGTGGCACGAGAGGACAGCTTTGGTCATGTAGTGGTCGGGACCTAGGATGGCCAACGGTACCAGTGGTGGTCCTGAGCAATGAGGACCTCAACCCAGCCCAGAAGCAAGAGCTCAGGGAGCACATCGATCGGAACACGGTGGTGTTTTCCAAGAAGCCAGGCCGCACAACCCTCACTGAACACCACGTCCGTACCCGGCCCGGGGAAACGGTACGAAAGAGGCCACATCGGATTCCGGAGGAAGGCCGTGAAACAGGAAGTGAAGGCTATGTTGAGGATGGGGGTCATTGAAGAGTCCCCCAGTGCATGGTACAGCCTCATCGTGTTGGTGCCCAAACTTGATGGTAGCCTCCGCTTCTGTAGTAATGTTCAGGGTGTGAACAACATAAGCTTGTTCGACGCCTACCTCATGCTGAAGGTGGATGAGCTCATCGACTGATTGGGAAAGGCCCAGTACATCAGCACCCTTGACCTGACCAAAAGATATTGGCAGGTACCGTTGGCAGCCTCCTCCAGGGAGAAGACAGCATTTTCGGCACCCAATGAATTGTATCAGTACCAGGTGCTCCCGTTCGGTCTCCACGGAGCCCTGCTCACATCCCAGCGACTGATGAACAGAATGCTTCGACCCCACTAGCAGTACGCAGCTGCCTATCTGGATTATATCATCATCCACAGCCAAAGTTGGGAAGAGCAACTGACACGCCTCCAGGTGTGCTGGACGCGCTCAGACAAGCCGGGTTGACCGCAAACCCCAAGAAATGCAAACTAGGGTTCGAGGAGGTGGAGTGCCGGTGGTATTTGATCATACGGGGGAACGTCAAGCCCCAGGAGAGGAAGGTTCATGCGGTACATGACTGGCCCGTTCCATGCACCAAGACATAGGTCAAGTCCTTCCTGGGACTGGCAGGATACTATAGCCGGTTTATCCCCAACTTTGCGGCTATAGCTCTCCCCTCACCGATTTAACCAGGGCCCGCCTCCCGAAAACAGTGAAATGGAAGGACAAGACAGAAGCGGCTTTCAGCCGTCTGAAGGAAGCACTGTGCTCCCATCCGATTCTCGTAATGCCCGATTTCCAGGTGCCGATGGTGGTCCCGATGGATGCATGTGATACGGGACTAGGGGCTGTTCTGTCCCAGATACACGATGTGGAGGAGCACCCCATCATATACATCACACGAAAGCTGATACCTAGAGAAAAAAAGTACTCTATTGTTGAGAAAGTGTCTAGCAGTGAAGTGAACGCTAGACAATCTCAAGTATTAGATACCCACTTCACCCTGGTCATGGACCATGCTCCCCTGGTCTGGATGGCCCGGGGAAAGGACACAAATGATCTGGTCACCAGGTGGTTCTTGTCCCTTCAACGCTTGTCTTTTTCTGTTGTGCAAAGGTCAGGGGCGAAGCATGGAAACGCGGATTCCCTATCGAGAAGGGAGTCATATGTCGCACTGATGACAGTCCCCTCCCCGGGGGGTGTGGTGTACAGCAGGTCAGCCACCAGTGGGAAACTCATCGAGGCCTGGTGAGACGAGGTATACATCCCGAGGCGATGGCTCCATCTGCTGGACGTGACAGGTCTCGACGGGCTCTCCAGCCAGGACTAATTGGGGCTGATTGGGAGTTGGTGAGTAATCAAGGGCTGATTGCTCACCAGCTGTACAAGTCCCATAAAGCTGGCAGAAGGGCAGCACACAGGGGAGAGTGGGGGAAGAAAGGACTCCCGTATAGTTGGGGACGGTTGCAGTGGTAACAGGTGTGAGTTCAGTTTTTGATCCCCACAGGATACAGCAAGACCCGGAGCCAAGAACACAGTATCCCAGAGAGGGTCTCTTGGGGGAGACCTATTCTTTTCTTTTGAACTATTATTTTAATAAACTGTGTAAACTTTTTGACCCAACCCCCTGGTCTGCCACAATATATATGTATATATATATATATATATATATATATATATATATATATATATATATATATATATATATACACAGCACCAGTCAAACGTTTGGACACACCTACTCATTCAAGAGTTTTTCTTTATTTTTACTATTTTCTACACTGTGGAATAATAGTGAAGACATCAAAACTATGAAATAACACATATGGAATCATGTAATAATCAAAAAAGTCTTAAACAAATCAAAATATGTTTTATATTTGCAATTCTCCAAAATAGCGAACCTTTGCCTTGATGACAGCTTTACACACTCTTGGCATTCTCTCAACCAGCTTCATAAGGCAGTCACCTAGAATGCATTTCAATTAACAAGTGTGCCTTGTTAAAAGTACATTTGTGGAATTTGTTTCCTTTTAAATGCATTTGAGCCAATCAGTTGTGTTGTGACAAGGTAGAGGTGGTATACAGAAGATAGCCCTATTGGTAAAAGACAAATTCCATATTATGGCAAGAACAGCTCAAATAAGCAAAGATAAAGACAGTCCATCATTACTTTAAGATATGAAGGTCAGTCAATACGGAAGATTTCAAGAACTTTGAAAGTTTCTTCAAGTAAAAACCATCAAGCACTATGATGAAACTGGCTCTCATGAGGACCGCCACAGGAAAGGAAGACCCAGAGTTACCTCTGCTGGAGAGGATAAGTTCATTAGAGATACCAGCCTCAGAAATTGCCCAAATAAATGCTTCAGAGAGTTCAAGTAACAGACACATCTCAACATCAACTGTTCAGAGAAGACTGCGTGAATCAGGCATTCATGGTCAAATTGCTGCAAAGAAACCACTACTAAAGGACACCAATAATGAGAAGAAACGTGCTTGGGCTAAGGAACACGAGCAATGGACATTAGACCAGTGGAAATCTGTCTTTAGGTCTGATGAGTCCAAATTTTTTATTTTTGGTTCTAACCGCCGTGTCATTGTGAGATGCAGAGTAGGTGAACGCATGATCTCCGCATGTGTGGTTCCCACCGTGAAGCATGGATGATGAGGTGTGATGGTGTGGTGGTGCTTTGCTGGTGACACTGTCAGTGATTGATTTAGAATTTAAGGCACACTTAACCAGCATGGCAACCAAAGCATTCTGCAGCGATACGCCATCCCATCTTGTTATCGCTAAGTGGGACTATCATTTGTTTTTCTACAGGACAATGACCCAACATACCTCCAGACTGTGTAAGGGCTATTTGACCAAGAAGGAGAGTGATAGAGTGCTTCATCAGATGACCTGGCCTCCACAATCACGCAACCTCAACCCAATTGAGATGTTTTAGGATGAGTTGGACTGCAGAGTGAAGGAAAAGCAGTCAACAAGTGCCCAGCATATGTGGGAACTCCTTCAAGACTGAAAAAGCATTCCAGGTGAACCTGGTTGAGAGAATGACAGGAGTCTACAAAGCTGTCATCAAGCCAAAGGATGGCTTTCTTGGTTACTTCATGATTTCATATGCGTTATTTCATAGTTGTGATGTCTTCACTATTATTCTGTTAATCTAGAAAATATTAAAAAATAAAGAAAAACCCTTGAATATATATATATACTATATATATATATATATATACATATATATATATATATGGGGCGTGGTTGTATATATCGATGATATCCTGATCTATTCCGCCACACGCGCCGAGCGTGTGTCTCTGGTGCTTGAGAGACTGCTGGGGCATGACCTATATGTCAAGGCTCAGAAGTGTGTGTCTCCTTCCTGGGTTATCGCATTTCCACCTCGGGGGTGGTGATGGAGTGTGACCGCGTTAAGACCGTACGTAATTGGCCGACTCCAACCACGGAGAAGGAAGTGCAGCGGTTTTTGGGGTTTGCAAATTATTACCTGAGGTTTTGGCCAGGTAACGGCCCCCATTACCTCACTGCTGAAGGGGGGCCGGTGAGTTTGCGGTGGTCGGCAGAGGCTAACAGAGCCTTCAATCGTTTGAAGGAGCTGTTCCCAGAATCGCCCGTGTTGGCGCACCTGGACCCCTCTTTAGCGTTCATAGTGGAGGTGGATGCGTCCAAGGCTGGGGTGGGTGCCATGCTATCACAGCGTTCGGGTACGCTACCGAAACTCCTCCCCTGCACTTTCTTTTTCGAAGAAGCTCGGTCCGGCAGAGCGTACCTATGATGTGGGGGACCGGGAGTTGTTGGCTGTGGTAAAGGCCCTGAAGGTGTGGAGACACTGGCTTGAGGGGGCTAAGCACCCTTTTCTCATCTGGACTGACCACCGGAATCTGGAGTATATCCCGGCAGCTAGGAGACTGAATCCGCGTCAGGCAAGTTGGGCCATGTTCTTCATCCGATTTAGGTTCACCATCTCATATAGACCAGGCTCCCTGAACACTAAGGCCGACGCGCTGTCCCGTCTCTATGACACGGAGGATTGGCCCATCGACCCTACTCCCATCCTTTAGCCTCTAGGCTGGTGGCACCGGTGGTATAGGAGGTGGACACGGACATTGAGCGGGCGTTACGGGTGGAACCTGCACCTCCACAATGTCCTACAGGTCGCAAGTACGTGCTGCTTGGTGTTCGTGATCAATTGATTTGGTGGGCGCACACACTACCCTCTTCGGGTCATCCTAGTGTGGCGAGGATAGTGCGAAGTACTGGTGGTCCACCTTGGTTAGGGATGTGAGGTTTTATGTCTCTTCCTCTTCGGTGTGTGCCCAGAGTAAGGCTCATAGGCACCCTCCTAGAGGGAAGTTACAGCCCCTCCCCGTTCCACAATGGCCATGGTCTCACCTGTCGGTGGACTTCCTTACCTATCTTCCCCCTTCTCAGGGGAACACCACGGTTCTGGTTGTTGTTTTCTATGTCCTGCCATCTCCTCCCATTGGCCGGTCTCCCTACGGCCCTACAGACTGTGAAGGCCCTATTTACCCACGTCTTCCGGCACGGGGTGCCGGAGGACATCGTTTCTGATCGAGGTCCCCAGTTGACGTCCCGGGTTTGGAGGGTGTTTATGGAGCGTCTGGGGGTCTCGGTCAGCTTGACCTCTGGTAATCACCCCGAGAGTAATGTGCAGGTGGAGAGAGTGAACCAGGAGGTGGGTAGGTTTCTGCGGTCGTATTGCCAGGACCGGCCAGGAGAGTGGTCAAGGTACGTACCATGGGCGGAGTTGGCCAAGAACTCACTCTGCCACTCCTCCACGAACATTTCCATTTCAATGCGTGCTGGGCTACCAGCCGGTCCTGGCGCCGTGGCATCAGAGTCAGACCTAAGCTCCTGCGGTGGAGGACTGGGTGCAGCGCTCCAGGGCCGTCCAGGAATCCTTCAAGCAAGCAGGTGGATGGCAGAAGAGGAGCGCTGACCGCCACCGCAGTGAGGCCCCCGTGTTCGTACCGGGGGACAGGGTCTGGCTCTCGACCCGAAACCTACCACTTCGCTTGCCCTGCCGGAAGCTGGGGCCGCAGTCTGTCAAAGTCCTGAGGAGGATAAAAAGGGTGTGTTATAGATTACAACTCCCTTCCTATTATCGTATTAACCCCTCGTTTCATGTGTCTCTCCTCAGGCCGGTGGTAGCTGGTCCCCTGCAAGAAGGTGAGGTGCCGGAGGTCCCTCCACTCCCTCTGGACATCGAGGGGTCCCCCACGTACACAGTACATGCTATTCTGGACTCGAGACGCCGGGTGAGGGGCCTGCAGTACCTCGTGGACTGGGAGGGGTATGGTCCGGAGGAGAGGTGCTGGGTACCGGTGGGGGACATCTTGGATCTGTCACTGTTGAGGGATTTCCATCGCCTCCATCCGGCTCGCCCTGCGCCTCGCCCTCCGGGTTGTCCTTGAGGCCAGTGTCGGTGCGCTGTGGGAGCCGCGTGTCGGGGGGGTACTGTCATGACTCCTAACGAAGGTGGCTCCTCGTCGTCACCGGCCTACTAGCTGCCACCGATCCCTTTTCCCTTTTCTGTTGGTTTTGTCTGATTTGTTTCACCTGTTTCTTGTTTAGATTTTGAGTTGGGCTATTTAAGCCGGTAGGCCCACCTGCTCTTTGTGCGGGCTTGATTATTTTTCCCACTGTGTTGATGGCCGGTAGTGCGTGTTGTTTAGTTACCTGTTTTGGGCATTTGTTTATTACGCCCAGTTTCGTGGAGAGTACTACTTTTTCCCTGTGCGTAATAAAGCGCTATTCTGAACTTTCTGCCTCCTGCACCTGACTCCGCACCCACTACGCGTAGTGTGTTACAATGTTGATATTGTGAACCAATATTATACATTTTTACTCCCTGTTTCAGGAAGTGATGTCACTGAACTCTGCCTTTATATATAGGACATTCCACTCCCATCTGGGATATGGATGCCTGATTAAGAGGCTTGAAATGTTATTGTAATAGAATCACTTGGGAGCATGATCAGCAGTGTGCAGGGTTTTCCTTTTTATTTTTCATGAATTATAACATATAATACAGGTGCATCAAAGCTGGGACCGAGAGACTGAAAAATAGCTTGTATCTTAAGGCCGTCAGACTGTTAAACAGCCATCATTAACACAGAGAGGCTGCTGCCTACATACAGACTTGAAATCATTGGCCACTCTAACAAATGGTTCACTCTCACTTTATTAATTCCACTTTAATAATGATGTTCACATATCTTGCATTTGTCACGCCCTGGTCGATGTATTTTGTGTTTTTCTTCATGTATTTGGTCAGGCCAGGGTGTGACATGGATTTTTGTATGTGGTGTGTAGCTTAGTGGGATTGTAGCTTAGTGGGGTGTTCTAGGAGAGTCTATGGCTGTCTGAAGTGGTTCTCAATCAGAGGCAGGTGTTTATCGTTGTCTCTGATTGGGAACCATATTTAGGCAGCCATATTCTTTGGTTGTGTTGTGGGTGATTGTCCTTAGTGTCCTTATTCTATGTTAGTTTGCACCAGTTTAGGCTGTTTCGGTATTCATTACGTTTATTGTTTTGTTGAGTTTGTGTTTGATTCGTGTTATGTTGTTTTTATTAAACATGGATCGCAATATACACGCTGCAGTTTGGTCCGACTCTCCTTCACCATTAGAAAACCGTTACAGAATCACCCACCGTAAACGGACCAAGCACTGTGTCAACAGGCAGGAGCAGCCCAAAGAGGAGATGCATATTAAGGATTTCTGGACATGGGAGGAAATCATCGATGGGAGAGGACCCTGGGCTAAACCAGGGGAGTGTAGCCGCCCAAAGGTGGAACAGGTGGAGGCAGCGAGGAGAGCAGAGGCAGCCGGAGAGAGGAGCCGGCGATATGAGGAGGGAGCACGGCAGTGCGACAGGTACGAGAGTCTCCTCCCTGCAGGTGGTCCCGTCTGTCCGGCGCTGCTGCCGGAGTCTCCCGCCTGTCCGGCGCTGCTGCCGGAGTCTCCCGCCTGTCCGGCGCTGCTGCCGGAGTCTCCCGCCTGTCCGGCGCTGCTGCCGGAGTCCCCCGCCTGTCCGGCGCTGCTGCCGGAGTCTCCCGCCTGTCCGGCGCTGCTGCCGGAGCCTCCCGCCTGTTCGGCGGCGCCAGAGCCCCTATGTCCCGAGCTTCCCCTCTGTCCCGAGCTTCCCCTCTGTCCCGAGCTTCCCCTCTGTCCCGAGCTTCCCCTCTGTCCCGAGCTTCCCCTCTGTCCCGATCTGCTCCTCAGTCTAGTGGGGTTCTGGGTGAGGAATACTAGGCCATGGTTGGCGGCGAGTGTGGACTATCTAGGGACGCAAGGAGAGGGGACTAAGACATTTACTGAGTGGGGACCACGTCCCGCGCCGGAGCCGCCACCATGGACAGACGCCCACCCGGACCCTCCCTATTGATTTGAGTTGCGTTCGGGAGTCCGCACCTTAGGGGGGGGGGGGGGTTCTGTCACGCCCTGGTCGAAGTATTTTGTGTATTTTGTGTTTTTCTTCATGTATTTGGTCAGGCCAGGGTGTGACATGGGTTTTTGTATGTGGTGTGTAGCTTAGTGGGATTGTAGCTTAGTGGGGTGTTCTAGGAGAGTCTATGGCTGTCTGAAGTGGTTCTCAATCAGAGGCAGGTGTTTATCGTTGTCTCTGATTGGGAACCATATTTAGGCAGCCATATTCTTTGGTTGTGTTGTGGGTGATTGTCCTTAGTGTCTTGATGTCCTTATTCTATGTTAGTTTGCACCAGTTTAGGCTGTTTCGGTATTCATTACGTTTATTATTTTGTTGAGTTTGTGTTTGATTCGTGTTACGTTGTTTTTATTAAACATGGATCACCATTAGAAAACCGTTACAGCATTACTCATCCCAGATGTATATACAGTATTTTATACCATCTATTGCATCTTATCTATGTCGCTCGGTCATTGCTCATCCATATATTTATATATACATATTCTTAGTCCATGCCTTTACTTAAATGGGTGTGTAATTAGGTAGTTGTTGTGGAATTGTTAGATTACATCTTAGATATTGCTGCAGTGTCGGAACTTGAAGCACAAGCATTTCGCTACACCCGCAATAACATCTGCTAAACGTGTGCGACCAATAAAATGTGATTTGATTTGAACTCACCTATAACTCCATCACCTGCAAAGAGTACTTGGATGTGCATGTTCTTCAGCTATAATTTGCATATAGGCCTACTGTAGCTCTGATTGGCTATGGCGCACCTGTCTATGTTGAGTCCTTTCCTGGACAAGACTGACACGTTTTTAATAGTGCATTATCTATTAATTGTCCAAACGCACGGCCGCTTTCCCAATCTATATTGCTATAGAATTTTCACAAATGGCTTACTATATGACATTCCCAAACATTCGATGAATTTATGAAAACAGGAAAATGACCATACCTAAGTGCTCGCCCGGGGGTTTAGAGGAACATATTTTTTATAAGATTTCATGTTGCTAATACGCTATCATTTCCACTTTAAACACATACTGTACATCAGGAAGAAAATACACACAAATATAATTCCTAAACACACCAGTATACAGTAAGTGTGTTTCCATGTTATCTACTTCACCCCACATATCCTCATCTCACAGTGGCTTCAAAGCAATGGGATTCCTCTTGGCTAATAAGACATTCCTCAACACACAATTACAAATACATACACACACACACACTCACACGTGTACACACACACAACTACAAACACACATTTAGATGCTTGTAGGCTGTCCATAGCGTGATCAGAAATGGTTTCCTATCTCTCTTATCTCTCCACTAATTCATCTCTCATTTCTCCTTTTTCCTTTGGAGGGTGAAGATAGCAAACAAGAGGATGACCTCTTATGTTTCATCCCTTGTTCATACATCAAAAAGAAGAGAAAGAATGGGTGGATGTGCTTGATCAAATGGGCTTGTGTGAGAGCCGGAGAGATTCCCTTGCATGCTTTCTCTAGGGCTTTCTGTGGTATAGTTTACCTCCCTATCTGCTAGAGTACACACACACACACGCACAGACACACACACCCTGAGATGATCACGTTCCCCTCTGAGCCTTGGAGAGGTAGAAACACACAGAATACACAAACTCAAAAAGCAGCAAATCCCCCTTCACACACCAATTAACTTTTAGACACAAGGTCACACACACATAGAGCTAACCTACACAATTGTCTACTAAAGAACCACTGAATACACCGATTGGCACGTGTGTGTTTCTCATTAGAAAAACAAGATTTCAGTCTTGGAGGGGTGTTTCCTGGCCGATTCGTTGTTTGGGTTTGGTTAATGATGTTTGTCTCCAATGAGACACTGTAGACACGGAAGCCTATTTTATGTCCTCAAAATCCCCAGAATGATACTAAGAGAACTCAAAAAATCTGTAAGAAATGTTGACATTTTTGGCAAGGATGTTTTACTTCTAACTAAGATGTTTGGTGCAGTATTTCTCAAGTAAACAAATGTGTGATTTGTTCTCTTAAGTAAACAAAGTTGAAGCTGCTGGCCAGGTCTATCTCACTGTCTATGCTATTGGATAGAGAGCAATCACCGAGCCGCTCACCCCACGTTAGTGGGAAAATGGACATTGTCAAATTAAAACCCAACCTTCATTTACCCGTTGTGACTCACTGTCACCCCCTGATCAGTTTCACCTGTCCTCGTTATTGTCTCCACCCCCTCCAGGTGTTGCTTGCCAGTGTATTTATCCCTGTGTTTCTTGTCTCTCTGTGCCAGTTCGTCTTGTGTGTTCCAAGTCAATCAGCGGTTTCCCATACTCCTGCCGTTGCTATTCTCATTTTTCTAGTCCTCCTGGTTTTGATCCTTGCCTGTTTTGGACTCTGTACCCACCTGCCTGACCATTCTGCCTGCCTTGACCACGAGCCTTTCTGCTACTCTGGACCTCCTGAACTCTGAACTGGTTTTGACCTTTTGCCTGTCCACGACCATTCTCTTGCCTATTCCCTTTGGCTTTATTAAACATCTTAAACTCCAACCATCTGCATCTGGGTTTCGCCATGTGTCCTGACACTCACGGATGTTCTAAACTCCGTTTAATACGAGACTGACTTTATGAAAAAAATAATCTTACTTACACTTTGTAGTCAGACTCAACACCAGAACAACTGTTTCTGACTCAGATCGTTGCCACATGCTTTTTAAAGGCAGTCGCTCTTTAAAGTAGTTTGACCTGTATTTCCAAACTGAACAGAAACCTGCCTGATCGATCTGAGAGGAAGCAACGGAGACCTGGCCTGAAAGAAACCAAGAACAACACATTGCATTAAAAAAATATATATACTTAATTTCGATCTTGTCTCATTGCTGCAACTCCCCAACGGGCTCAGGACAGGCGAAGGTCGAGTCATGAGTCCTCCGAAACAAGACACGCCAAACCACACTTAACACCCGCACGCTTAACCTGGAAATCGTACCGTTGTGTCGGAGGAAACACCGTTCAACTGATGACTAAAGTCAGCCTGCAGGCGCCTGGCCCACAAAAAGGCGTCAATTGAGCAAAATGAGCCAAGTAAAGCCCCCCCCGGCCAAACCCTCCCCTAACCCAGACGACTCTGGGCCAATTGTGCGCTGCCCTATGGGACTCCAAGTTGTGACACTGCCTGGGATCGAACCCGGGTCTGTAGTGATGCCTTGAGCACTGCAATGCAGTGTCTTAGACCGTAGCACCACTTGGGAGGCCCAAAGACCAACAACTTAAACATTAATTAGCACGCTAAATCATTGGTATCATTAGCATCTTAAAGTGTCTGTGTGTGTGTGTGTGAGCGTCTTGTTTGTAAAAATGTCTCTAGATGACAAGAAAATGTGTTTATTAGATGCATCCATCAAGCTCCACCTCCTATATTACAACACTGCCTAATTAGACGTCCATTACCAGAGACTTGTTATGACATTCTTTACCCCCGCCCACCCGTTAAACAGGCAATGATTGGCTCATTGCCTCCCACCTCCTGGCACGCTAATGGTCGATAGAGACAATCATTTTCTATGGATGGGCCTAATCGAGGCTAAATGGCTGTCGTTGTAAAAGATTGGAGAGAGACAGAGACAGAGAGAGTAAGAGAGAGTGAGAGAGAGAGAAAAGAACGGCTGCATATGTCTACTCATTCCATTTCAATGGGACAATGTTCTGAAGGTACAGACTAAGGCATAATAAACACTACAATAGTCCTATGTCAGAGAGAGAGAGAGAGAGTGAATGTAGTGCAGTGCCACTGTCAGGGTTATAGTAGGGGACAGACCATTCCACAGCCCTGAGGGCTACTGTAATGTTACAGGTCAGAGGTCACAGCGTTGACCTCTTCCGCTCCTGTGTAGATGCTTTATAGAGGATGTGTTGCATTGGGGTCATCAGGAAGGTTAGGGGTCAAAGGTTACATCATTTCTTTGGAGAGGGGCGGTCCGTGCCACTGAAGATTGGATGAGATAAACATCCAATCTTAAATGTCCTACAACCGTAAATTCACAAGATTGAAGGGAAAGGCCTACATTCTTTTGTTATTTTAGTAATTAAGAGGTACCCCTCGCTGCTTCACCTCTGCTCTCAAAAAGGAGACTTATTCTTTATTCTCCTCTTTGGGAAGATCTCCCTCATTTCTCCACTCTGGGGTTTCAGTCCTCCAAAAGCCTCTTCCCTCTGCCTGCTCGGTCTCCTCTAATACAGGGCAGTGTCTCTCTCTCACTCACTCACTCACTCACTCACTCACTCACTCACTCACTCACTCACTCACTCAGAGAGAGAGAGAGGACCTTCTCTGTGATTTGGTTAATGGACAGTAATGGCAGGATGATGAGGGAGGAGGGGAGGGAGTGAATAGGAGAGGGAGAGGAAGAGAGGGGAAACATACAGTAGTAAGGATGAGGGGATCAGAAGGGAGAGACAGTATACTCCTCCAGAGCATCTCTCTCTATCTCTCTCTCTCTCTCTCTCTCTCTCTCTCTCTCTCTCTCTCTCTCTCTCTCTCTCTCTCTCTCTCTCTCTCTCTCTCTCTCTCTCTCTCTCTCTCTCTCTCTCTCTCTCTCTCTCTCTCTCTGCACCTTACATGGAACCTCTCTCTCTCTCTCTCACTGCACTCCCTCCCATGGAAGATGCTTCTCTGGTGTATCAGTGGATCTGACTGGGAGATGGGCTAAACAGGGGAAAACCCCTGTGTGTGTGTGTGTGTGTGTGTGTGTGTGTGTGTGTGTGTGTGTGTGTGTGTGTGTGTGTGTGTGTGTGTGTGTGTGTGTGTGTGTGTGTGTGTGTGTGTGTGTGTGTGTGTGTGTGTGTGTGTGTGTGTGTGTGTGTGTGTGTGTGTGTGTGTGTGTGTGTGTGTGTGCGTACCATTGCTGGTTTATGAGTGTGTTGGTAATAGGGGCTAAGGGAGTAGTGCTTCCTATTCCTAAACAACCAAATTAAAACCTCCAATAGCCTGTAGTAAAGCACAGCATCCAATCAAAACACAGGCTGCGGTAAACCACAATATCCAATCAAAGGATGTTGAAGGAGGCCGTAAAGCACAGCATCCACTTTCATTCAATATAGGATCCAGTATAGAGCGGTTCTGCTTAACACGGGACTACATCTACACACAATCACTCCATTAAAAGGCAATTCCACCACTTTTCGAACTAATTTTTATCTCCAGCACAATGAAAGTGTCTACATATGTGAAAACGGTGCATTTCTACGTTTTGTAGAAAATGTATAAAGTGAAAACATTCTGCCTGACTGGATCATCAAAAGTGAAAACATTTTAAAAACAGTGATTTTCAAACACTATGAGATTCATGGTGATGTGGGAAGCAAGGAAAGACCCTCCCTCTGGTTAGAAACTCTTTGCAGGTTTTGAAAATCACCGTTCTATATTTTGTTTCTACCGTGTGATGCCACAGAGAAGCATTTTTTTCTCCTTCTCTTTCTAACCACAGATCATAGAAACAAGCTGTTGTCACATACAGTGTGTCGACACTGGTTTGGTACTGGATATAATGAATATGAGGTTGAAATGTGGAAGGGGTTTCCCTTTAACATTATAGAAAAGTGACCGTCTTCAGCTCCATCTCATCCTCTTCTCTCCCCTACTCTCTTTTCCCTCTCTTATCCCTCCTTACTTTCTACCACCAGTGTTTCCCCTATATTCAATTAGCACCTCCCCCCAAAATTGTCAGATAAGGATATATAATTTTCGGGACTGTAAAAAAAAAAATCTGTGTAAACATAAACGATTAAAAGCAGATATAGAAAAGATAATGGAGCTATATTTATTTTTTAATAAGATCATCTTTGAGAACTAGCAATCACCAAAATAAACATTTGAGAGAAACAGTCAGAGAGAATCTAAAATTCCAAAAATGCCATCGCATGGGGTCCCGATTCATTTTGTTATGTTTGAGTCACTCAGATAGCATAAGAACACGGCATAAGCCTTGTATAGAATTACAGTTAATTTGCTTTAATACTGAAACCTTTTCTCTCCACCCCATGGCAAAATGTGTAGTATTGCAGGAAATTAGCTTAAAAACAGCTAAATGTTGTTTCTGTTTCAGTCGGAGTCCCAACATGAACCACACACACACACACACACACACACACACACACACACACACACACACACACACACACACACACACACACACACACACACACACACACACACACACACACACACACACACACACACACACACACACACACACACACACACACACACACACACACACACACACACACACACACTCCTCTTCATCTCTACCTCTACGTCAGGACCCCAGAGCTTCTAATGCAGATTTATTATTCGACTGATAATCACACATATCCTCCATAACATACCAGCACTCTGACCTCCTGCCTCCATCCCTTTTCCCATCTGTTCCTCCTCCTTTCCTTGAGAAATATGACCCCTCTGCTCGCGCTACCATATGCTCATGATAAATCTCCCAGCTACCCTCAGCGGTTTCTCACAAAATCAATGGCTAATTTGAAGCATCACTTTATAGACCTTATGAGTGTGTATGTGTGTGCGTGCATGAGCGTGTGTTCACAAATGTCTGTATGTGCGTCTTTACTTTATGTGCACCATCTCGTTTCCTTCAAAGCATGCAAACGTGAGAAACAGCCCAGTGAGCTAGTGGTGCCTGTGGTGCCTGTGGTGTGTGGCTATTAAGGCCAGGGACCACACCCTAATAGGGAATTGTTTTTCTCTTAATCACAATCCAACTTTTACCAGTTGAATGTAGACACAAATATAATTGACTTGACACTGGATGAAGTCTGTTTAAAAGTTTTGTTAAGACACTCCAGGACCGGACTTATCCAGAGCAGATTGTGCATAAATAGTAAAGACATGTATGTCAAATGTATTTTTGGTGCATTTTCCCAAATAAAATGCTTTCTAGAATAAAAAATGGACAACATATCAACAATTCCCTCTGGGCTAGTCTGGAGAATATATCTAAGAATACCCGCACACAATGTGGTGAATGCAGATGCTTCTGAAGCTGAGAAAAAATGTTTTGGCATGTGGGAAGGGTCTGACTTATGGGAATGGCAGTTAAAGGCAAGTACACTGAAATTAGACTACCAAATTCCTATTTAGACACCAAAAGCCTATATAAACACAATCACCATCTCTTCAAAGTAAGTTACTAAATACAGTATGGTCCAGTTTGTAACATTCTCTATGAAATGAGCTTTTAACATATGTATAATTCAATAGGGAGCTTTGATTCAATTTGAAAGTGCTTAAAATTCATAAACAGTTTAATAATGGTAGTAGGCTATGATAAACTAAAGAAAATATACATTTTCATCAAGTTTTTAACATTTTTATGTATATTTTTAGAACATATTAATGGACCAAAATACCAACAAATCTCAAAACTGATAGGTAGATGCAAAAATGTCATTTCAGCCTGTGGTGCCTGGTCTTAAATGAGTTAGCCTGGATCGATGCCTACTCCAGACCAGCGGAATATACATTCATTTAAAGGTTGAGTAAGTTAGAATTTTGTTCACAAATGTACCCACATTTCTGTTATTGTCATGTTTTGTCTTATATTGTCTTGTCATTTTGCTTTCCCTTCTGTTCGTTTTCCCCCTGCTGGTCTTATTAGGTTCGTTCCCTTTTTTCTCTCTCCCTCCCTCTCTCTCTTCTCTCTATCGTTCCGTTCCTGCTCCCAGCTGTTCCTATTCCCCTACTCAATCATCTAATCTTTTCACACCTGTTCCGTATCTTGCCCTCTGATTAGAGTCCCTATTTCTCCCCTTGTCTTCCGTTTCTGTCCTGTCGGATCCTTGTATATTGTTCGCCGTGCTGTGTCTTTGTCTCGCCCTGTCGTGTCTTGTTTCCCTCAGATGCTGCGTGTGAGCAGGTGTCTGAGTCTGCTACGGTCGGTGCCTTCCCGAGGCAACCTACAGTTTATGGTCGAGTCTCCAGTCTGTCCTCGTCACTACGAGTGGAATTAGTTTTTTATGTTTTGTTTTCTGCTCTGATTTGTCTAGGAGTATTGCCTATTTCCTTTACTGGAATAAAGACTCTGTTTTCGCCAAGTCGCTTTTGGGTCCTCATTCACCTGCATAACAGAAGGATCCGACCAAGAATGGACCCAGCGACTATGGATTCTCTCTACTCTACTCTCGAGTTCCAGGGAGCGATGCTCGGCAGACACGAGCTGGAATTGTCTGCTGCTCGGCATGCCGTTGAGACCCTGGCCGCTCAGGTCTCCGACCTCTCAGGACAGTATCAGAGTCTTCGTCTCGTGCCACCAGCTACTTCCTGGTCTTCCGAGTCTCCGGAACCTAGGGTTAATAACCCACCATGTTACTCTGGGCAGCCCACTGAGTGCCGCTCCTTTCTCACCCAGTGTGATATAGTGTTCTCTCTCCAACCCAACACATACTCAAGAGAGAGAGCTCGGATTGCCTACGTCATATCACTCCTTACTGGTCGGGCTCGGCAGTGGGGCACAGCTATCTGGGAGGCAAGCGCTGAGTGTACTAACGATTATCTGAACTTTAAAGAGGAGATGATAAGGGTTTTTGATCGTTCAGTTTTTGGGAAAGAAGCTTCCTGGTCCCTGTCTTCCCTATGTCAAGGTAATCGATCCATAACGGATTACTCTATAGAGTTTCGCACTCTTGCTGCCTCCAGTAACTGGAACGAGCAGGCGTTGCTCGCTCGTTTTCTGGAGGGACTCCACGCTAAGGTTAAGGATGAGATTCTCTCTCGGGAGGTTCCATCCAGCGTGGATTCTTTGATTGAACTCGCTATTCGCATTGAACGACGGGTAGATCTTCGTCACCGAGCTCATAGAAGAGAGCTCGCGTTAACTGTGTCTCCCCTCTCTCCGACACTACCATCTTTCCCCACTGACTCAGGTGTTGAGCCCATGCAGCTGGGGGTATTCGCATTTCGACTAAGGAGAGGGAACGGAGAATCACCAACCGCCTCTGTCTCTATTGCGGTTCCGCTGGTCATTTTGTCATTTCATGTCCAGTTAAAGGCCAGAGCTCATCAGTAAGCGGAGGGCGACTGATAAGCGCTACTAGACGGTCCTCTCCGTCAAGTACCTGTACTACCTTACCGGTCCATCTACGCTGGACCGGATCGGCAGCTTCCTGCAGTGCATTAATAGACTCTGGGGCGGAGGGCTGTTTTATGGACGAAGCCTGGGCTCGGGAACATGACATTCCTCTCAGACAGTTAGGGGAGCCCACGGTCATGTTCGCCTTGGATGGTAGTCCTCTCCCCAGTATATTATGTGAAACCCTACCTTTAACCCTCACTGTATCTGGTAACCATAGTGAGACCATTTCTTTTTTGTTTTTTTGTTCACCTTTTACACCTGTTGTTTTGGGTCATCCCTGGCTAGTGTGTCATAATCCTTCTTTTGATTGGTCTAGTAATTCTATCCTTTCCTGGAACGTTTCTTGTCATGTGAAGTGTTTAATGTCTGCTATTCCTCCTGTTTGTTCTGCTCCCTCTTCACAGGAGGAACCTGGCGATTTGACAGGAGTGCCGGAGGAATATCATGGTCTGCGCACGGTCTTCAGTCGGTCCAGAACCAACTCCCTTCCTCCTCACCGGTCGTATGATTGTTGTTCTGATCTCCTCAAGAAGCGTTTTGCATCCGCTCCTATCCTTGTTGCACCTGACGTCACTAAACAGTTTATTGTCGAGGTTGACGCGTTGGGGGTGGGCGTGGGAGCCATTCTGTCCCAGCGCTCCGATACTGACGATGGGGTCCACCCTTGCGCGTATTTTTCTCATCGCCTGTCACCGTCGGAACGTAACTATGATGTGGCTAACCGTGAACTGCTCGCCATCCGTTTAGCCCTAGGCAAATGGCGACAGTGGTTGGAGGGGGCGACCGTTCCTTTTGTCGTTTGGACTGACCAAAGGAACCTTGAGTACATCCGTTCTGCCAAACGACTGAATGCCCGTCATGCTCGTTGGGCGTTGTTTTTCGCTCGTTTCGAGTTCGTTATTTCTTATTGCCCGGGTACTAAGAACACCAAGCCTCATGCTTTATCCCGTCTCTTTAGTTCTTCTGTGGCTTCTACCGATCCCGAGGGATCCTTCCTGTTGGGCGTGTTGTCGGGTTGACTGTCTGGGGAATTGAGAGACAGGTTAAGCAAGCACTCACTCACACTCCGTCGCCGCACGCTTGTCCTAGTAACCTTCTTTTCGTTCCTGTCTCTACTCGTCTGGCTGTTCTTCAGTGGGCGCACTCTGCCAAGTTAGCTGGCCACCCCGGCGTTCGGGGTACGCTTGCTTCTATTCGCCAGCGGTTTTGGTGGCCTACTCAGGAGCGTGACACGCGCCGTTTCGTGGCTGCGTGTTCGGACTGCGCGCAGAATAAGTCTGGTAATTTTTTTCTGCTTCTGCTCCTGGTCTTGCTGGGTCTCAGTCTGTTCCCTGCCACCGCATCTCTCCTGTTCTTGTTCCTGCCCTTGCTGTGTCTCAGTCTGTCCCTAGTTGCTACTCTCCTGGCCTGTTTGGTCCTGTTTGCTCTAAAGCTTTCAGTTCTCTACCCGTGTCTCATTTTTTTTTTTTTTTTAGAGTAGTACCCTAGTTTCCCTTTTTATCGTTTTCCGTTACGGTCCTGAGGAGAGGAGTTGGGTTCTTTCTCGGGACGTGCTGGACCGTTTGTGATCTATGATTTCCTCCGTTGCCGCCAGTGTTCCTCCTCGAGTGCGCCAGGAGGCGCTCGGTGAGTGGGGGGGTACTGTCATGTTTTGTCTTATATTGTCTTGTCATTTTGCTTTGCCTTCTGTTCGTTTTCCCCCTGCTGGTCTTATTAGGTTCGTTCCCTTTTTTCTCTCTCCCTCCCTCTCTCTCTTCTCTCTATCGTTCCGTTCCTGCTCCCAGCTGTTCCTATTCCCCTACTCAATCATCTAATCTTTTCACACCTGTTCCGTATCTTGCCCTCTGATTAGAGTCCCTATTTCTCCCCTTGTCTTCCGTTTCTGTCCTGTCGGATCCTTGTATATTGTTCGCCGTGCTGTGTCTTTGTCTCGCCCTGTCGTGTCTTGTTTCCCTCAGATGCTGCGTGTGAGCAGGTGTCTGAGTCTGCTACGGTCAGTGCCTTCCCGAGGCAACCTACAGTTTATGGTCGAGTCTCCAGTCTGTCCTCGTCACTACGAGTGGAATTAGTTTTTTATGTTTTGTTTTCTGCTCTGATTTGTCTAGGAGTATTGCCTATTTCCTTTACTGGAATAAAGATTCTTTTTTCGCCAAGTCGCTTTTGGGTCCTCATTCACCTGCATAACAGTTATATGTAAACAGTTTATGATTAGTGAATGCCATCATGTAGTTATTTAGTTAGATACAGTACCTCTCCCTATTGGCTGAAATAAAAAAAATTCCAAGCCATTTTATCTGTCACGCTAGCTTTTCGGTCCGAACATAGCATTGAATAATGGGAATTGCCTCCCTCCGAGGCACGTGTTGCTAGGTAACCCCCCTGCAGTTGCCTGGGCAGGACCCAGGTAAAATGAGAGAAATTTTCTAGCAAACGTTTGTGCTATTAAACTAAATGAATACTGCACTCTGACCCATAAAAATGATTTTCTATATTCATGATAGTGTGGTTAGACAAAGCAAGGAAAGTCTACTTCAAAATGGGATGTAGTTTATCGGGATTTAATGAATCTGCTAGCTTCTGAAATAACTTACTCTTCCTTTAAAATGTGCCTTCAACTGACACATATAGAACTAGTCATATGTTTGTGTCTGTCTGCAGAGATGGGAGTCTAAGGTGTGTGTGTGTGTGTGTGTGTGTGTGTGTGTGTGTGTGTGTGTGTGTGTGTGTGTGTGTGTGTGTGTGTGTGTGTGTGTGTGTGTGTGTGTGTGTGTGTGTGTGTGTGTGTGTGTGTGTGTGTGTGTGTGTGTGTGTGTGTGTGTGTGTGTGTGTGTGTGTGTGTTGAAGAGCGATGGATGACAGGAAGGAGAGGAAAATAAGCCATCACTTAGACACTGGGGTCTGAAAGACAAGAGCGTGATCTCCCACACGTACTCCAGGGAATGCTTACTCAAACACTTCTCCACCGTGAAAAAAACATGACCGAAAATGCCTTGGCGACAGGCATTGAACTCTGCTCTCGCCACTCTCCACACACACACACACACACACACACACACACACACACACACACACACACACACACACACACACACACACACACACACACACACACACACACACACACACACACACACACACACACACACACACACACACACACACACACACACAGCAGCAGCTTTTTACAGACACTGCAGACATTGTGACATTGTCAGTAATGTCACATATTGAGTGTGTAAAAATCCCCATGCTGATTATAACTCAAATCAACCTAGCCCATAAAAGCGTCTCACTTTATTTCTAACTTTATTTTATCTGAGTGTGTGCGTGCATGTGTGTGTGTGTGTGTGCGTATGTCAGAGAGGGTGATCTCTTATAGGTGGAGCCTATAGGCTAACCATCACAGCAGCATCTCCATCGTAATCCCATTGATTTACTATCAGCTAGACAGACCTGGCCCCGTTCGGGCTGTAAATAATACATAGGGAGTGTGCACACTACACACACCAATACAGTATATAGATAAAGAGGAGAAACCTTGACATCTCCAAAAGCCAAGGTTCTGAGAATCAGTATGTGTCTAGGTGTGCCTATTATGATAATTAACTACAGTTGCTATTGGTGTTTTATGCTTGAGTTTCTCGATAGTATCTACAGTATCTAGTATATTTCTGTAGTTCTATTTGGACCTGACTGGGTTTGTATCAATATGTGTGTTCTTCTGGATCACTGCTCCATGTACTGTATAATGCATTATGTATGTTAGAACCCCTACCTTCACATCCCCTTCTCTCCAGGCCAGTGGCAAGGTCCCTTATGGCTCAGAGTGCATATAAACACACACACACTCACACACAATGCAGTGTTGGCCTCTCAGTGATGGATGTGTCATGTTTGTCATTTATTGTCATGTCTTGTCCCTGTGCTCCCCATGCTATTCGTTTCCCTCTGCTGGTCTTGTTTGGTTCTATCCCTCTCTCTCCCCCTCCCTCTCTCACTCTCTCGCTCTCTCTTCTCTCTGTCGTTCCGTTCCTGCTCCCAGCTGTTCCTATTCCCCTAATCATCATTTAGTCTTCCCACACCTGTTCCCGATCCTTTCCCCTGATTAGAGTCCCTATTTATTCCTTTATGATCCGTTCCTGTCCCGTCGGTTCCTTGTATTGTATTCACCATGCCGTGATTGCGTTTCGCCCTGTCCTGTCGTGTTTTTGCCGTGATTGTGTATCACCCTGTCCTGTCGTGTTTTGTGCCTTCATCAGATGCTGCGTGTGAGCAGGTGTCTCAGTCGACTACGGCCTGCGCCTACCCGAAGCGACCTGCAGTCTGTGGCCGCTTCTCCAGTTGTTTCCCCTCTACAAGTCTAGAGGAATTCTGTTATTCCGTTTTGGACTTTAATAAACTCTGTTTCTGTTAAGTCGCTTTTGGGTCCTCTTTCACCTGCATGACAGAAGGAACCGACCAAGGAATGGACCCAGCGACTTCAGACGCTCGTTACACTGCCGTCGAGATCCAAGGAGCCATGCTCGGCAGACACGAGCAGGAATTGTCTGCTGCTCGCCATGCCGTGGAGAACCTGGCCGCTCAGGTTTCCGACCTCTCTGGACAGTTCCAGAGTCTACGTCTCGTGCCACCTGTTACTCCCTGGCCTGCCGAGCCTCCAGAACCCAGGGTTAATAACCCACCTTGCTACTCCGGGCAGCCCACTGAGTGCCGCTCCTTTCTCACGCAGTGTGAGATTGTGTTCTCTCTCCAACCCCACACATACTCTAGAGAGAGCTCGGGTTGCTTACGTCATTTCACTCCTTACTGGCCGGGCTCGAGAATGGGGCACAGCTATCTGGGAGGCAAGGGCTGATTGCTCTAACAAATTCCAGAACTTTAAAGAGGAGATGATTCGGGTTTTTGACCGTTCAGTTTTTGGTGGGGAGGCTTCTAGGGCCCTGGCTTCCTTATGCCAAGGTGAACGGTCCATAACGGATTATTCCATTGAGTTTCGCACTCTTGCTGCCTCTAGTGAGTGGAACGAGCCGGCGCTGCTCGCTCGTTTTCTGGAGGGACTCCACGCAGTGGTTAAGGATGAGATTCTCTCCCGGGAGGTTCCTTCAGATGTGGACTCTTTGATTGCTCTCGCCATCCGCATAGAACGACGGGTAGATCTTCGTCACCGGGCTCGTGGAAGAGAGCTCGCATCAACGGTGTTTCCCTGCTCCGCATCGCAACCATCTCCCTCCTCTGGCTTTGAGACTGAGCCCATGCAGCTGGGAGGGATTCGCATCTCGAATAAGGAGAGGGAACGGAGGATCACCAACCGCCTGTGCCTCTATTGCGGAGTTGCTGGACATTTTGTTAATTCATGTCCAGTAAGAGGCCAGAGCCCATCAGTAAGCGGAGGGCTACTGGTGAGCGCTACTACTCAGGTCCCTTCATCTAGATCTTGTACTACTATGTCGGTCCATCTACGCTGGACCGGTTCGGTGCTACATGCAGTGCTTTGATTGACTCTGGGGCTGAGGGTTGTTTCATGGACGAAGCATGGGTTCGGAAACATAACATTCCTTTCAGACCGTTAGACAGGCCTACGCCCATGTTTGCCTTAGATGGTAGTCATCTTCCCAGTATCAAATTTGAGACACTACCTTTAACTCTCACAGTATCTGGTAACCACAGTGAGACTATTTCTTTTTTGATTTTCCGTTCACCGTTTACACCTGTTGTTTTGGGTCATCCCTGGCTTGTATGTCATAATCCTTCTATTAATTGGTCTAGTAATTCTATCCTATCCTGGAACGTTTCTTGTCATGTGAAGTGTTTAATGTCTGCCATCCCTCCCATTTCTTCTGTCCCTACTTCTCAGGAGGAACCTGGCGATTTGACAGGAGTGCCGGAGGAATATCATGATCTGCGCACGGTCTTCAGTCGGTCCCGAGCCAACTCCCTTCCTCCTCACCGGTCGTATGATTGTAGTATTGATCTCCTTCCGGGGACCACTCCTCCTCGAGGTAGACTATACTCTCTGTCGGCTCCCGAACGTAAGGCTCTCGAGGATTATTTGTCTGTGTCTCTTGACGCCGGTACCATAGTGCCTTCTTCTTCTCCGGCCGGGGCGGGGTTCTTTTTGTTAAAAAGAAGGACGGTACTCTGCGCCCCTGCGTGGATTATCGAGGGCTGAATGACATAACGGTTAAGAATCGTTATCCGCTTCCCCTTATGTCATCAGCCTTCGAGATTCTGCAGGGAGCCAGGTGCTTTACTAAGTTGGACCTTCGTAACGCTTACCATCTCGTGCGCATCAGAGAGGGGGACGAGTGGAAAACGGCGTTTAACACTCCGTTAGGGCATTTTGAGTACCGGGTTCTGCCGTTCGGTCTCGCCAATGCGCCAGCTGTTTTTCAGGCATTAGTTAATGATGTTCTGAGAGACATGCTGAACATTTTTGTTTTTGTCTATCTTGACGATATCCTGATTTTTTCTCCGTCACTCGAGATTCATGTTCAGCACGTTCGACGTGTTCTACAGCGCCTTTTAGAGAATTGTCTCTACGTAAAGGCTGAGAAGTGCTCTTTTCATGTCTCCTCCGTTACTTTTCTCGGTTCCGTTATTTCCGCTGAAGGCATTCAGATGGATTCCGCTAAGGTCCAAGCTGTCAGTGATTGGCCCGTTCCAAGGTCACGTGTCGAGTTGCAGCGCTTTTTAGGTTTCGCTAATTTCTATCGGCGTTTCATTCGTAATTTCGGTCAAGTTGCTGCCCCTCTCACAGCTCTTACTTCTGTCAAGACGTGTTTTAAGTGGTCCGGTTCCGCCCAGGGAGCTTTTGATCTTCTAAAAGAACGTTTACGTCCGCTCCTATCCTCGTTACTCCTGACGTCACTAGACAATTCATTGTCGAGGTTGACGCTTCAGAGGTAGGCGTGGGAGCCATCCTATCCCAGCGCTTCCAGTCTGACGATAAGGTTCATCCTTGCGCTTATTTTTCTCATCGCCTGTCGCCATCTGAGCGCAACTATGATGTGGGTAACCGTGAACTGCTCGCCATCCGCTTAGCCCTAGGCGAATGGCGACAGTGGTTGGAGGGGGCGACCGTTCCTTTTGTCGTTTGGACAGACCATAAGAACCTTGAGTACATCCGTTCTGCCAAACGACTTAATGCCCGTCAAGCTCGTTGGGCGTTGTTTTTCGCTCGTTTCGAGTTTGTGATTTCTTACCGTCCGGGTAGCAAGAACACCAAGCCTGATGCCTTATCCCGTCTGTTTAGTTCTTCTGTGGCTTCTACTGATCCCGAGGGGATTCTTCCTTATGGGCGTGTTGTCGGGTTAACAGTCTGGGGAATTGAAAGACAGGTTAAGCAAGCACTCACGCACACTGCGTCGCCGCGCGCTTGTCCTAGTAACCTCCTTTTCGTTCCTGTTTCCACTCGTCTGGCTGTTCTTCAGTGGGCTCACTCTGCCAAGTTAGCTGGTCATCCCGGTGTTCGAGGCACTCTTGCGTCTATTCGCCAGCGCTTTTGGTGGCCGACTCAGGAGCGTGACACGCGCCGTTTCGTGGCTGCTTGTTCGGACTGCGCGCAGACTAAGTCGGGTAACTCTCCTCCTGCCGGTCGTCTCAGACCGCTCCCCATTCCTTCTCGACCATGGTCTCACATTGCCTTAGACTTCATTACCGGTCTGCCTTTGTCTGCGGGGAGGACTGTGATTCTGACGGTTGTCGATAGGTTCTCTAAGGCGGCACATTTCATTCCCCTCGCTAAACTTCCTTCCGCTAAGGAGACGGCACAAATCATTATTGAGAATGTATTCAGAATTCATGGCCTCCCGTTAGACGCCGTTTCAGACAGAGGCCCGCAATTCACGTCACAGTTTTGGAGGGAGTTCTGTCGTTTGATTGGTGCGTCCGTCAGTCTCTCTTCCGGGTTTCATCCCCAGTCTAACGGTCAAGCAGAGAGGGCCAATCAGACGATTGGTCGCATACTACGCAGCCTTTCTTTCAGAAACCCTGCGTCTTGGGCAGAACAGCTCCCTGGGCAGAATACGCTCACAATTCGCTTCCTTCGTCTGCTACCGGGTTATCTCCGTTTCAGAGTAGTCTGGGTTACCAGCCTCCTCTGTTCTCATCCCAGCTTGCCGAGTCCAGCGTTCCCTCCGCTCAAGCGTTTGTCCAACGTTGTGAGCGCACCTGGAGGAGGGTGAGGTCTGCACTTTGCCGTTACAGGGCACAGACGGTGAGAGCCGCCAATAAACGCAGGATTAAGAGTCCAAGGTATTGTTGCGGCCAGAGAGTGTGGCTTTCCACTCGCAACCTTCCTCTTACGACAGCTTCTCGTAAGTTGACTCCGCGGTTCATTGGTCCGTTCCGTGTCTCCCAGGTCGTCAATCCTGTCGCTGTGCGACTGCTTCTTCCGCGACATCTTCGTCGCGTCCATCCTGTCTTCCATGTCTCCTGTGTTAAGCCCTTTCTTCGCACCCCCGTTCGTCTTCCCTCCCCCCTCCCGTCCTTGTCGAGAGCGCACCTATTTACAAGGTACATAAGATTATGGACATGCGTTCTCGGGGACGGGGTCACCAATACCTATAGTGGATTGGGAGGGTTACGGTCCTGAGGAGAGGAGTTGGGTTCCGTCTCGGGACGTGCTGGACCGTTCGCTCATCGATGATTTCCTCCGTTGCCGCCAGGATTCCTCCTCGAGTGCGCCAGGAGGCGCTCGGTGAGTGGGGGGTACTGTCATGTTTGTCATTTATTGTCATGTCTTGTCCCTGTGCTCCCCATGCTATTCGTTTCCCTCTGCTGGTCTTGTTTGGTTCTATCCCTCTCTCTCCCCTCCCTCTCTCACTCTCTCGCTCTCTCTTCTCTCTGTCGTTCCGTTCCTGCTCCCAGCTGTTCCTATTCCCCTAATCATCATTTAGTCTTCCCACACCTGTTCCCGATCCTTTCCCCTGATTAGAGTCCCTATTTATTCCTTTATGATCCGTTCCTGTCCCGTCGGTTCCTTGTATTGTATTCACCATGCCGTGATTGCGTTTCGCCCTGTCCTGTCGTGTTTTTGCCGTGATTGTGTATCACCCTGTCCTGTCGTGTTTTGTGCCTTCATCAGATGCTGCGTGTGAGCAGGTGTCTCAGTCGACTACGGCCTGCGCCTACCCGAAGCGACCTGCAGTCTGTGGCCGCTTCTCCAGTTGTTTCCCCTCTACAAGTCTAGAGGAATTCTGTTATTCCGTTTTGGACTTTAATAAACTCTGTTTCTGTTAAGTCGCTTTTGGGTCCTCTTTCACCTGCATGACAGGATGTGTCTTTGAGATAGCACCACAGGCACCATACAGAGAAGGGGGGGGGTGGAGAAGGTGAGGTATAGCAGAAGGGGATTGAGGGAGGGAGGAAACAGCCATAGAGAGAAAGACACAGACAGGGTTCCCCATCCCCCAAACAGCCATGGAGGAACAGAGCCGTAGAGAGAAAGACACAGACAGGGTTCCCCATCCCCCAAACAGCCATGGAGGAACAGAGCCGTAGAGAGAAAGACACAGACAGGGTTCCACACCCCCCAAACTGCCATGGAGGAACAGAGCCGTAGAGAGAAAGACACAGACAGGGTTCCCCACCCCCCAAACAGCCATGGAGGAACAGAGCCGTAGAGAGAAAGACACAGACAGGGTTCCCCACCCCCAAACAGCCATGGAGGAACAGAGCCGTAGAGAGAAAGACACAGACAGGGTTCCCCACCCCCAAACAGCCATGGAGGAACAGAGCCGTAGAGAGAAAGACACAGACAGGGTTCCCCACCCCCAAACAGCCATGGAGGAACAGAGCCGTAGAGAGAAAGACACAGACAGGGTTCCCCACCCCCAAACAGCCATGGAGGAACAGAGCCGTAGAGAGAAAGACACAGACAGGGTTCCCCACCCCCAAACAGCCATGGAGGAACAGAGCCGTAGAGAGAAAGACACAGACAGGGTTCCCCACCCCCAAACAGCCATGGAGGAACAGAGCCGTAGAGAGAAAGACACAGACAGGGTTCCCCACCCCCCAAACAGCCATGGAGGAACAGAGCCGTAGAGAGAAAGACACAGACAGGGTTCCCCACCCCCCAAACAGCCATGGAGGAACAGAGCCGTAGAGAGAAAGTGGTTGTGTCATTATTCAGGTACGATTGTTCTACCTCTCTCTAATGAAGGGGGTGTTATATTACATCTGCTTGTGTACTAATGAAGAACAAACCACCTCATCCAGAACAAACAGACTAGAACAACACAACACCTCCAACCTTACTGGAAGCCTCCAACAGGAGACACGGCCCATCTGCTGCCTCACACTATCTCATAGGACACACACACGCGCTCACACACACCCATAAACTCACATTGTGTGTTTAGGTGTGTGGACAGTTGCAGACTAATTATAATAATATATGCCATTTAGCAGTCGCTTTTATCCAAAGCGACTTACAGTCATGTGTGCATACATTCTACGTATGGGTGGTCCCAGGAATCGAACCCACTACCCTGGCGTTACAAGCGCCATGCTCTACCAACTGAGCTACAGAAGGACCAGTTGTGTACCATCTCTAGCCCAGCAGAAATAACAGGACAAATGACAACAACACTTCTGTGCTAGCCCAGCAGAAATAACAGGACAAATGACAACAACACTTCTGTGCTAGCCCAGCAGAAAGAGACTTTCTTCCCTTAGTTTCAGGCAAACAAACATTGTCAATAACTTTCACAATCAAAGGTGCGGGGAAGTGTTCCCCTCTCTGGTGATTGAGGTCATTTCTGGACAGTATTTCTGTCCATCTGTATGTCCATCTACAGTATATCTAACATGTGGCTCCCTCTATCCCCTTCCCTCTTTCCGAATAGTATATTAGGTATTTCACCTTCTCAACCCTTCTCTCTACCCTCCTATCTTCAAAAGCACTCTATTGTTCATGTGTTTGTTTCCATGACAGTCCCTCTATCACTGCCTACCCTTTTTTCTTCCTCCTGTTTTCCTCTGTTGATCTGCAGCCCCTGATGTCGTTTTTCCTCCCTGCCTGTTGCTTTCTTGCCATGCCCTGTGAGCACTGTTTATCTCCCCTCCACACTCTCTGGGGTTGAGTGGGGAGGGAGGGGGTGAGGGGGCGAGGACAAGAGCAGAGGCACTTTATTAATCAATCAAGCAACTTTGCAAATTCACCTAATTAACGTCTAATTAAGGATCTGGGCACCTCGCCAACACTCATCACATCCCCCAACGCCACCACCCCCGTCGTGCCCCAGACATCATCTTTATTCCCTCCATCCATCCACCCTCCTTTTCCTCATGCCACCAACAGCTGAGGCCCTCAACAGTTCGTTTGCTGAGAGAGGTAAATACATTTCCTCTTCATCCATCCATCCATCCATCTGTTTTTTTCCTCCATTAGGACTTATGCCACCAAGCTCTGCTGCCCACGCAAGATAGTTTTCAGAGAAAGCTCAACCGACCTTGTTTATTCATACCACCAGAATCTCTTGGTCTTACCAGAGAGAGGTCCTGGCCAAACTCATCCATCACAGCCGTCTGGTAGGACTCCAGCGACTCCGTCCCACACTGTTGATGTGTACGGTTCTCACAGTTCCCCTGCCAGCTCTCTCTGCGGTAAAGGGTGGCACGCCAGGCACGCTGAATTCTGGGTAGAAAAACAACAAATATATCAATTACACATAAGGTCAAATCTGGAACTGAAATTTGAGATTGCCTGTGCTGTTGTTTTTTTAATTGAAATGAAACTGTACAGACCACAATATCAGTATCATTATAAAGTCCCTTCGGAAAGTATTCAGACCCTTTGACTTTTTCCACATTTTGTAACGCTACAGCCTTATTCTAAAATGGATTAAATTAAATAAAAAACTCAGCAATCTCAACACAATACCCCATAATGACAAAGCGAAAACATGTTTTTAGAAATGTGTACACATTTATTCAAATTAATATCAGAAATACCTTGTTTACTTAAGTATTCAGACCCTTGCTATAAGACTCAAAATTGAGCTCAGGTGCATCCTGTTTCCATGGATCATCCTTGAGATGTTTCTACAACTTGTTTGGAGTCCACCTGTGGTACATTCAATTAATGGTGATTTGGAAGGTGTTGTGTACTAACTTCTAAACTTGAAATATGAAATATGTTATGTTACCATATTAGAACTGAGGGTAATCTATTGAGTCAGAAAGGAGAGTGCAGGAAGAACATGTTATTGTTAAATCTCAGGTATCCTATGGAGAGGAGAAGGGCCACGGTCTGATTCCAGTCAACAGATAAGGTAGGACAGCCGTGAGTTGAGGGGGAGTGAGGAATTTGGGCCAAGGTCAGGTTAGATGAAGTGAGAATGAACAGGCCTCAGTAAAGTCCTGTCTAGCAACAGAGGTATATTGGCTGTCCAGATGTAAAAGGAGGAGACTCAGCATAGGAGGAAGGTATACATACATGTACTTGTGTAAATATGTCGTTGCAGCTGTTTGAACCATTGGGTGAATAAACTTGGTTTGAGCTTTGACTAGTTTTCCATTCGTTTTTCCACTCTGTTTGTCAGAACCTAACAAAATACACACACTTGCCTATCCAAGGTCCCACAGTTGACAGTGCATGTCAGAGCAAAACCCAAGCCATGAGGTCGAAGCTCTGTAGAGCTCCGAGACAGGATTGTAATCAAGGCACAGATCTGGGGAAGTGTACCAAAACATTTCTGCAGCATTGAAGGTCCCCAAGAACACACTGGCCTCCATCATTCTTAAATGGAAGAAGTTTGGAACCACCAAGACTCTTCCTAGAGCTTGACGCCCGGTCAAACTGAGCAATCAGGGGAGAAGGGGCCTTGCAAGGTCAGGGAGGTGACCAAGAACCCGATGGTCACTCTGACAGGGCTCTAGAGTTCTTCTGTGGAGATGGTAGAACCTTCCAGATGGACAACTATCTCTGCAGCTCTCCACCAATCAGGCCTTTATGGTAGAGTGGCCAGACGGAAGCCACTCCTCAGTAAAAGGCACATGACAGCCTGCTTGGACTTTGCCAAAAGTCACCAAAAGACTCTCAGACCATGAGAAACAAGATTCTCTAGTCTGATTAAACCAAGATTGAACTCTTTGGCCTGAATGCTAAGTGTCACGTCTGGAGGAAACCTGGCAAAATCCCTACGGTGAAGCATGGTGGTGGTAGAATCATGCTGTGAGGATGTTTATCAGTGGCAGGGACTGGGAGACTAGTCAGGATTGAAGCAAAGATGAACAGAGCAAAGTACCGAGAGATCCTTGATGAAAACCTGCACCAGTGCTCTCAGGACCTCAGACTGTGGCGAAGGTTCACCTTCCAACAGGACAACGACCCTAAGTACACAGCCAAGACAAAGCAGGAGTGGCTTGGGGACAGGTCTCTGAATGGCCTTGAGTGGCGCAGCCAGAGCCCAGACTTAAACCTGATTAAACATCACTGGAGAGACCTGACAATAGCTGTGCAGCAACTCCCCATCCGACCTGACAGAGCTTGAGAGGATCTGTAGAGAAGAGTGGGAAAACTCCCCAAATACAGATGTGCCAAGCTTGTAGCGTCCTACCCAAGAAGACTCGAGGCTGGATTCGCTTCCAAAGGTGCTTCAACAAAGTACTGAGTAAAGGGTCAGAATACTTACGTAAATGTGATATTTCAGGTTTTTCTTTTATAAATTAGCAAACATTTCAAAAAATGTGTTTTTGCTTTGTCATTATGGGTAATTGTGTGTAGATTGATGAAGGGGAAAAAATGATTTAATCCATTTTAGAATAAGGCTGTAACAAAACAAAATCTGGAGAAAGTCCAGGGGTCTGAATTCTTTCCGAAGGCACTGTATGTTATACAAGCACATTCTGACATTCTCACTGCTCTAGGTCACACACAGTGGAGGAGAAGGAAGGGGAGGACAATCCTACTCAGTGAATAAAAAATAAAAATGTAAACATTAAAATAGTTATCCTTTTTAGATAAAACTATACAAAATATATGAACATTCGAGTATCATGTAGCAAATTCGAGTATCATGTAGTGGCCTACACCTATCGATGTTACATTGCGCTGGGTGAATGGAACGTGAATGACAGTCATCCAATATGCTGTAATAGAAATAAGGCCATGCTCAATAAAAATAAAATAAATGTCCTCCCTGATCTTAAACGGCACCGACCACCGCTGACATACATAGAGGAAATCTAGTGGGCATTTATTTCTACACAGCCCTTAAGTGATGCACTTCCAAATGTATGGATTAAAGCACAAGATAAAACAGATTAAGTTTAACTTTGGTTAAGGTGAAATGAAGCCCATGATAGAGTGAGGACAGTGTCTGCTGGGTGATACAGTGATTCCCTCTGGAGAGTGGAGAGAGCCTTGATAACCACTTCATAGTGTGGCATATTGCATTTTTTCCCTTTCTCTCCTTCTCCCACACTTCATCTCTCTCTCTCTCTCTCCTTCATCCTTCATTCTCTCTTCCCTCTGTCCTCTCTCTCTCCTCTATCCCTCTCTCCATTTCCAATAACCCCAGCTCCAGGGTCCAGGGTGATGTGTAGGATCAATTACCCGATGGAGAAACACATTCACCTCCAGCAGAGCAGGGAGCCAGCTGAGCCAAATGGAACAAATTGAATTAAGCCATAACCCACCGCTTCAAAACCCATAGGTTTACTCTGCCCACCTCCCTCACTTCTTCTATACCCCCTATCTTTCTACCTCCCTCCATCCATACCCACACCAATGAATTTCCCCCCTCTATCCCTTGTTCTGTCCACCTTCATCCCTCCATCCCTTTCTCTGCCTCCATACACTCTTCAAATGTGTTTATTTCATCCCTCCATACCTCCCGCTCTCCATCCATTCCCTCCTAAATGTGTTTACTCCAGACACCTAGTCCTTCCAGAGAAGGCAGCCTGGGGCAATAGCTGACCCCCTATAACAACAGCTATAAAGGTTGGGTTCATGTTCCTCTCACATGGTGATAAAGGTAGGTTTTGGCTTCACACAAACACAGATGAACTCTGATCCTGCCGTAGAAAGCCAATCAAAGGGTGAATTGGTTTAAGGCCACGGTGGGATTGATGTCATCACCACTACAACCACAACAACACACCTGGGAATGGATAGGAGACAGGAATACACAATGACAGAGGGAAGAGGGGGACACACCTGACCATACACAGGGGTGCATGTACACACACTCACCCACACACATAACACAAACTATTACATACAAGGAGAAAAACAAAAACAACATTTACAAATACTTCCTCTATTTACATGTGTGCCACTACCCCCCTGCTCTCCCTATCCACAGTGCCCCCTCCTGGTGGTGTGTATTAAACACAGTACAGTACTACAGGTGGTACTCACACAATGGCCTTGGTCTCCCAGTAGCGCTGATGCTCAAGGCAACGAGGACTGTTGTCATCTTCTTCCTCACTCCTCAGGTAAACATTTCTACAGGGACACATAGTGGAAGAACAGTCAGGGACAGGGAAGTGTCATGACTGTCCTGTGAGGATCCGAACGGGTCAGATAAGCTTTACAATAGATAACTTCAACCAAACCCCCTCTCACCCGCAGAGGTTGACAGCTCATGTCCTGTTGTACATCAAGGACAGAACATTCAGCTATGTCCCTCTCCAAATCCACCTAAGGAATGTGCCTTTGTTTCAACACACTTTTCCCACTGAACCTCTAACACAAGCGAATACTGGAAAAATATTTCTAACATAGAATGTGGGAATTGGTCAGAGGTGATCTAAAGAATAATAATGTCATTTCGGTTGTTATTTTGTGATGTCATTAAAAATATGATAATATAAATACTGTAACTTGAAAAGTATGTGTGTGTCCATCCAATGCGTTGTGCATGAAATATGAAAAATGATGAAAGTGATTTTGTTAAGAGAAGGATGTGATTTTAGAAATTGCAACAGGAAATTGTTTCTAGAACTTTGTATAAGTAAGTAGTCACCACCCCCTTGAGTGAGGTCAGAGAGCGTGTCAGCCTGGGGGAACCACCCTTTTGAAGAACCGTATAAAATTATGGGTTAAGAATGAACATATCAGACCAGAGAGACGTTGAGATGCAGCTCACATTTAAAGTGGTTTAACTTGGAATCTGAAAATGAGGCAGAGACAATGAAGTCACCTCCCGGACAATCACTGGTATGGCTGATTAGCTGTCTTAAGTAAAGTATGTAGAAAAGCGAATTTAAGTGGGACCATTCTACTAGTCTTTTCAAATCACTGTAGTACGCTACTCTCAACACGCAACCGAGAACCATCGACACGGCTGGCTAGACTATCTTCAAAGAATCATCTTCCAGAGCGAGTGGAAGTAGAGATAGCTCTGTAGTTCTGTTCAGGACAACACCATGGGTCTACAGAAACCGGGTGATGGCATAGGAGAGCAACAGTAGAAGACGGGTGGGGACCCCGTTTGGAGAATCAGAGCATTAGCATGCCGCAAAAAAGGACCAACAACCTTTCCAAAAAGGCCTGTTCTGGCAGAAATGCACGAAGAACCAAGACATTTACACGAAAATACATTCATGATTTCTTACTCTGGGCGGCAGTTTGTGTGCAAAGTATATGATTACTGTGAGAGAAGTTTCTAAAATGTACCAATGTTAAGTGTTACTGTCTCTGTCTCTCTCTCGCCCTATCCATGTCTTTTGTAACAAGTCGAGGTTATGATGATTAATAAGTTGACTGTTTATGGATTTGATAGGTAAAGACCTTTAGAGTTTAATTCGGGAGATCGTAACCCTTTAAAGAACCGCTCTCGATCACACACTTGGCCCAGCGTTGTCTGGGTTAGGGGAGGGTTTGTCCTTGTCCCATCGGGCTCTAGCGACTCCTGTGGCGGGCCGGGTGCATACACGCTGACACGGTCGCCAGGTTACGGTATTTCCTCCTACACATAGGTGCGGCTTGGCAGGGTCGTGTTTCGGGGGACGCACAGCTCTCAACCTTCGCCTCTGCCGAGTCCGTACAGGAGTTGCAGCGATGGGACAAAACTATAACTACCAAATGGATACCACAAAATTGGTGAGAAAATAAAAAGATAAAAACGCTCTCGTGGTGCCCCAAATCCTAATGAGTTAATTGTTACATGATTAATTTAATCGAGTAACAATTAAACATAGATAGGTTTTTTTATTAATTATTTTTTTACCCCTTTTTCTCTCCAATTTCGTGGTATTCAATTGTTTTTAGTAGCTACTATCTCGACTCATCGCTACAACTCTTGTACGGGCTCGGGAGAGACGAAGGTTGAAAGTCATGCTTCCTCCGATACACAACCCAACCAAGCTGCACTGCTTCTTAACACAGCGCGCATCCAACCCGGAAGCCAGCCGCACCAATGTGTCGGAGGAAACACCGTGCACCTGGCAAACTTGGCCCGCCACAGGAGTCGCTGTTGCGCGATGAGACAAGGATATCCCTACCGGCCAAACCCTCCCTAACCCAGATGACGCTAGGCCAATTGTGCGTCCCCCCACGGACCTCCCGGTCACAGCCGGTTACGACAGAGCTTGGGCGCGAACCCGGAGTCTCTGGTGGCACAGCGCCCTTCACCACTGCGCCACCCGGGAGGCAAACATAGATAGTTGATTAGATAAATAACAGTGATCAGAATACTGAAAGTAAAGTCACGACAGTGTTAAGGCACTTGAAAGTAACATTCATTGCTGTGTCGAGTAGACGGTTGGTTAAATGTTCTTTACCTCTCCATCTTATGCACTTGTTCTCCTCCACCATGTTTGCAGAAGCAATGGTGCCTCTTCTCTTCCTCCTACACAGGATCACAGAAAGACAAGAGCAGTTTCTTCTTGAACGGAGGATAACAGGGAAGATGAAAATATTGCTGCAAGATTCAGTCATAACTCTGTCCTGGTGTTACACCGTCTGTCTGCAACGTTAATACCACCTACTCACACTGTCTGGTAGAGCACTGAGGGAGACAACGCGACTACACTCTCTTTGCTCTTTCTGGTAGAGCACTGAGGGAGACAACGCTGCTACAGTCGTTTTATTCTGTCTGGTAGAGCACTGAGGGAGACAACACAACTACAGTCTCTTTATTCTGTCTGGTAGAGCACTGAGGAAGACAACACAACTACTGTCTCTTTATTCTGTCTGGTAGAGCACTGAGGGAGACAACACAACTACTGTCTCTTTATTCTGACTGGTAGAGCACTGAGGGAGACAACACAATTACAGTCTCTTTATTCTGTCTGGTAGAGCACTGAGGGAGACAACGCAACTACAGTCGCTTTATTTTGTCTGGTAGAGCACTGAGGGAGACAACACAACTACTGTCTCTTTATTCTGTCTGGTAGAGCACTGAGGTAGACAACACAACTACAGTCTCTTTATTCTGTCTGGTAGAGCACTGAGGGAGACAACACAACTACTGTCTCTTTATTCTGTCTGTTTGTTGAAACTTCTATTCTCTTAGTTCGCTTTCTTGTTGGAATGATAATGCAGACATTTCGATAATGACCAAGAAGATAGCACTGCAGAAAGGAGGAACATTCAGGATAGCAAGCAGGGTCAAAACACACAGTCATACACACACACACACACACACACACACACACACACACACACACACACACACACACACACACACACACACACACACACACACACACACACACACACACACACACACACACACACACACACACACACACACACACACACACACACACACACACACACACACACACATTTGCAGTTTCACATGTAAGAACACTCCACATGTGTAACTTTCACTTTAACATGTAGAATTGCAAGTTCAAGTGATAAACAATCATGTGAAAGTCACATTTGCAATTTCAAGTAAGAAAGTAAGAAGACGTTCACGTTTCTATTTATAGGGCGGCAGGTAGCCTAGCAGCTAGAGCTTTGGGCCAGTAACCGAAATGTCGCTTGTTCGAATTCCTGAGTCGACAAAGTGAACTGCTCCATGGTCGCTGATAATGATGGCTGACCCTGGATATGACCCAACTCTCCGAGCGTGTCTCACGGGTATAATACATATTTGTACATGTGTGAAACAGGACAGATATTAGCACCCACCGTATTGCTATTTTTATAGGGTTTTCACATGATTGTTGTGAACTTGCAATTCTACAGTACATGTGAAAGTGAGATTTACACATGCTGTTAACATGTGAACTCTAATAAATGTAATACATGTGAAATGTTAGCTCAAAATGTGAAAACAGCTAAATGCAATTTGGAAATTGTATTTGTAAGGGCACACACACACACACAGTATGCGTCCTGGCTGCTGGCAGAGCTGATAGGCCAGCAGTGAATGGGAGAGATGTAGTGAAGCGGCTTCATGAATACATCCATCTGTCAGTCCTGTCTAAGTGAAGGTTCAGGGGGGGGGGGGGCACAGCACCCACAGGCTCTCTGCCTGGCAGACACAGACAGGCCTGGCCCCTTGCAGCTGGCCCCTGACTGGCTACTGCTTGGCCCCTGTGGCTTCTCTTGGAAACGGCACATCCTGACTGCCAACAAGCTGCAGATTGCTAACACACACACATAAAGAGATTATTCTGAATTAGGGCTGTCAGAGTTTACGAGTTAACTCAAGTTAACTTTTGTAATTTTAGTGTACTCATTTTAATTATCGTGATTAATCACATTGTTTGAAAACATCCTAAATCAAATGAATCTACGCAGCTAAAAACAACAATGTGATGTGAAAACAAGTTGACTTTGAGGTTACAAATGTCTGCTTTATCAATCTACCATATTTTGCTAACCGTTACTTTGGACAAAATCAACACGTTCAAATTGTTGTCATGCTTTTTATACCAAAAAAATCTTGAATTACAGCTCAATTTGAGCCAATTCTGAAGTTGTGATTAATCAGCAAATCCTGCGATTAACGCGGTTAAATGTTTAAACGTTTGACAGACCGACAGAACTTTTAATTGAACAGTCAGTATTCTGAGTTTGAGCGAAATTTATCATAAATATACATTGGAAGAGAACCCCAGTGTTTGTCCTCTTGGTCGAATGGGCAAGACATTGGTTTCTCCCCTGGATTCTAATCCTGCCGGTTACAAATGCACACACATGTTAAACGCAGAATATCATTTAAATCTGAGTCATGTGAAAAATAAACATATGCATAATTAACATGTGAAAAATCCATGTAAAACCTCACGTGTCTGAAAACCACACCTGACTCCTGAAATGTATGTGAAAAATGCATTTTTATGATATATTTTGTGCCATTTTTCACGCGATTTGATCATACATGTGTCTGAAAACAGCTCCTTTCTGTTATCTGAATCATGCCATTCTGAATGCTCCTCACTCTCTCTTCAGTACAGCCAACAGGGATTTCATGTTCAGAAATACTGGGGAAGGGCCAACTGTAGGCTAGCCTATGGTTGAGGTGCACGTCCTTGTGTATAATTAAAACAACAGTATTTGTTGTTTTGAACGCACTGAGATCATGTCTTGCATTAGAGATTCAACTTTTGCTTGAAATCTCCACTGAGCACCAAACACAAACAGAACTCTCAAACAATCTGTCAACTTTGTAGCGTTTGTTTATGTGCACATACCAGACTACACAAACAACTTCTCTGTAATAGATTGTATCAATGTCTTGAATCATGTGAACAGTTATTTCAATCCCAACCTGTGTTTGTTGTTTGCCATCTACCGTTGTGTTTCGCACCACTGTTTATTTTATTTTATTATTTTATTTTTAAAAACTCACCTTTATTTAACCAGGTAGGCTAGTTGAGAACACCTTTATTTAACCAGGTAGGCTAGTTGAGAACACCTTTATTTAACCAGGTAGGCTAGTTGAGAACACCTTTATTTAACCAGGTAGGCTAGTTGAGAACACCTTTATTTAACCAGGTAGGCTAGTTGAGAACACCTTTATTTAACCAGGTAGGCTAGTTGAGAACACCTTTATTTAACCAGGTAGGCTAGTTGAGAACACCTTTATTTAACCAGGTAGGCTAGTTGAGAACACCTTTATTTAACCAGGTAGGCTAGTTGAGAACACCTTTATTTAACCAGGTAGGCTAGTTGAGAACACCTTTATTTAACCAGGTAGGCTAGTTGAGAACACCTTTATTTAACCAGGTAGGCTAGTTGAGAACACCTTTATTTAACCAGGTAGGCTAGTTGAGAACAAGTTCTCATTTGCAACTGAGACCTGGCCAAGATAAAGCGTAGCAATTCGACACATACAACAACACAGTTACACATGGAATAAACAAAACATACAGTCAATAATACAGCAGAAAAAAAGAGGATGCGCTCGCATTACAGCGAAGAAGGCGGGAGGGCTGTTGGGCAATGCGAGCTTGGGCGAGGGGGCGTGCACAGGGCGGGACCAAAAGTTAGAGAAAGCTGAATTTTATGCAAATACTTCACGATATCGCAACACTATTGACCAATCGAAGCTCACTATATTGTCTAGCCCCTACTGGATTGGCTGTTTATACCTAGCACGACCTAGCATACCTTCTAGCTTGCTAGCACCCATATGAGGGGAAGATAGCGTGTCTATCCTAATTATTGTGTTATGTGGAAATGCACTGTTACATGAGGAATTTTACTAAGCAGCACTTGCCCTGCCACGCTAGCTTCACCCTCATGTGGGTGCTAACAAGCAAGCTAGGTAGTGCTAGATATCAACAGACATTGTCAGCCAATATAGTAGAGTCTGGAAGCTATAGTGACTTTTGTTTGGTCACTCGCTTTGCGATTTTGTGGAAGATTTGCATAAAGTTCTGCTTTCCCCAACTTTAGTACCGCCCTGTTCATCTCCCTCACCCATGCTCGCTTCGCTCAACGGTCCCCGCCCACTCTGCTTCTCTTTGCATTCCTTCCATTGAATTTGAATGGCTTCCAATGTTTCACCGCACGTTAGCGCTCTATATTAACACCGGCCATTAGGCTACATTTCCTCATTATGCTGGGTTGGTGACGTCAGTAATTCTATTGGTATATTCCGTTTTGGATATATGTTGTTCCCTTGCAGATGTTCCATTCTGCTATACAGTAGTCAGTGACTGCAGTTATTATTATTGACGTTGTTTGATGTGTAAATGCAAGTCTATTTGCTTTTGTTATGCGCATTTTGAGCAGACATTCATTGTTCACTTTTAAAAGCAATATTTCCAACATGTTTTTATGCTATGGTTTGCTCTGTGTGCTCAAACACTCCTAACCAGACTGACTGATCCTGTTTAATAATGAATACGACCAGTTCTACACAGAAACTCTTTTTAGTCAAACTTTTCGTTTCTCCTTTGTGTTTACCATTACCCCAGTCAGGAGGATAAATGAGGATAAGTGTACTCAGATTCAGCCTGGTTATTTCGGGAGTGACATTTTTCACACGTCTCTGAGGGGGTGTCTGTCTGGCTTGTGTTTGACGACATTGATTGACTGTCAACTTCAGCCAGGCCCAGACGCAATGGATGTAACAGATATGAACATGAAGGGAGGTAGAGAAAGAGAGATGGAGAGAGAGAGGAGGGAGAGAGAGAGAAGGGAGAGGGAGAGAGAGAGGGGGAGAGAGAGAGGGTGGAGGAAGATAGAGAGAGAGAGGGTATGTCATGCAGGTGAATGAGGACCCAAAAGCGACTTGGCGAAAACAGAGTCTTTAATCCAGTAAAGTAATTCTACAAACATAAGACATAATTCCACTCGTAATGACGAGAACAGACTGGAGACTCGATCAAGAACTGCAGGTTGCCTCGGGAAGGCACTTGAACCTAGCAGACTCAGACACCTGCTCTCCACGCAGCATCTGAGGGAAACACGACACGACAGGGCGATACACAGACACAGCACGGTGAACAATAGACAAGGATCCGACAGGACAGGAACGGAAAACAAGGGAAGAAATAGGGACTCTAATCAGGGGAAAAGATAAGGAACAGGTGTGGGAAGACTAAATGATTGATTAGGGGAATAGGAACAGCTGGGAGCAGGAACGGAACGATAGAGAGAAGAGAGAGAGAAAAAGGGGAACGAACCTAAAAAGACCAGCAGGGGGAAAAGCAAAATGACAAGACAATCTAAGACAAAACATGACAGTACCCCCCCCCACTCACCGAGCGCCTCCTGGCGCACTCGAGGAGGAATCCTGGCGGCAACGGAGGAAATCATCAATGAGTGAACGGTCCAGCACGTCCCGAGACGGAACCCAACTCCTCTCCTCAGGACCGTAACCCTCCCAATCCACTAAGTATTGGTGACCCCGTCCCCGAGAACGCATGTCCATGATCCTACGTACCTTGTAAATAGGTGCGCTCTCGACAAGGACGGGAGGGGGGGGAGGGAAGACGAACAGGGGTGCGAAGAAAGGGCTTGACACAGGAGACATGGAAGACAGGATGGACGCGACGAAGATGTCGCGGAAGAAGCAGTCGCACAGCGACAGGATTGACGACCTGGGAGACACGGAACGGACCAATGAACCGCGGAGTCAACTTACGAGAAGCTGTCGTAAGAGGAAGGTTGCGAGTGGAAAGCCACACTCTCTGGCCGCAACAATACCTTGGACTCTTAATCCTGCGTTTATTGGCGGCTCTCACAGTCTGTGCCCTGTAACGGCAAAGTGCAGACCTCACCCTCCTCCAGGTGCGCTCACAACGTTGGACAAACGCTTGAGCGGAGGGAACGCTGGACTCGGCAAGCTGGGAAGAGAACAGAGGAGGCTGGTAACCCAGACTACTCTGAAACGGAGATAACCCGGTAGCAGACGAAGGAAGCGAGTTGTGAGCGTATTCTGCCCAGGGGAGCTGTTCTGCCCAAGACGCAGGGTTTCTGAAAGAAAGGCTGCGTAGTATGCGACCAATCGTCTGATTGGCCCTCTCTGCTTGACCGTTAGACTGGGGATGAAACCCGGAAGAGAGACTGACGGACGCACCAATCAAACGACAGAACTCCCTCCAAAACTGTGACGTGAATTGCGGGCCTCTGTCTGAAACGGCGTCTAACGGGAGGCCATGAATTCTGAACACATTCTCGATGATGATTTGTGCCGTCTCCTTAGCGGAAGGAAGTTTAGCGAGGGGAATGAAATGTGCCGCCTTAGAGAACCTATCGACAACCGTAAGAATCACAGTCTTCCCCGCAGACAAAGGCAGACCGGTAATGAAGTCTAGGGTGATGTGAGACCATGGTCGAGAAGGAATGGGGAGCGGTCTGAGACGACCGGCAGGAGGAGAGTTACCCGACTTAGTCTGCGCGCAGTCCGAACAAGCAGCCACGAAACGGCGCGTGTCACGCTCCTGAGTCGGCCACCAAAAGCGCTGGCGAATAGACGCAAGAGTGCCTCGAACACCGGGATGACCAGCTAACTTGGCAGAGTGAGCCCACTGAAGAACAGCCAGACGAGTAGAAACAGGAACGAAAAGGAGGTTACTAGGACAAGCGCACGGCGACGCAGTGTGCGTGAGTGCTTGCTTAACCTGTCTTTCAATTCCCCAGACTGTCAACCCGACAACACGCCCATAAGGAAGAATCCCCTCGGGATCAGTAGAAGCCACAGAAGAACTAAACAGACGGGATAAGGCATCAGGCTTGGTGTTTTTGCTACCCGGACGGTAAGAAATCACAAACTCGAAACGAGCGAAAAACAACGCCCAACGAGCTTGACGGGCATTAAGTCGTTTGGCAGAACGGATGTACTCAAGGTTCTTATGGTCTGTCCAAACGACAAAAGGAACGGTCGCCCCCTCCAACCACTGTCGCCATTCGCCTAGGGCTAAGCGGATGGCGAGCAGTTCGCGGTTACCCACATCATAGTTGCGTTCAGATGGCGACAGGCGATGAGAAAAATAAGCGCAAGGATGAACCTTATCGTCAGACTGGAAGCGCTGGGATAGAATGGCTCCCACGCCTACCTCTGAAGCGTCAACCTCGACAATGAATTGTCTAGTGACGTCAGGAGTAACGAGGATAGGAGCGGACGTAAAACGTTCTTTTAGAAGATCAAAAGCTCCCTGGGTGGAACCGGACCACTTAAAACACGTCTTGACAGAAGTAAGAGCTGTGAGAGGGGCAGCAACTTGACCGAAATTACGAATGAAACGCCGATAGAAATTAGCGAAACCTAAAAAGCGCTGCAACTCGACACGTGACCTTGGAACGGGCCAATCACTGACAGCTTGGACCTTAGCGGAATCCATCTGAATGCCTTCAGCGGAAATAACGGAACCGAGAAATGTAACGGAGGAGACATGAAAAGAGCACTTCTCAGCCTTCATGTAGAGACAATTCTCTAAAAGGCGCTGTAGAACACGTCGAACGTGCTGAACATGAATCTCGAGTGACGGTGAAAAAATCAGGATATCGTCAAGATAGACAAAAACAAAGATGTTCAGCATGTCTCTCAGAACATCATTAACTAATGCCTGAAAAACAGCTGGCGCATTGGCGAGACCAAACGGCAGAACCCGGTACTCAAAATGCCCTAACGGAGTGTTAAACGCCGTTTTCCACTCGTCCCCCTCTCTGATACGCACGAGATGGTAAGCGTTACGAAGGTCCAACTTAGTAAAGCACCTGGCTCCCTGCAGAATCTCGAAGGCTGATGACATAAGGGGAAGCGGATAACGATTCTTAACCGTTATGTCATTCAGCCCTCGATAATCCACGCAGGGGCGCAGAGTACCGTCCTTTTTCTTAACAAAAAGAACCCCGCCCCGGCCGGAGAGGAAGAAGGCACTATGGTACCGGCGTCAAGAGACACAGATAAATAATCCTCGAGAGCCTTACGTTCGGGAGCCGACAGAGAGTATAGTCTACCCCGAGGAGGAGTGGTCCCCGGAAGGAGATCAATACTACAATCATACGACCGGTGAGGAGGAAGGGAGTTGGCTCGGGACCGACTGAAGACCGTGCGCAGATCATGATATTCCTCCGGCACTCCTGTCAAATCGCCAGGTTCCTCCTGAGAAGTGGGGACAGAAGAAATGGGAGGGATGGCAGACATTAAACACTTCACATGACAAGAAACGTTCCAGGATAGGATAGAATTACTAGACCAATTAATAGAAGGATTATGACATACTAGCCAGGGATGACCCAAAACAACAGGTGTAAAAGGTGAACGAAAAATCAAAAAGAAATAGTCTCACTGTGGTTACCAGATACTGTGAGAGTTAAAGGTAGTGTCTCAAATCTGATACTGGGAAGATGACTACCATCTAAGGCAAACATGGGCGTAGGCTTGTCTAACTGTCTGAAAGGAATGTCATGTTTCCGAGCCCATGCTTCGTCCATGAAACAACCCTCAGCCCCAGAGTCAATCAAGGCACTGCATGTAGCACCCGAACCGGTCCAGCGTAGATGGACCGACATAGTAGTACAGGATCTAGATGAAGAGACCTGAGTAGTAGCGCTCACCAGTAGCCCTCCGCTTACTGATGAGCTCTGGCCTTTACTGGACATGAATTGACAAAATGTCCATCAAATCCGCAATAGAGGCACAGGCGGTTGGTGATCCTCCGTTCCCTCTCCTTAGTCGAGATGCGAATACCTCCCAGCTGCATGGGCTCAGTCTCTGAGCCAGAGGAGGGAGATGGTTGCGATGCGGAGCAGGGAAACACCGTTGACGCGAGCTCTCTTCCACGAGCTTGGTGACGAAGATCTACCCGTCGTTCTATGCGGATGGCGAGAGCAATCAAAGAGTCCACACTGGAAGGAACCTCCCGAGAGAGAATCTCATCTTTGACCACTGCGTGGAGTCCCTCCAGAAAACGAGCGAGCAGCGCCGGCTCGTTCCAGTCACTAGAGGCAGCAAGAGTGCGAAACTCTATAGAGTAATCCGTTATGGATCGATCACCTTGGCATAGGGAAGCCAGGGCCCTAGAAGCCTCCCTACCAAAAACTGAATGGTCAAAAACCCGAATCATCTCCTCTTTAAAGTTCTGGTAATTGTTTGAACAATCAGCCCTTGCCTCCCAGATAGCTGTGCCCCACTCTCGAGCCCGGCCAGTAAGGAGTGAAATGACGTAAGCAACCCGAGCTCTCTCGCTAGAGTATGTGTTGGGTTGGAGAGAGAACACAATATCACACTGGGTGAGAAAGGAGCGGCACTCTGTGGGCTGCCCGGAGTAGCAAGGTGGGTTATTAACCCTAGGTTCCGGAGGCTCGGCAGGCCAGGAAGTAACAGGTGGCACGAGACGAAGACTCTGGAACTGTCCAGAGAGGTCGGAAACCTGAGCGGCCAGGTTCTCCACGGCATGGCGAGCAGCAGACAATTCCTGCTCGTGTCTGCCGAGCATGGCTCCTTGGATCTCGACGGCAGTGTTACGAACGTCTGTAGTCGCTGGGTCCATTCTTTGGTCGGATCCTTCTGTCATGCAGGTGAATGAGGACCCAAAAGCGACTTGGCGAAAACAGAGTCTTTAATCCAGTAAAGTTATTCTACAAACATAAGACATAATTCCACTCGTAATGACGAGAACAGACTGGAGACTCGATCAAGAACTGCAGGTTGCCTCGGGAAGGCACTTGAACCTAGCAGACTCAGACACCTGCTCTCCACGCAGCATCTGAGGGAAACACGACACGACAGGGCGATACACAGACACAGCACGGTGAACAATAGACAAGGATCCGACAGGACAGGAACGGAAAACAAGGGAAGAAATAGGGACTCTAATCAGGGGAAAAGATAAGGAACAGGTGTGGGAAGACTAAATGATTGATTAGGGGAATAGGAACAGCTGGGAGCAGGAACGGAACGATAGAGAGAAGAGAGAGAGAAAAAGGGGAACGAACCTAAAAAGACCAGCAGGGGGAAAAGCAAAATGACAAGACAATCTAAGACAAAACATGACAGGGTAACAAATGAGCAGAGTAAGACTAGATGCATAACTTCAGAGGGACTGTTTATAGGCATCTTACAGGAAATGTGATATGCGGGCCAATGATAGATCTATGCGGGCCACCATAGATCTATTTCTCTTCAAAACATAATATAGAGGAGGTAAGATGGCTCTAAACAAGCTACATTACACTGCCTTGAATTGAACAGTGAGGCAGTGAGAGGGGAGGGAAGGAAGGAAGGAGGAAGAGCGGAGGGGGAACAAAACAGCACACACAAGCGGCTCCCCCGCCCTTTAATTGATGAGTTATTAAAATCATTATTTCTCAGAGGCCCAGTTCTATCAGAGAGATCGATGGGAAACACACATCAGAAAAGTTGAGTATGCGCACACACACACAGTGTGTGAGGTATGGTCTGGTGGTTGCCCTTCAGACTATGGTGTCGTCCCCCGTTCCTGACACACACACACACACACACACAGAGACAAGGAAAACACATCACACGGGTGAATTGATGAGAAGAAAACAGACCAAACAGAACACACTAGCTCAGGTTTATTATAGAACACCGTTGCATAACAGGTATGACATGTTATGTTTATTACACAGAGGGGAACAGGAGAAGAGAACACACACTGAAGAATGAAACACACAGGACAACAGAACACACACACACACACACACTCACAGACACAAACATCTGTGACTGAAGCGATGTAGAGTATGTGTCATGGCTATCAGTCGGCCGGAGGAAATGTCCAATCGGGGAAAAGAGCTGTATCAGTAGGGATGCTCGTTAGTCGGAATTTTGGAAATCAATTTACATGAGCAGCGCTGGCAGGAACGGATGTATGGAATGCAACACGTACTCTATCACGGCTTCTGAGTGGGAAAAGGGTCTCTTAGAATGCAATCACTTCCACTAAGAGGGATATGTACATTTAATGGACACAATCATATGATTACAGTGCTTGAGTGGAGACTGGAATAATTCATGTGGATGAAAGGCACCTTGAATGTAATGGCCATGAGATAAAACAGCAGCAGTGGATAGATGAGATTCTTCCCAGTCCCAATCTCTGTGTCAATAGGAACCTATCTGCAAGGTGGGGAATAGGGGGGAGATGGACGGACGGACGCAGACAGACAGACAGACAGACAGACAGACAGACAGACAGACAGACAGACAGACAGACAGACAGACAGACAGACAGACAGACAGACAGACAGACAGACAGACAGACAGACAGACAGACAGACAGACAGACAGACAGATCAGATGACAGACAGGATGACGTGTGTAATAACCCACATTGGTGGCCAGGATCCCCTGACAGAGTGGCAGTTGCACACACATCAATAGAAAGGCCATGGAGGGAGGTGGAAACTGATCGACGAAGCAGCGATAAGGAGCCGCCTCACCTTGGAGGCGACATCAAGCATGCAGATATGGAATTCATTTCATATCTATAATTAAGCAGTTCATCAAGGGTGAGACAACCCCATTTTCACAAGGGTTGGAGATAGCCCTGGGTTTATGGATCCAATTCAAAGATATCTGCTCCCCTGAAATGCATACTTACAGTACATACTTACACACACACACACACACACACACACACACACACACACACACACACACACACACACACACACACACACACACACACACACACACACACACACACACACACACACACACACACACACACACACACACACACACACACACACACACACACACACACACACACACACACACACACACACACACGTCCAGGCTGGATGCATGAGAATGGGGTGTTAGGGGAGGATGGCGGTGGGAGAGATGATGAGGAGTGAGGGGGAGGGAAGGAGTAGAAAAGGCTAGTGAGATAGGGGGAGTGAGAACATGGGAGAAAGGGAAGAGGGAATAGAGAGGGAGAGGGATGGGTGGGGTGATGGAAGAGGTGAGAGAGTGAGAAAATGATCATATGGTCTATCAAAATATAAAATGGAGCAGTTTGGACTATTCCCTTGGTGCAATTAGCAAGTGGAGAGCTGCTTTGGTAAACATATGGTGAGAGAGAGAGAGAGAGAGAGAGAGAGAGAGAGAGAGAGAGAGAGAGAGAGAGAGAGAGAGGGGACGGGCAGAGCTGCATGGTTTCACACAGTGTCAGAGAGCCTGGCTCTCACAGTGATCAAAGACTGAGCTCACTCATTTAGCCCAAACCAGTCTTCCAAGACATGCTAATGAGTTGGAATGTGAGTGAGCACTGCATTGCCAGGAGAAGGGGAGTATGTGTATGTGAGTGGAGAGTGGAGTCCCACGGGGAACTGGAGACGGCACCCAGCAGAGTGGAGTCCCACGGGGAACTGGAGACGGCACCCAGCAGAGTGGAGTCCCACGGAGAAATGGAGACGGCACTCAGCAGAGTGGAGTCCCACGGGGAAACGGAGACGGCACTCAGCAGAGTGAAGCCCCACGGAGAAATGGAGACGGCACTCAGCAAAGTGGAGTCCCACGGGGAAATGGAGACGGCACTCAGCAAAGTGGAGTCCCACGGGGAAATGGAGACGGCACTCAGCAGAGTGAAGTCCCACGGGGAAACGGAGACGGCACTCAGCAGAGTGGAGTCCCACGGGGAAATGGAGACACCATAATGTACTTCTGAAATATGACCCCCTCCTTCACACACTTTTACAGTAGATCTCACGACCGTACCAACTATGCAGTAGTTCACTGTCATGGATCCTGTAAACTACATGTTCAATGGGATACAGTGGACCAGTGTTCTTCACTTCTGATCCACAGAGTGTGATGTGTGTAGACTTTTGTTCAAGCCCAGCACTAGACCTGATTCAGCTGTAGACAAGGGTTTAATATTACAGTTTAAAAAGGCGTGTTATTGCAGGGTTGGGACGATTTCAAAATCCCAGCATACACAGAAGCACACACATCATACATGGGAGCAAACCACGCTCACATTACAAAACAATGCTCACATTACAGCTATGTGTACTGCTCTTTTGAAGGTGGACATGCTAGCTAGCTGTCGTGTGGATACGTACAGCTTGTTCCAGGGCAAAGATACAAAGAACTTCAGACGGCCTTGAAAGGCCATGTTTTTCACTGATGGTTGTAATCAAAGCAAATCAAATCAAATCAAACGGTATTGGTCACATACACATGGTTAGCAGATATTACTGTGAGTGTAGCGAAATGCTTATACTTCTAGATCTCAACCCCATAGAAAATCTTTGGAGGGAGTTGAAAGTCCGTGTTGTCCCAGCAACAGCACCAAAACATCACTGCTCTAGAGGAGATCTGCATGGAGGAATGGGCCAAAATACCAGCAACAGTGTGTGAAAACCTTGTGAAGACTTACAGAAAACGTTTGACCTCTGTCATTGCCAACAAAGGGTATATAACAAAGTATTGAGATAAACTTTTGTTGTTGACCAAATACTTATTTTCCACCATAATTTGCAAATAAATTCATGAAAAATCCTACAATGTGATTTTCTGGATTTTCTTTTCTCATTTTGTCTGTCATAGTTGAAGTGTACCAATGATGAAAATTACAGGCCTCTCTCATCTTTTTAAGTGGGAGAACTTGCACAATTGGTGGCTGACTAAATGCTTTTTTGCCCCACTATATGTATACGGCATTTCTCCAGCACTGGTGGAAGGTTATTTATGTAAATACAGAACAGCAGGGGCCCAAGCACACTCCCTTGTAGCATTTAATTCCCCACAGGTACCTGGGTTGACTGCATGCTTTGCAGTTTAGTGCACTCCCTCCGCCCCTGTAAGTATGATGTGAACCACTTGATCGCAGTTTGTCAAGCTTTCTCAAAAGCGTGTGGTGGTGTCAAATGCTTTCTTCATATCCAAGAAGTGTGCTGCTGTGACCGACTGACGGTTACATGCACCCACTGTTGTAATTCAGGACTAGTGAATATCACAACATGTCCAACATGTTGCGTTGTCCTCTTTCCAATCCTGTTTAAATAACCACTGTATAAATGGTTGACAACACCACCTGCTGGCCGTAAAATTCTGCTTGCCGATTGATTTACTTGGTAATGGAAGGATGGATGGTTGGATAGACAAATGATTGATGACTTGGTAATGGAATGATGGATGGTTGGATAGACAAATGATTGATGACTTGGTAATGGAAGGATGGATGTTTGGATAAATGAATGATTGATGGCTTGGTAATGGAAGGATGGATGTTGGATAGATGAATGAGTGATTACTTGGTAATGAAAGGATGGATGGTTGGATAGATAAATGAGTGATTACTTGGTAATGAAAGGATGGATGGTTGGATAGATGAATGAGTGATTACTTGGTAATGGAAGGATGGATGGTTGGATAGACAAATGATTGATGACTTGGTAATGGAAGGATGGATGGTTGGATAAATGAATGATTGATGGCTTGGTAATGGAAGGATGGATGTTGGATAGATGAATGAGTGATTACTTGGTAATGAAAGGATGGATGGTTGGATAGATTAATGAGTGATTACTTGGCAATGAAAGGATGGATGGTTGGATAGATGAATGAGTGATTACTTGGCAATGAAAGGATGGATGGTTGGATAGATGAATGCAGTTCCCAGGGTCCTTATGCAGCACATTAATCTCAGGCAGGTGCATTTGCTCCAGTGTAGACCAATGACCTGCACATTTCTATCCACACATTTTTCGACAATTAGTGAATAGTATTCTAAGCAGGTCCTCCTTGTCTTGGCTTTATAAACATCCTCTGGTAGCTGTATGGGCTAGAGGGTATTGATTTCTTCACACTTTACAAAATACTAATCAAATCAAATAGTTTGCATCTGGCTGCTGATTGGAACAGTTATGAATTATTGTTGAGTGGATTAATGCTGTGGGTAACTAACCCCAGTTTGTAGTTGCTAAGACCTTACCAAGTTAGAAGATCCTATAGCCCATTATCCTATCCTGCAGGAGTGTAAGAAAGCAATAGAAAATAACCAAATTGATCTAGAATGAGAGTGGGAACAACCGAGTAGCTTATACAACTGAAAACTAACAAAGTGGAGAGGGATGAAAAGCACAGCGCATTTTCACAACACTGACAGCATCAGTATAACATATCACAGAGCTAGAAAATGCGGGATCGAGCAGTGCTTTCAGGCACGCGTGCGCTCAATACCCCCGTGCGCGATAATGCGCTGCACTACATCATTGGTATTAAATATACACGAGCTGCGCGCGGCCAGGTGGATTGGTTGCAGTCTAACACATGCGCACGGACACACACACACACATGCACGGACATGCACAGAAACACACACAGACAAATAGCTCAAGCATTGAAAGTTGTTTCTTCCGCTGTGTGTCAAACTGTCAACTTTGGTGTGAGTCATGTAACTGTTATTTGTCTTCGGCATATAGACTTGTTTAAGCAACAGCTATTCCCATTATTGTCGGTCTAATCACGAGGATCATTTTCAATAGAAATAAAAATTACTGTGTGAACCAAAAGTGATGGAATTCTGCTGATCACCTTCATGTAATAAATGCCATTTAGCAGACGCTTTTATCCAAAGCGACTTACAGTCATGTGTGCATACATTCTACGTATGGGTGGTCCCGGGGATCGAACCCACTACCCTGGCGTTACAAGCGCCATGCTCTACCAACTGAGCTACTTATGCACAAGTAAGCCTAGTTTATCTCGTTCGATGCACTAAATGAATCAGATTTTATTCTGAGATTTAATTAAGGAGTGAGAGGTCGCCTGCATTTGCCTTTTCTCGGCTGGAAATTGAAAGTCGTTTGGAGTGTGGAGATTGGTGGATAGGGTTTTAATGAGACCTTTACAGCTGCGGCTGGAAGATGGAGAAAAGTGCCAGCACACGACTCTAAACCAACGATGAATGACACACGGAATTGCTTCAGTCTACTGTTTTATTTGAAATGGCTGGCAAAGCCAGTTAACAAAATGACCGTTGGAAGGCAAGGAAAGTATGTGTGAGTGAGTGAGTGAGTGAGTGAGTGAGTGAGTGAGTGAGTGAGTGAGTGAGTGAGTGAGTGAGTGAGTGAGTGAGTGAGTGAGTGAGTGAGTGAGAGAGAGAGAGAGAGAGAGAGAGAGAGAGAGAGAGAGAGAGAGAGAGAGAGAGAGTTGTACTAACTACACTACCAACAACTACACTACAAATACAGGGCTTCGCTGTCCATGGTGCTGAAAGAACAACTCCCAGCATTCAACGGGTTGGGCTTGGTGAAACTGAGTGCTTGCTTGGAAGAATTTAAGTTTTACTGTAGGCTACCTTTTGCACAGAAGACAGCTGTTGAACGAGACTAGAATTATGTCATAGTAGTCGATTCCAGTGGAACTGTTTATGTTATATTTTAGCAAAGCTTTGCCCATTGGATTCCGCAAAGACTTATTTGAAAAGACTAAAGACTTATTGGATTCCTCTTCACACATTATCAATCCCAGCAATGACCAAACCAACCGAAATCAGCCCATGCACACACAATGACTCAGACCAATAATTCACCCAAATCCACTTCAAAATCATACAACTATCATAGGTAGGTTACAGAATAATCGTCAACATATCATAAATCACCAACGCATAGGCTACAATGTAATCTTTAAACGATCGATGTTCGCATTTGAAACAACAACGGGATCGCTGGAGGCTGGTGTTTAACCTACCTGGCTGATGCACAGGGCAAGACGTTTCCCTTCCCGCGCGCCGCCGAGACTCCCGCCACGCAGCCTCGTGCCTTCTCCTTGATACATGTTCCTGAAACGACACATGCAGAAGTTATGTCAATTAGCGTAATATCTACATTTACACAGTAAAATACAGATGTCTCCGAGTGAGAAGCAGGTGACTATAGTAGGTCTCCGAATAGATGCTGGTAAACATCTATAGAGCTTGTTATGCAAGCTAGAACGTGATGCAGGATTCCATCACTCAAACTAAATTAGAACAGAATATGTCACTTATCAAACACCCACGATGGGTTCATCGCTGTCATATCAGGGTAAGATCTTGACTAACCGATAATTGCCGGTCCTGAGCATAGCTGCCTCTTTCCACCGTCAGATAAAAAACAGCAGTGGAGAAAGTAGAGAGTGAAGCAGCCCGACAGTCAGACAGAGCCGACTTGGGAATTGTTCTCTCATCCAATAAGATGTTTAGGTCGTTTATGATTTATACCGCGTGTGTGTCGCGGCAAAGGGGGAGTAATTGAGCGCTGTAATCAACGTAAATAACCAGTTTGTTAGCTCTCTCTGCAAAGCATGGCGTTAAAATCTATATTCTCATTCAAGGGTAAGCGGGGAGGAAATTACAATCCTCATGTGTCGCCAGTGAACGTACAGGCGCCAGTCATGGAGTAAGACATGGGAGATGAATATTGGGACATAGAATGAATCACCTGTATTTATTTGACAATAGCCTACTGTTGAAGCTGCCCTTGAGGTGCCCTTGTTTTTGATCATTATAGTTTTTTTCCCCGAAAAGTCCTCAAGAAAATCAAAGCATGTTGATGATACATTTTGTCAATGTAATGACAGCAAATCGCTGCAGGAGATTGTGTTATATATGACGCCATGACGATGACGTCATAGCACTCAACCTTTTAAATAGGCGGCACAGTTAGAAAAAGGAGACAGATGTTTCACCGGATGTATAAATCTGAAGCATCTGGTCGGAGTGGTTGGAATCTCCACCCCCCCACAACATATGGTGAGGAGGGGAAGCCCATTGGCCGGCAGTGGGAGAGTATGAGATGGAACTGGGCTGATTTTCTCATCAAAGAAAAGCCATCCGGTACAGTTTTCTGTGCCCAAAACTCAAATCTATTATGAAACAGAGTGCACTAAGTTTTGTAAATGTGAGTTGAAAAAAAATGGCTTTGTTTACAAGGAGTGCAATGGCGAATTGAGATTTTGCACACAGAGAAGGCGTTACCTAACGGAAATATGTAAATACATGCTAGAACACCAAAGGATCTCGCTAGCTCGTACTTGGCTCTGCCCACCTCCTTGATGGTTCTGCACACTATGCTTTATTTGCGCTGATTGAAAACGACACAGATGAACTATCTAGGTTAGTTTTACATATACTTTGTAGGTGGCTTGAGATGGTCTGGGTAGACTGACACTGTCTCCAACAGTAAGTAGACAGAGATGTTATTATCAATGGCATTAACTTGGGAAAAAATGTAATGATTTCTTCATCAGCTTAGCTTCTTGGCTTAGTCTTTTTAGGTGTAGCTTAGTGTGGTCTTATTGAGGTGAGTTATGTTAGGTTTTACTTAACTTAAACCAGGTAAGTCAAGTGGACAAAAACTGGTAAGGTTTGGAGAAGTGTGTTTTGTTTCTCCATGTGTTACAGAGCAGCCAGCAGCAGAAGTCAAGGAGTTGGAGTGTCTGCCGTCACAACTATGGTATTTTCCGGGACTAGAAACATAAACTTCCCTCTGATGAGTAAGGTAAGAAAAGTGGATATGTTCACCACCAACATCGAATCCTCAAGATGTGCATTTTGATCAATAAATATGGTTTCTGTGTTACAGTTAGACACACACACACACACACACACACACACACACACACACACACACACACACACACACACACACACACACACACACACACACACACACACACACACACACACACACACAAGTACCATCCTCAGTGAAATTCATAAATACAAAGACAGTTGAATGTTAAAGTTATCCTTTGTAGATCACCAAATAACTGAATAAAACACACTGTTTTGCAATGAAGGTCTATAGTAGCCTTAACAGCACTCTTTGGGGTAGCACCAAGCTGTAGCCGGAGTACAGCTATTTTCCATTTTCCATCTTCCTCTGGGTACATTGACTTCAATACAAAACCTAGGAGGCTCATGGTTCTTACCCCCTTCCAAAGACTTACAGACAGTAATTATGACGACTTCAAAGGACATCCTCCAACGTATCAGAGCTATTGCAGCATGAACTGACATGATGTCCACACAATCAAAGGATCAGAGAATGAATCTAGTACTGAAAGCATAAGCTACAGCTAGCTAGCACTGCAGTGCATAAAGTGTGGTGAAGTCAATGTTCAAGATGAATGGAGTAAAGCGGAGACACAGGTATGAGTGAAGCCACAATATTTACTCAATATCAACAATAATCCAACAAGGAACAATGAACATGAACAATCCAGACCACGTACACGGAACACCTTGACAAAAACAATCACTCACAAAACAAAAGGGGAAGCCAGAGGATTAAATACGGAACATGATTATGGAATTGAAACCAGGTGTGTACAATGAAGACAAAACCAAACGAAAATGAAACATGGATCGGTGGTGACTAGAAAGCCGGTGATGTCGACCGCCGAACGCCACCCGAACAAGGAGAGGGACCAACTTCGGCGGAAGTCGTGACAGGTGAGTAGTTCACTCAAAGAGAGAAAGGCAATTAATTGAACAGTTTTGAACAAATTCATTTCTTAAAAGGTTGTGAGAAGCAGCAGAGAGAGATAGCAATATGTTGTTGTATTATTTTCTTCTTCCTAATCTACCTTTCACTTACTTAGCTAATTTAGCCTACTCAACAATCTGACTCAAAACAGAGAGGAATGCTATTTATGTCAGCTAGCTGGCTAAGGCTATCCAACACTGCAACTCATACAAGTCAAGGTAAGCTTTTTGTTTGATTAATTTATTGCCACTGATAAACTCTTTGCTGTACACTGTACTGTGTGATTGTACACATGGATTGGATTGTGGTTTTAGTTCTAGTAGCTATGTTGACTATGACGTCAGCTAATACGGTGACAGTTCGCGGTTAATGGTTATGGTATGAAGGTTTAGCTTCGCTAGGCTTTTTCCGCCTAGTAACAGACAGCTGTTGTTGTACACTGAAGTCCACAAGAAAAGGGAAAAGGTGAGAGGAGGTGAGCACGTAGATGTGAGAAGGAATTTCACAACGAGCAAAGTGATGAAGGTATACTGTGTGTGCAGAGGTGTATTCATTCCGCCAATTCTGTTCCAAACGTTTCTTAAACGAAAGCAAACAGAATGAAACGTTGATGGACATACCTGAATTTGTTCTATAGAAACTCTCCTTCCTGCCCTGTTTGGACTAATGATTACACCCCAGATCAGCTAGTTATAGGCAAGCGTGTGTTGAATGTGTCACTGTCTGTCACCTTGATTACTCCAATTTGTCTCTCGAACTGTGCACCTACACTAAAACCTTTCACTTGTAAATTAGGTTGTAGCAACCCTCATGATGGGTCTATATAGGGCAATTCCGAGGACCATGTAGTAGCCTAAACCTATTGACGTTACATTGAGCTGGGTAAATTAATATGAATAACAGTGATAATATATGCTGTACTAGAATCATGCTAAAAAAATGAATACCCCTGACACACACACACACACACACACACACACACACACACACACACACACACACACACACACACACACACACACACACACACACACACACACACACACACACACACACACACACACACACACACACACACACACCTTACTTAACCCAATGAGTCCCACTGTCGTAATTTAGGACTTCTGACCCCTTCTAAACATTGTGTTTGAGCTACAGACTTCTGGTTTGTACCATTGTATTAATCTATTTCTTTTGAATTAGTCTGTGTTATTAATGGGAGCTGAGCTGGAGTGGTGTTCGTGAGACAAGGGCCAATCCCGAAGGGGCCTGGTGTTGGGTCTTTTTGGCAAAAACGTCAGATTGGTCTGAGTTACAAACTATTGAAAGCTATCTATGAAATGCTGAGACTCTCACGAACACTGTTGTTTTTCTCTATGACGCTCACAAGCTACACGATAGCCGTTAGAAAGTAAGAGGTTCTTCTACATAGAAGATCATAGGGAACCCCAGGACATAGTGTCTATAATACTGTAAGAGGTTCTTGTGCATAGAAGATCATAGGAAACCCCAGGACATGGTGTATATAATACTGTAAGAGGTTCTTGTACATAGAAGATCATAGGAAACCCCAGGACATGGTGTCTATAATACTGTAAGAGGTTATTCTACATAGAAGATCATAGGAAACCCCAGGACATGGTGTCTATAATACTGTAAGAGGTTATTCTACATAGAAGACCATAGGAAACCCCAGGACATAGTGTCTATAATACTGTAATAAGCTCACATAGTTGCTGTCACAAACTCCAAACTCCTCACAGTTGTCACTGAATAGTTGAGCAAATAATTGCTGTACTTACAGCCTTCAGAAAGTATTCGTATCCCTTGACTTATTCCACATTTTGTTGTGTTACAGCCTGAATTCAAAAGGGATTACATATATTTTTCTCCCACATCTACACACAATACCCCATAATGACAAAGTGTCCATACATGTTAGAATCACCTTTGTCAGCAATTACATTTACATTACATTTAAGTCATTTAGCAGACGCTCTTATCCAGAGCGACTTACAAATTGGTGCATTCACCTTAAGACATCCAGTGGAACAGCCACTTTACAATAGTGCAACTAAATCCATTAAGGGGGGGGGGTGAGAAGGATTACTTTATCCTATCCTAGGTATTCCTTAAAGAGGTGGGGTTTCAGGTGTCTCCGGAAGGTGGTGATTGACTCCGCTGTCCTGGCGTCGTGAGGGAGTTTGTTCCACCATTGGGGGGCCAGAGCAGCGAACAGTTTTGACTGGGCTGAGCGGGAACTGTACTTCCTCAGTGGTAGGGAGGTGAGCAGGCCAGAGGTGGATGAACGCAGTGCCCTTGTTTGGGTGTAGGGCCTGACCAGAGCCTGGAGGTACTGAGGTGCCGTTCCCCTCACAGCTCCGTAGGCAAGCACCAGCTTTATTACAGCTGCGATTCTTTCTGGGTAAGACTCTAAGAGCTTTGCACATCTCGATTGTACAATATTTGATCATTATTCTTTTTAAAATTCTTGAAGCTCTGTCAAGTTGGTTGTTGATCATTACTAGACATTTTCAAGTCTTGCCATGGATGTTCAAGCCAATTTATGTCAAAACTGTAACTAGGTCACTCAGGAACATTGAATGTCGTCTTGGTAAGTAAGTCCAGGGTATATTTAAGTGATCATGCCCGAGAAGTGTTTGGATGATATATTGGCATGGGTGTTGTTAGGCTCGAGACGAAGTTGAGGATCGGCAAACAGTGCCAAAAATCCTCCAAGCACTGGCTTCGAGGGAATTTATACAACTGTTTAGCAACATATTCAAATAAGGTTTGACATATTTTCATTAAAAACGTTATTTGTATACAATTTTTCATACTATTTCATCCTTCCACGAGATATAGTCCTGACACAAATCTCAGGTTGCTATCCAAGCCGGCTGGTCATTTGTTCTATCGGTTCGGTTACCAGAGATGTGACCCAGTCGTTAAATCTTTTTGTTCTGTATCTATGGACACAACTCAGTCGTTCGTTCTCAATGTTCCATTGCAACGTTCTTATCCCTTTCTACCTAGCCAATTTCTGCTAACTTAGTCACGTCAAACAGTGCAGCTAGAATAACAGCAAACTAGCTGCATTTCGTTTGACCTGTTTTCTATTGACATTTCTTTGTATATTTCCATAAAAAATATGCCTGCTGATTCATGATTTCGACTGGCTGAGAAAAGCTGTCTGTCGGTCTGTCTCGTCCCGACACATTTATTACTATGGGAGAGCCGGAGATCAAATTTCAATATTGAAACAATGTTGTAAATGTCAGAGACAGAAAATATAATGCTAGTCTAAAAGAAATGAGAGATAATGTCTAGAGGCTCTTTATATTGGAGATCAAGTTTATATATTGCCTGGCTGGGCTGATGAGACATTGTATTGCGCAGTGAGATGGCACAGAGTATATAGGCATTTCAACATCATAGTTTTAGCCGGTGGTAACTTGTGGAATAGACACTGGCTGGAATGTGGTTTTAACCAATCAGCATCCAGGATTAGACCCACCCATTGTATAATTGGTCTTGTGTTTTAGGTTATTGTCCTGCTGAAAGGTGAATTTGTCTCCCAGTGTCTGTTGGAATGAAGACTGAACCAGGTTTTCCTCTAGGATTTTGCCTGTGCTTATTCCGTTTCTTTTTATCCTAAAAAACTCCCTAGTCCTTGCCATTAACAAGCATACCCATAACATGATGCAGCCACTACCATGTTTGAAAACATAAAGAGTGGTACTAAGTGATGTGTTGTGTTGGATTTGCCCCGAACATAACGCTTTGTATTCGGGACATTAAGTTAATTTCTCCATCACATATTTAGCAGTTTTACTTTAGTGCTTTATTGCAAATAGGATGCATGTTTTGGAATATTTTTTATTCTGTACAGGCTTCATTCTTTTCACTCTGTCATTTAGCTTAGTATTGTGGAGTAACTACAATGTTGTTGATCCATTCTGGTTTCTCCTATCACAGCCACTGATTTAAAGTCACAATTGGCCTCATGGTGAAATTCCTGAGTGGTTTCCTTCCTCTCTGGCAACTGAGTTAGGAAGGACACCTGTATCTTTGTAGTGACTGGGTGTATTGACACAACATCCAAAGCGTAATGAATAACTTATTTTGTACCCATCTACCAATAGATTTTTACCCATCTACCATCTACCAACCTCCCTCGTCTTTGTTGTTGAATCTGTGTTTGAAATTCTCTGCTCGACTGATAATTACATGTGTGGGGTACAGTGATGTCATTCAAAAATCATATAAGACACTATAATTGCACACAGATCGAGTCCATGCAACTTGAACTTAACGTGACCTATTGACTCAAGACATTTCAGCTCTTTATTTCTAATTAATTTGTAAATATTTCAAAAAACATTATTCCACTGACATCATGAGGTGTTGTGGGTAGGCCAGTGGAACATCTGAATTTAATCCATTTTAAATTCCGGCTGAAACGCAACAAAATGTGTAGAAGTCAAGGGGAGTGAATCAATTCGGAAGATACTGTGAATTCATGTTGATCAGGTTAATCCTTTGGTGGACCTAATTTTTGATTGATACTTGTCCCAAAAAATCATGAATGCAAACTTTTAATCTTTTTGTGTTCTACTTGTATCCCTGGTTGTCCTGAAATAAGTGAGGCTTATTATAAGGGCTGGATTTAAAGGAAGATAAATGAAAAGCCCATTTTTGTTGGGGTCTCGGAACTGATAGGGTTAATAGAAAAAAGTGTGTGTGTAACATTTGTCTACAAAGCTACATCTACACTGTCACTGGAAGTACAAGAAAATAGTCCTGATCTACACATCAACCCTCTGGTAACCCACGGACTCTGCTGTGCAAGGTATATGTAGCCCTGGTAATAATCGATTCCTGGAGCGCGTCCTTTATTTGCCCATTAGTCCAGGAGACGTTGATGCCTTAGTAATGGCACACAGGCTAAGGCTTGGGTAAAGAGACAAGGCTTTAACAAACAGCGATACAAGCATTCAGTCATTTTAAAGCCGGGTCCATCTCTGGATGTATCAGTCTTTACGCAGTGTGGCATGAGAGCTCATGCTGGATATCACTGAAGACAAGCTTGGGTAAACTCAAACAAACAATTGTAAAGCTTTTCAAAAACGTATCTTTAGGCACACGGAAGATGCGCCCAGGTGAAAGAGGCTCTCCAATGGAGACCTGAGGGAGGAGACGAGAGATGAGTTGACTTCAAAAGACATCCAGGTGACCTATGTGGCTGTGACAATATGAATGGGAACAATAACTTCACCTTGTGTCCGATCTCGGACTCTTATAAAAGGATCCTGCTCCCACTGACCTACAGCCTGGTGTTTGTTCTGGGTCTGACCCTAAATGGAGCACTGCTGTGGGTGGTGTGCTTCCGGACCCGGACCTGGAGCTGCTCTGTCATCTACCTGACCAACTTGGCCGTGGCTGACCTGCTGTACGTGCTGTCCTTGCCGCTGCTCATTGTCAGCTATGCCATGGATGACGTATGGCCCTTCGGTGACATAATCTGCAAAGTCGTCAGATTCTTCTTCTGTACGAACCTCCACTGCAGCATGATGTTCCTCATGTGCATCAGCGTGCACCGGTTCCTCGGTGTGTGCTACCCGATTACTGCACTCCGGTTCAGGACCAAAAACCTGGCTGTTTTGATGTCTGGCTCGGTTTGGGTCCTGGTGATGCTGGAGATATCACCAACCCTTTTGTTTGCCCACACCGGGTTCATCAACAACATGACGGTGTGCTATGAAATGACCAACCCTGGCCAGTTGTACACTTACTTTCCTTACGACATGTTTCTGGACGTGGTTGGATTTCTGGTCCCTTTCATGATTATTATAATCTGTTACTGCTCAATGATGAGAGTGCTCTACCGGGCTGGAAGGGACAACTCACAGGAAGGGACAGAGAATCTAAACAAGTCCATACGCACCATTCTGGCGGTGTGCTTGATGTTCGTGCTGTGTTTTGTGCCTTATCACATTGCGCGGATAGTGTGCCTGTTCATACGCGTCTATGTGTCCAGTGACTGTAGAGTCATCAACTTGGTGATGATCGGCTATAAGATATGGAAACCCCTGGTCAGCTTCAACAGCTGCGCAAACCCACTGCTGTACTTCCTGGGTTCAGACAGGCAACGGAAGCAGCTCTGGGCCCAGTTATTTAGGAGTAAGATGGTCCATCCCGTGGTGTGCACAGTACAGCCAGATATAGTACCCGCCGTGTCTGGTACTGCCAGAAATCAGTGACTGATTCCTTTTTCTCTGCAAATCAGAATTCTTATTTGATTTTAGTAGGTGAATGGCCCATTTTGTTCTAAGCCTTTTGGCACAGAATTACCCATTTGGTCAGGCAGCCCTGACAAGAGGTTAAAAGACTGATTCACTGATGTGTTCTTAAGGGCCTTTGTCCCCTATTCTGGAAATAACACACAGCACATCTCTCTCAGATAGTTTTTGGAACCACATGTTTTTCCATTTCACAAACAACAAAGTACAGAACTCATTACAATACCAAAGTAAACACCTTCAATATATTACTGACACTTAAATATAGTGCAATTTACACATTTCTCAGTCACATACTAAAAGGCAATGGCTGTATTCAGTCATGAAGGTAATATCCTCACCTGAAGGTATGTCCAACATATTGTATCGCAGATAAATAGTGCCCTCTGCTGTTGACACAGTTGTTAACCATATCCACATTGCTGAGGCCCATGCAGACTATTATTATTATATATATATATTTTTTTTTTACTTAGTCAAGACTTCACACTTACTGTACAGGGCATGGAAAACATACATTATTACACCAAATAGTACTTTCATGATACAAACATAGTTATGATGTATATAGTAGCTTATTTACACCATCAAATGTAATTTTGTGATTAGCTTAGAAACGGTAATAGTGTGTCTTCACAGAAACATATACAAAATACAGCAGTAGCTTATCAGTTCTACGTCAGGTAAACACCTGAAAGTACATTGTAGTGGAAGATATTTTGTACTTTTTGTCCAGAGACATGGACAGACTGAATTTCAATGTTGGGGGGGGGGGGTTGTGCAGAGTAGGCCGCATCACTTCAGTACACTTCTGTGTGCCAGTGAAGTCAGGGGGGTACAGCAGTGATCTGGGAGCTGGAGGAATTAGAAGGGAATTTAGCATCCATCTGCATACGGTGTTTGTGTGTACCTGAGCTCCTAGTCTGGACAGGTAACGGTTGCGCAGGCCAAAACCAGACATGGGCCTGAGTTTGGCCAGCTTTTCCCCAGTCTGCTGACTGACACTCTGACACCTTTCAACTCTACAAGGACAGCAGGGGGAGTGGCATAATCATCATGGTAAAAATACAAAAGTTGATTTGCCGTCCTGAAACAATACTGTAGTATATAAAAGTACATTTGATCAGACAGAATGACAATCAGTTCTGGCAAGGACACAATGGCCTGATAATGTTCTTTAACAAACACAGTGAACATCATATGTAACAAAAACAGGCATTATTTTCATTCGTTCATACATTTAACTGTGGCAATTTAAAATAGCCTAAAAGTACAACAATGTAGTTTGAGGTCATTTTTATTGCAAAAAATGTAATATGAATTTCTCTCCAGGAACAGGGTTAAAGATCTTTGCTCTAGGCAGTAGTACCCATATAACACATGTTATTTAGAGCTGCTAGAGAGATCAACTCTAAACAGACAGCACTCATTGCAATTTACACAGAGACTTTTCTGGATCTAACAAAGACAAACAGCCATCACAACTTTAGTGGTATATGGATAGGCTTCCTCCACCACAATATTTGACCTAATACTATGCTACGGCAAGCTACTTCGTTAAAGCTCGTGATGTCCAGCAGAAAACTGATTCAGGGTTAAAGAATTTGAAGCGATCATTCATTACAATAGAACTACTATCATCAAAAGTGATTGACAGTATTATCATTTGATTTAGTGGTTTTCAACACATGAAAGTGTCTCTTGGCAATTTCCTGAGAGTGGTCAATAAACATCAGCAAAAAGAAAACACTTATCCTTCATTCAGTTGTACTGCAAAGAGGGTTTCCACCCAATTGCCAATGTTAAGTCAGCCCCCCACACCTCTGATTCAGAGGGGTTGGGTTAAATGAAGACACATTTCAGTTGAATGCATTCAGTTGTATAACTGACTAGGTGTCGCCCTTTCCCAATGCTTTAGGTTTCTTCAAAGTTCTTCTTCTTACACATAAGCCAGGTCATTTTCATGAAGGTCACTAAAAACTGCTGCATTCAAAATTTGAGTTAAAAGTTAAGAAATGGAACGTAATTATGCATTGGGTGAATACTATCGAAAATGTTTGCCCTTTAAATTCCTTTATCACTTTGACAGGGTCTGCCTTAGCCTTGATGGTGTGACAGAGAGTCAAGTTTTACGAGCCTATATGACGAGCCAAGAGAAAAGGAATTTAATGAAGGAACAGCGCTATAAAGAATTTAACACAATGCAGATTCTGAAATCCTCTAGATGATGCGTATATGATTACTATTGAGAATGACCTCACTGTATACAAAAGCCGGGAAAGGAGATGGGTTGGTTTTGCAGTTGCCAGTTTGACATTTTCTTCATGATGATTACACAGATTATTAATTTGTGGGTGTTTAAAAGTTAAGCACACCAACTGTTTGTTTCAGATGATCAAAAACCTGAAGTAAAAATGTAAAGACCTTTCCGAACAATATACAAAACATGCATAATATAACATTGATGGACAATTAAGCCATTTCTAACACCCTGGTTTTAGAGAGATGCTTAAAAGATTTTTTCTAAGAATATTGAACCAGTTCGTTCACCTCTTATAGCATAGATGATTTTACTAAGCAATAAGACACATCCAGGCGTACATTATCGGTGAAGAGCTTTACATCCCTGAAGTAAAAGTCACTCAGCCTGGGGCCTAGTTCCACAGACAATTAAAAACCTTTCGATGTCAGCTTAAAGTGCTTTCTGGTAGCCCACTCTACTGACATTAAAGTGTGATTGGTGCTGAGGTTTGAGGTTCCAAAGCATGCACACAAACACCAGTCAGTCATTAGCCAGCCCTCACACAGCCACAGGAGGGAGGAGTCAGTGTGGAGGAGTCGGTATGTGATGTCAGAGCAGAGGGGTCAGCATCTGAGCTGTGATGGGTCAGTATGTTGTTGGGAGGGATCAGTTACGTTGCAGGAATGAGTCAGTGTGCAGATGGGAGGAGCCAGTAGGCTCCCTAGGGGGTCATTGACAGCTGTGGCCCAAGACTGTGTGCCCGCTCACCTGGAAAACAACACAGCACAGGGCCAATGCGTTAGTCTGGGGTACTCTGCACACAGCCACACACACACACCAAAAGCCAATTAGAAAATAAATCCTTCTCTACTGCCCTTGTTGAATTGTTGATAAGTGAAACCTTAACTTCATCCCATTTTTCACATCTGCATGGGCAAGTCAACAAGGGCAGATGAAAGGAGAGAAGACGCTGGCGAGGTGTTGGGCCGAGCAATAACGCTACACACGAGCAGAAACAGGTTAGACCACAGACGGACCGCATTCAGGAACAGTATGAGTTAGGAGAGCCAGAATTGGTTATTAAGGAGCAAGAAATCAATACATGAAAACATTATGCAGATTGAGCACCAAATACACTCTTTATCTAGACAAAGTCTACATCTTACTCAATCCAGAGCAGTCATATGATCTACTAAGCTTGTACATGTTCATTCAGAATGTTAACTACAAACCTCTGAAATGGCTTTTCTCAAATGTTTTCAACAAACCCACTTGGGATCATATATGGTAGAGTTTCTCTTACAACTTTCTCTGAGCCTTCAGATAAGGTGAGAGGTTGGGAGCTCTAGTGAAGAAGATCACAGTTGCAGGCTTTTAAAAAAATCCAGCACCAGTTGGATGTTTAATAATACACTGATAATAGGAACTTGCCTTTCTCCTTATGAGTGGGTTGAGAACCTAACGTTCAGTGGCTCTTGTGTATTGAGTGTGAGAGGAAGAGGGGGGGGTGTGAAAGGTCATGGATACTCACTCTGAATCTGAATTGGAGCACTTCAGGAGTTTTTCCCGGGCAGAGGATGAGAGGTTCAGATCTCCTCCTGAAGAGAGAGGAGGGGAGAGAGTGGTAGGGAGAGGAAACAGAGGGAGAAGGACAGAAAGAGAAAGGGTGGGGGAGAGAGGACCGGAGAGGGATATCAAAGAGCATGGTTAGTGATGATATCACAAGGCACGCTCCACAGTGAGTGGTGTAACGGTGTCAGGAGAGCAAGAAGCCCGCTCCCATCTCTCTTACCTCGGTAGACAATCAACAAAGTACAGCATCACTACTGTGATCAGTGCCACTGAGAGAGAGAGAGAGAGAGAGAGAGAGAGAGAGAGAGAGAGAGAGAGAGAGAGAGACATTTATTGGTTGACTCAACACACACAGACACATAAACGTTTTACTCACAGCAGACACAGGTGCTGAAGAAGACCTCCAGGAAGAGGTATCCCTTGTTGTCCAGAATAGATCCTGCTGCCATGGAGATCAGAGCCAGGCCCAGGTTCTGGATGGACTGCATGCTGGGAGGTTGGAATGCCATATATCATCACCACCACCATCAACAGCAGCAGCAGTATCATCATAGGCACAAATAATGGTGGCCAGAATGCAAAAGCCTGTAGGTATGAGGAGGTTTTCTGGTCAGACAGAAGGGGTGGGTAGGAGCAAGTATACTTACAAGCCATAGGCTGTCCCCAGCTGAAGCTCTGGCACCATGAAGGCCACCATGGGCCACAGGGCACAGGCCAGCAGGGAGTAGGACAAACCCAACAGGGACTGGAGGACACAGACACACAGTACTGTTATGTTATCAACACTGTTACCAACACCATTCACTATACCTGGTTACCCAGTCACAATACAACTACATTATATACATTCTACATTCTATATATAAACTCACTGAAAATCTGACTGTCTTGCAGGACTAAAATGGAGTGTTCAAGGAGCCAGTGATCCAAGGTTGCTCATCACTGCATACACCAGGTGTCTAGTGAATATACTACTAAATGTCCCCAAGGGCATATTTTGCTATGAACCACTCTGTACCATTCTAACGGTAACCGAATGGAGAATGGTCATCACCATGGCGATCCAGGGGTTCCAGAAGGTGAAGGCGAGCATCATGTGGGCTATGAGCGTCGTGACGACGGCACACAGCACCCAGATTACATTCTTCCCTGTCCACCATGAAGCCCAACACAGGAGAGGCTGGGGCCGAGATGATGTACACAATATTGGGAGAGAAGAGGGTGGAGAGGGGGATACGGAGGGGGAGAGAAGAGGGTGGAGAGAGGGATACAGAGGGGGAGAGAAGAGGGTGGAGGGAGAGAGAAGAGGGTGGAGCGAGGGATACGGAGGGGGAGAGAAGAGGGTGGAGAGAGGGATACGGAGGGAGAGAGAAGAGGGTGGAGAGAGGGATACGGAGGGGGAGAGAAGAGGGTGGAGAGAGGGATACGGAGGGGGAGAAGAGGGTGGAGAGAGGGATACGGGTGGAAGAGGGTGGAGGGATACGGAGGGAGAGAGAAGAGGGTGGAGAGAGGGATACGGAGGGGGAGAGAAGAGGGTGGAGAGAGGGATACGGAGGGGGAGAGAAGAGGGTGGAGAGAGGGATACGGAGGGGGAGAGAAGAGGGTGGAGAGAGGGATACGGAGGGAGAGGAGAGGAAGGGAGGAGGAGAAGGAAGAGAAAAGGGAAAGGAGAAAGTGTTTAGAAGGGGGATAGAGAAACGTATAGTTACAATGTGTTGTGGCAGTTCTTAGCCTGAGGTGAGGAGAGATAAAACAAACCTCATTTTGAAGAACTAACACAGGCCTCACTCCGTCCAAATGGGATCACTCGTCTTATTGAATTACTCTAGCATCTCAGACTGGGGTGAAGTGCTGTGCGTTACCTGTTGATTGCTCTTGCTTCAGCTGGTGAGAAGTTGAACCTTTCAACGAAGAAAACCCTGCAAGGGGAAGACAGACAGAGGTGAGATGACAGTCAGTTACAGCAGACCAGAGTCGGTCCATATGATCACTGTAACATATCCCACCACCACATTAAGCACATCCCTGCTCCTGTCCTATTGGCAATCCTCACAGCTCAGACCAATGTACTCTTTATGCTGCTATTACCTTGTTTAAACATTTATTTCACTAGGCAAGTCAGTTGAGAACAAATTGTTATTTACAATGACGGCCTATCCCGGCCAAACTCTGAAGACGCTGGGCCAATTGTGCCACCCTACGGGACTCCCAATAATGGCCGGATGTGATGCAGCCTGGATTCGAACCGGGGACTGCAGTGATGCTTCTTGCACTAAGATGCAGCGCGCAGTGACTATGCATTGATAACAAACAGCGAGTAGCAGCAGTGTAAAAACAAAGGGGTGGGGGTCAATGTAAATAGTCCGGTGGCCATTTGATTAGTTGTTCTGCAGTCTTATGGCTTGTGGGTAGAAGCTGTTCAGGAGCCTTTTGGTCCTAGACTTGGCGCTCCGATAACGCTTGCCGTGCTGTAGCAGAGTGAACAGTCTGACTTGGGTGAGTCTGTCAATTTGTATTTGACATTTATTTGCTCAGCAGGCATCGCCACTGTATTTATTCTATAAAACTACTGACAACAGTTCTCCCAAAGTCCAAATAAAAATATTGTAATTTAGAACATTTATTTGCAGAAAATGACAACTGGTCAAAATAACAAAAAAAAGAGGCAGTGTTATCAGACTGATCCTCCACCAAATTGGGTGCGAGACAGTGTGGGCTTGAAAGCCTCTCCAGGTCTCGCACCCACTGTGAAATTTGGTGGAGGATTGGTGATGATCTGGGGGTGCTTTGGCAAGGCTGCAATCGGGCAGATTTGTCTTCCTGAAGGACTCATGAATCAAGCCACGTACAAGGTTGTCCTGGAAGAAAACATGCTTCCTTCTGCTCTGACAACGTCCCAACTCTGAGGATTGGTTTTTCCAGCAGGACAATGCTCCAAGCCACACAGCCAGGTCAATCAAGGTGTGGATGGAGGACCACCAGATCAAGACCCTGTCATGGCCAGCCCAATCTCCAGACCTGAACCCCATTGAAAACCTCTGGAATGTGATCAAGAGGAAGATGGATGGTCACAAGCCATTAAACAAAGCTGAGCTGCTTGAATGTTTGCGCCAGGAGTGGCATAAAGTCACCCAACATCAATGTGGAAGTCTGGTGGAGAGCAGGACAAAACACATGAAAGCTGTGGTTGAAAATCAGGGTTATTCCACCAAATATTAATTTCTGAACTCTTCCTAAGTATTTTCATTGCATTATTCGAGGTCTGACAACTGCATCTTTTTTGTTAAACAAGTTGTCCTTTTCTGCAAATAAAAGTTCTAAAAGACAATATTTTTATTTGGAATAAATGTTGTCAGTAGAATAAAACGAAAGTGTTAATTTTAACCAATACATACAGTACCTATAAATAGTAAATCCAGAGAAACTGATCATTTTGCAGTGGTCTCAATTTTTTCCAGAGCTCTGTGTGTGTGAAATATACACTGCTCAAAAAAATAAAGGGAACACTTAAACACAATGTAACTCCAAGTCAATCACACTTCTGTGAAATCAAACTCTCCACTTAGGAAGCAACATTGACAAATTTCACATGCTGTTGTGCAAATGGAAGACAACAGGTGGAAATAGGCAATAAGCACGACACCCCCAATAAAGGAGTGGTTCTGCAGGTGGTGACCACAGACCACTTCTCAGTTCCTATGCTTCCTGGCTGATGTTTTGGTCACTTTTGAATGCTGGCGGTGCTTTCACTCTAGTGGTAGCATGAGACGGAGTCTACAACCCACACAAGTGGCTTAGGTAGTGCAGCTCATCCAGGATGGCACATCAATGCGAGCTGTGGCAAGAAGGTTTGCTGTGTCTGTCAGCTTAGTGTCCAGAGCATGGCGGCGCTACCAGGAGACAGGCCAGTACATCAGGAGACATGGAAGAGGCCATAGGAGGGCAACAACCCAGCAGCAGGACCGCTACCTCCGCCTTTGTGCAAGGAGGAGCAGGAGGAGCACTGCCAGAGCCCTGCAAAATGACCTCCAGCAGGCCACAAATGTGCATGTGTCTGCTCAAACGGTCAGAAACAGACTCCGTGAGGGTGGTATGAGGGCCCGACGTCCACAGGTGAGGGTTGTGCTTACAGCCCAATACCATGCAGGACGTTTGGCATTTGCCAGAAAACACCAAGATTGGCAAATTCGCCACTGGCGCCCTGTGCTCTTAACAGATGAAAGCAGGTTCACACTGAGCACATGTGAGAGTCTGGAGACGCCGTGGAGAACGTTCTGCTGCCTTCATCATCCTCCAGCATGACCGGTTTGGCGGAGGGTCAGTCATGGTGTGGGGTGGCATTTCTTTGGGGGGGCCGCACAGCCCTCCATGTGCTCGCCAGAGGTAGCCTGACTGCCATTAGGTACCGAGATGAGATCCTCAGTCCCATTGTGAGACCATATGCTGGTGCGGTTGGCCCTGGGTTCTTCCTAATGCAAGACAATGCTAGACCTTGTGTGGCTGGAGTGTGTCAGCAGTTCCTGCAAGAGGAAGGCATTGATGCTATGGACTGGCCCGCCCGTTCTCCAGACCTGAATCCAATCGAGCACATCTGGGACATTGTGTCTCGCTCCATCCACCAACGCCACGTTGCACCACAGACTGTCCAGGAGTTAGCGGATGCTTTAGTCCAGGTCTGGGAGGAGATCCCTCAGGAGACCATCCTCCATCTCATCAGGAGCATGCCCAGGCGTTGTAGGGAGGTCATACAGGCACGTGGAGGCAACACACACTACTAAGCCTCATTTTGACTTGTTTTAAGGACATTACATCAAAGTTGGATCAGCCTGTAGTGTGGTTTTCCACTTTAATTTAGAGTGTGACTCCAAATCCAGACCTCCATGGGTTGATCAATTTGATAATTTGTGTGTGATTGTTGTCAGCACATTCAACTATGTAAAGAAAAAAGTATTTAATAAGAATATTTCATTCATTCAGATCTAGGATGTGTTATTTTTAGTGTTCCCTTTATTTTTTTTGTGCAGTGTATATACAGTGGAGCAAACAAGTATTTAGTCAGCCACCAATTGTGCAAGTTCTCCCACTTAAAAAGATGAGGCCTGTATTTTCATCATAAGTACACTTCTACTATGACACACAAAATGAGAAGAAAAAAATCCAGAAAATCACATTGTAGGATTTTTAATATATTTATTTGCAAATTATGGTGGAAAATAAGTATTTGGTCAATAACAAAAGTTTCTCAATACTTTGTTATATACCCTTTGTTGGCAATGACAGAGGTCCAACATTTTCTGTAAGTCTTCACAAGGTTTTCACACACTGTTGCTGGTATTTTGGCCCATTCCTCCATGCAGATCTCCTCTAGACCAGTGATGTTTTGGGGCTGTTGCTGGGCAACACAGACTTTCAACTCCCTACAAAGATTTTCTATGGGGTTGAGGTCTGGAGACTGGCTAGGCCACTCCAGGACCTTGAAATGCTTCTTACGAAGCCACTCTTGCTGCCCGGTCGGTGTGTTTGGGATCATTGTCATGCTGAAAGACCCAGCCACATTTCATCTTCAAATGCCCTTGCTGATGGAAGGAGGTTTTCACTCAAAATCTTACGATACATGGCCCCATTCCTTGACACGGATCAGTCGTCCTGGTCCCTTTGCAGAAAAACAGCCCCAAAGCATGATGTTTCCACCCCCATGCTATGGTGTTCTTTGGATGCAACTCAGCATTCTTTGTCCTTCAAACACGATGAGTTGAGTTAGCCAAAAAGTTATATTTTGGTTTCAGATCTTTGTGGGCTATACTCAGCCTGGTCTCAGGATGGTAAGTTGGTGGTTGAAGATATCCTTCTAGTGGTGTGGGGGCTGTGCTTTGGCAAAGTGGGTGGGGTTATATCCTTCCTGTTTGGCCCTGTCCGGGGGTGTCCTCGGATGGGGCCACAGTGTCTACTGACCCCTCCTGTCTCAGCCTCCAGTATTTATGCTGCAGTAGTTTGTGTCGGGGGCTAGGGTCAGTTTGTTATATCTGGAGTACTTCTCCTGTCCTATTCGGTGTCCTGTGTGAATTTAAGTGTGCTCTCTCTAATTCTCTCTTTCTCTCTCTCGGAGGACCTGAGCCCTAGGACCATGCCTCAGGACTACATGACATGATGACTCCTTGCTGTCCCCAGTCCACCTGGCCGTGCTGCTGCTCCAGTTTCAACTGTTCTGCCTTATTATTATTGGACCATGCTGGTCATTTATGAACATTTGAACATCTTGGCCATGTTCTGTTATAATCTCCACCTGGCACAGCCAGAAGAGGACTGGTCACCCCACATAGCCTGGTTCCTCTCTAGGTTTCTTCCTAGGTTTTGGCCTTTCTAGGGAGTTTTTTCCTAGCCACCTTGCTTCTACACATGCATTGCTTGCTGTTTGGGGTTTTGGGCTGGATTTCTGTACAGCACTTTGAGATATCAGCTGATGTACGAAGGGCTATATAAATACATTTGATTTGGACCCCACGGGGTGAGATCTTGCGTGAAGCCCCAGATCGAGGGAGATTATCAGTGGTCTTGTATGTCTTCCATTTCCTAATAATTGCTCCCACAGTTGATTTCTTCAAACCAAGCTGCTTACTTATTGCAGATTCAGTCTTCCCAGCCTGGTGCAGGTCTACAATTTTGTTTCTGGTGTCTTTTGACAGCTCTTTGGTCTTTGTCATAGTGGAGTGTGACTGTTTGAGGTTGTGGACAGGTGTCTTTTATACTGATAACAAGTTCAAACAGGTGTCATTAATACAGGTAATGAGTGGAGGACAGAGGAGCCTCTTAAAGAATAAGTTACAGGTCTGTGAGAGCCAGAAATCTTGCTTGTTTGTAGGTGACCAAATACTTATTTTCCACCATATAATTTGCAAATAAATTCATTAAAATCCTACAATGTGATTTTCTGGATTTTTTCTCATTTTGTCTGTCATAGTTGAAGTGTACCTATGATGAAAATTACAGGCCTCTCATCTTTTTAAGTGGGAGAACTTTCACAATTGGTGGCTGCCTAAATACTTTTTTGCCCCATTTTATCCCTGTCTGCCTCTTTCCTCCTCCTCCGCAGGCCATATTGGTGATGGTTTTGGCTGATAAGACATGATGAGTGATGGTTCGGGTGCTACTCACTGTCCCAATCCGATGAAGGGGAAGATGGCCACGTAGTAGCCCACACAGATGATGAAGATGAGCCACAGTGGGAAGGGGAAGTCCTTCACATCCGTCAGCTTGATCACTTCCCCTACACACACAGAACACATGTTCAACACACAGAACCAGTCTTGGCTAAAGCATCACTTTGGGAAAGAGGTATGACAACAGCCAGCCAATAACCCACAGGAAGTAGTACTTCGACCCCTGGCCTCCGCTCCGGTCACACTAGAGCCAGCCAATTGAAACACAGGCTACCTTCACAATGATCAATTCTGACAACAATATTACACACGACACAATTGGGAGTTGGAGATTTCCCAGGTGGATAAAGAACTACTTAACTTTTTATGGCTGCAGGGGCAGTATTGAGTAGCTAGGATGAAAAGGTGCCCATATCAAATGACCTGCTCCTCAGTCATAGTTGCTTTGGATAGAAAACACAAAGTTTCTAAAACTGTTTGAATGATGTCTATGAGTATAACAGAACTCATATTGGCATGCAAAATCCTGAGTTGAAATCAAAACAGGAAGTCAGAAATCTAAGCTTGTATGTATTCACCAGAGTCCCCAAATGAAATCCCCTTGAGATCTGAATGATGTTGCACTGCCTAAGGGTTCCACTAGATGTCAACCATCAATAGAAATTACAATGAGGCTTCTATGTTGTTGTGGGAATGAATGAGAGCAGAATATATCAGCTGTCCATCAAGCAGCCATTGTGTGATCCCACTTTTTCCTCATGGTAGTCATTTGCGTTCCATGGCTCACGAAGACCAGAAGGAATACTCCGGTTGGAACTTTATTGAAGCTATATGTTAAAAACATCCTAATAATTGATTCTGTACTTAGTTTGAAATGTTTCTTCGACCGGTAATATCACTTTTAAGTTTTTGTCCGATCTAATGCGGACCAGATTTAGCGTTTGGATATGTATACCAAACGCTCTAACAAAATAAGGTATTTGGACATAAATAACGGACATTTTCGAACAAAAACAATTATTGTGGACCTGGGATTCCTGGAGTGCTTTCTGATGTAGATCATCAAAGGGAATATTTATCATGTAATTTCTTGTTTATGTTGACACCATCTTTGTGGCTGTGGGGTTTTTAAATTGAGCGCCGTCTCAGATTATTGCATGAATTTCTTTTTCCGTAAAGTTTTTTTGAAATCTGACACAGCAGTTGCATTAAATCAACTAAATTCATCAAGGCAAAATAAGATTGGCTAATGGTGAGAGGTAACAGATTAGTAGAAGGAACCTACCCTCCATCACCTCCCTCCTCACACTAACGCTGTCAGAATTCAGTGGACATGATGACCATAGATAATGACCGTCATCCCTGTCAATGTCATTACCCGGTGTTATTCAGCTCTGATTGGAACACGCATCTGACGCGGTCACAGAGTGCCATAACTCACCGGTCCCTCCCTGTTCCTTGTTGAGCATCCGCTCGGCTCGCTTGTCCAGGTAGCCCAACACTAGAGCACAAACCAGAGAGAATATACAGGTCGCCCCAGCTGGAGAAGGAGAAGAAGAAGAGAGATAGATGGAGAGAGCAAGAGAGAGAAAGGAAATCATCAGCTATGCACAGGTAGGTGTGTCTCATGATAGTTTATTCGCCGTTAGTCAGCACCTCCACACAAACTATTATTCTGGGTGTGCATCAGCTCATGTTTTTTTTATCTCTGCTTCCTTCGGCCCAACAGTCACAGTAATTAGATAACAAAGTATCTCAAAGTTTTACTTTGGATTTAGCGTCGAGAGCTGTTGCCGGAATGCTTTCAATTTCTTGGAGGTGGTCGATTGTTGGGACCGAGAGAATGAAAGCATCAAAGCGGAGGCCGAGAGACTGAAACACAGCTTCCATCTCAAGGCCGTCAGACTGTTAAAAAGCCATCAGTAGCACCTTAGAGGCTGCTGCCCTATTTACATAGCCTTGAAATCACTGGCCACTCTAATAAAGGGAACACGTCATTTTAATCATGTTTACATATTTTGCATTACTCATCTCATATGTATATACTGTGTTCTATGCCGTTCCGACATTGCTCATACAAATATTTATATAATCTTAATTCCATTCCTTTAATTTGGATTTGTGTATATTGTTGTGAAATTGTTAGATATTACTGTACTGTTGATGCTAGAAACACAAGCATTTCGCTACACCTGCAATAACATCAGCTAAACACATGTATGTGACCAATTATTTTTTGATTTCGAACTCTTTCACATCATATCCCCTCTCTACAGCAGAGGGGTCTGTGGTCCATCAAATATTCTCTATTAACCAGGTGAAATTTCAATAAGTACAGGATGTGGCTAGAGTAAGTGGGTTTTGGTTTGAACTAACAGTAGGGTATGGATATATTAGACCCATCTCACAGGCTTACTTTTTCACCTTTTTTCCTCAGTCTCAGTTTCTTAGTCTCCCCCCTTTTATAAAGGCCATCCCTCTATCAGTGCTGAGATTAGAGAGCATTTGTGATAGAAATTGTATGGTGATGCAGCTGGAGAGAGATATGTAACCTGAGCCTCAATGTAGACAGCAGGCCTGGAAATCTAGCTCACTCTCCTCCTGATCAAATGTTGACACGCATCTCACACACACACACACACACACACACACACAATGTGTGGTTCTATATTATGTGAAGTTTAATGTGGACGCCAGGAAGTGTAACTGCTGCTTAAGCAACAGCTAATGGGGATCCTAATAAAATGCACACACGCTATTGATGCAAGGGTTGACTCACAACCCGCAGTCCCTATGGTTATATTGGGGGGGGGGGGGGGGGGGGGGGGCAGGCGGGTGTAGGGTCATGAAATATTGTGTGGATGAAGGGCAGGCGGGTTGAATAAAGAGAAACAATTCATTCTAAAAATCCATAAATGTAAATATTCTTGTTCCTATCTATAGGCCACATTGAGATTCATATTTTGTATCTGGCATTAGTGCCTAAGCCTAAGATATAGGGCCTAATGGTGTGCATGCCAAATACATGTGCCAATCTCCAAAATGCTTTTGGGAACTTGGGCAGAAAAGGACCGTGTCGGAGTTGAATTCAATAAGAGAAAAGCTGCAGAAACGAGGTGAAAATAAGGAAAAGGGAGGGCCAGAAAAGCCATGTTTGGGAAAGATTTGTTGAGGATGATAGCAGTGCAGCCTGTGTGATGATTGAGGCACTATACAAATTAGACAGTCACAAGACTTCAAATATGGCCCGTCATACCTGCAGACAGAGCAGGCCCAACCAGCCGAACCGCGTACCAGCAGGTCAGGTTTCCAGCCACAAGCCCATCTCATCTTAAATGTACTCTGACAGCAAAAAGGTACCACCGCAGGTGACATACAAGTTCTTTGATGTTTGTGTGGACATTGTTTTCGGGAAAGGGCTTCACCTCCATGGCACAGGGACTTATTAACATTGGAGCCTGTTATAGAGCGGTCAACACCAACTCTATGATCCCGCACAGAAGAGACAGTGTGAAAGAGCCAAACAGGCTGCAACAGAGAAGGCTACACTGTCTGAAATCAATCAAAAACACTTTAGATGACGGTGGCGTTGCCATCACCACACACATGTGGACGGATGATTTCAAGAGAAGAGCAGACACCGTGCTTACGACGATTGGCAACTGAAAAGTTGCGTTGTCATCACCAGCGTGGAGTTTGATGGCCGAAATGCTGAAGTCGGTCAGCAAGCCGTAAACAGAAATACGGCAACTGCTCAAGGACAGAGACCAACTGGGTTGAATTAAGGGCATTTACCAGGATGAGCTGAGTACTCATCGACGTCCTGTCAGTCTTCAAGGCAGCACTTTTAGAGCTAGAAGGAGGGAAGTACAACCGCTCTCCATTTGGTGATGCTACGCGCGGATCCACTCTACCTGCAGGCATCAAAGGTCCTCACCGAGAAGATGCTGCTCACTCCCACTCGGAAACTCGCCACATTCCTGTGCTCAAAATTCTAAACATTGAAGATGCACCTCAACGATGAACGAGTCACTATGTACGACCAAGCCAGGAGACTGACAGAGCCAGTCAAGTTTCAGCACCACGGACCTGTCCAGCCACGGTGCCGTGTGTTGACGCTGATGGAGTTGCAGCACCACGGACAGAGCATTTCATCCAAGATAACATATAATAATCTATTCTTATTAGGTATTTTTATGATTTAGACTGCTATAGGCCTGAATCATTAGATAAGTCTAAACTAGTAGGTTATGGATATTCATAGACCTATTACTTGCTAAATTGTGTCACCATGCCTCATGGCCTAATAGCCAAATAATGTATTGAAAAATATTGACATTAGTTGGAAGCACAAGTAACTACTCCATAAATAGACCAAGATTTAACTTGACGGAGCGGGAGGACAAGACAGAAGCCGAAGAGATGGACAAAATCCAGAGGTTTAGAAGCACTCACGGACTCTTGCAAAGAGAATTATCTGCGTTCCGGCATCATGCACATCGAGGGAACGCATCTTCAGCACTGCTGGGCGCGTTGTTGAATCCAGGCGTAACCTGAAACCTGGCATCGTGGACCCTATTCCATTTCTTAACAGTGCTGCAAAAGAAAGCAAGACAGAGTACACAATTATACCCTCATAACTGGACAGTTGGTACTTAGATTTTCTAAACTTTGGTGTGTTATAATCTATTTATTTTCTAAACCTATTTTTTCATGAGATATATACATTTCAAATAATTCATATACCGGTATGTTAGCCCAGTCAGGCAGTCTGCCAACAACATGTCCATTCACAGTTTCACATTTTGTTTGAGTAAAATAATAGGCTCCTGTTCAATAGGCGCAAGACTTTTTAAATGCTCAAGAGAAATGTAATGGTTCAATAAATTGTTTAAGAAAAGAAAAACGAACTGCACAGTGCATTTTGGATATTTGCGGGTAAGGGTCAGGTGCGGGCCTCAGATTTTCTCTTTAGCAGATATAGGTCGGTTGGTTGCGGATGGGTTATCAGTTGCAGGCGGGTGAACAAACAGCTGACCCACGCATCACCAACACACACACTTAACTCACCGATCAGGAGTGAGACTCCCAGAGTGGTGTGTCCTGTCGAGCCTACCAGGTCAGCGACACGGTTGTACACCGAGCCCATGATGTTCATGTTGACCGTGCTACCCTGAGGGAGAGGAGACAAGCCAACACTCCCTGATCAGCCACATAAATAATGCCTTAAGTATTTGCTTCTGTATTTATATACAGTGTAATAAATAGCTTCCAGCGTGTTCTTACCAGCCTGGCCATGCTGAGCTGAAGACCAAACACCAGGTTGAGTTCCTTCCCTTTGAACCATTTCACTGCATAGGTGTTCTGGGCCACCGCCAGGGACTCACCGCCGATCCTACCCAGAGAGAGCACTTAGTTAGGGGGAGAGAAGTGGCTTGGAACTGTAGCAAGGACGAGCTCTAAAAAGCATCTTACCCAAACACAAAGCGTCCAATATCCATTAGCCAGAATAGATCTAGAAGTGCACCAACAGCAACTATAACCTGGAAACACACAATGGTGGGAAAAAACAGCAAGCAAGCTGAAAAGTAAAGATAGCTTATCTTATTTCACTTTTGGATAAATAGCTCGCCCAATTTCAACTTCCTGCTACTCATGCCAAGAATATAAGATATGGATATTATTAGTAGATTTGGATAGAAAACACTCTGACGTTTCTAATACGGTTTGAATCATGTCTGTGAGTATAACAGAACTTATGTAGCAGGCAAAACTCAGGACTAACCATTCAGATTTTGTTTTTGAAGTCAGTCTGTTCAGTGGGTTCTCAATGGGAAACGATATTTCTTAGGAACTTGTTTTCAGTTCCTACCGCTTCCACTGGATGTCACCAGTCTTTGGAATTTGGTTGAGGTTATTCCTTTGTGCAATGAAGAAGTATGGCCATCTAGGAACTGCGTAACACTGTTGAGAGTTGCACAAGACTTGAAGTAGCTTGGCTTGTTGTCTTCCTGTAGTGAACACAGATAAATCAGTCTTCAATTTGATCGATTATTAACATTTAAAAAATGCCTAAAGTTTTATTACAAAAGTAGTTTGAAATGTTTTGGCAAAGTTTACAGGCAACTTTTAAAATATTTTGTAGTGACGTTGCTCAATTCGGAAGATGTTTTTTTCTGGATCAAAAGCGCCAAATTAATTTACATTTCGGATACATATGGACGTAATTAATCGAACAAAAGGAACAATTGTGATGTTTATGGGACATATTGGAGTGCCAACAAAAGAAGCTCTTCAAAAGGTAAGGCATGTTTTATTTTATTTCTGTGTTTTGTGTAGCGCCTGCAGGGTTGAAATATGCAACCCTCTGTTTACTGCTGTGCTATCATCAGATAATAGCTTCTTATGCTTTCACCGAAAAGCCTTTTTAAAAATCTGACATGTTGGGTGGATTCACAACGAGTATAGCTTTAATTTACCATCTTACATGTTTGATTTAATGAAAGTTAGATTTGTATATCATTTCATTTGAATTTGCCGCGCTGCATTTTCCCTGGCTTTTGGCCATAAGAAGTTAATAGAAAATGCCTCAAGCAAAAGTCCCCCAGTAAAATACTACGTGAGTAAAAAAGTATCTGGTTTTAAATGTACTTAAGTACAGTGCAGGAAGAAGTACAATTGTCATACTTGAGTAAAAGTTACAAGTAAAAGTTATACATCAAATTCCTTATATTAAGCAAACCAGTCAGCACAATTTGAATGTATGTACAGCTGAAGTCAGAAGTTTACATGCACCTTAGCCAAATACATTTAAACTCACAATTCCTGAAATTTAATCCTAGTAACAATTCCCTGAATAAGGTCAGTTAGGATCATCATTTGATTTTAAGAAAGTGCAATGTCAGAATAATAGTAGAGAGTGATTTATTTCAGCTTGTATTTCTTTCATCACATTCCCAGTGGGTCAGAAGTTTACATACAATCATTTAGTATTTGGGAGCATTGCCTTTAAATTGTTTAACTTGGGTCAAATGTTTTGGGTAGCCTTCCACAAGCTTCCCACAATAAGTTGGGTGAATTTTGGCCCATTCCTCCTGACAGAGCTGGTGTATCTGAGTCAGGTTTGTAGGCCTCCTTGCTCACACATGTGTGAGCGTACCAAGTAATTAGGCGTCACTCTAAAGCGGGAAGGTGGAATAAACGAGTCAGGAGTAGGTTTTTCTGATTGAACACGGTTCTCTATTGAGGGTATTTTGTCAACAAAAACATTCTATAACATAAATCAATGAAAAATCTTCCAAGGAAAAAACACACTTCTCTCAGATGAAACAAGAACACTATAGGATAATCTTTAAACTACAACAAACATAAATCACGGGTTTGTCACCGTCTTCGTGGTTCTTTCAGCACAGCTTCTCTCTCTCGGTGGCCAGCTTCCAGAGGTAGTTTTCCTCCCCTCTGCTGGTTCCATTCTCTCTCTTATAGGGGAAGGAGAGTATCTCATTAGTACCGTCAGCTGTGCTTAATTGACTCTGGTTACCTTGTCTCCCATGCTTTGTTGGGCTACTATCCATGAGCCCAGCCTGCCCTCTAGTGGTCCTTCCCCCCCAGGACCGAACCGGAGGGTCGGGCGCCAGACGCACCGTCTTGGTCGCGTCAGCGCGTCTGCATTCCCGTTCCTCGATCCGGCCCTGTGGATGACATGGAAAGAGAACGGTTGTAAAGACAAAAACCACCTGTCTATTCTGTTGTTATTGTTTCTCTTACCAGCCATCCACGTGAGGGGCGCATGGTCAGTAACTAATGCAAACCTCCGACCCAGTAGGTAATACCGGAGATAATCGAGGGCCCACTTGATGGCTAAGGCCTCTTTCTCTACGGTCGCATACCTCTGTTCCCGATCGCTGACTTTCCTACTAATGAAGAGAATCGGCTTCTCTGCTTCACCTTCACCCTGAGCTATTACGGCCCCAAGCCCTGTATCCGAGGCGTCGACCTGCACAATGAACTCTTGTGAGAAGTCCGGAGCCTGTAGAACGGGATCAGAACACAGGCCATCTTTTAACAATTGAAAGGCCTCTTCCGTTTCGTCTTTCCACTCTACCTGGTTTGGCAGGTTTTTCCTGATGAGGTTTGTGAGGGGGTTGGCAATGGTTGCATATCCCGGGATAAAACGGCGATAATATCCTGTTATCCCTAAGAAGGCCCGAACGTCTCGCTTGGTCCGGGGTCGAGGCCAGTCACGGATTGCCCTGGTCTTCTCTGCCTGCGGGCGTATTTTCCCATTCCCCACGGTATACCCCAGGTATTCCGCTTCGGACAGGCCCAGGCAGCATTTATTTGGATTGGCTGTCAACCCTGTGGCTTCCAAACTCACGAGCACCGCCCGTAATCGCAGGAGGTGACTATCCCAATCCTCGCTGTGGATGACCACATCGTCTATGTACGCCGCTGCATACTCTTGGTGGGGCCGTAGAATGGCATCCATGAGGCGTTGGAAGGTTGCAGCGGCTCCGTGCAGTCCGAAGGGCATCCTCACATACTGAAAAAGCCCCTCTGGGGTGGCGAAGGCAGTCTTTGGGCGATCCTCCGGAGCCACCGGCACTTGCCAATATCCCTTCGTCAAATCCAGAGTAGTGATGAACTTGGCCTTTCCTAAGCGCTCCAAGAGTTCATCCACGCGGGGCATGGGGTACGCATTGAATGTAGAGATGGCATTCACGCCCCTAAAGTCGTTGCAGAGTCTCATACTACCATCGGCTTTGGGGACCAGGACTATGGGACTGGACCACTCGCTCATCGAGGGCTCGATCACGCCCATCCTCAACATCTCCCTCACCTCTTTCTTAGCGATGACTCGGCGAGCCTCAGGAATCCTGTAAGGGCGGATATGCACTTTCTTGCCGGGTTCAGTGTGGATATGGTGGAACAAGACATCTGTTTGCCCTGGGAATGGAGAGAATATTCGACCAAAGTTCATAATCAGCTTGTCTAGCTGTCTTGACTGCTCCGGTAGGAGAGTTTGGCCACGGCGCACCTGTGGTAGAGCCTCTTTTTTTTCTTTGCCCTCCAGGGCCATCAAAGCCACCTCCTCCTCTCGTCCATGGTACGTCTTCAGCAGGTTTATGTGATAGAGTTGGACCTTCTTCCTCCTGTCAGGTTGCTTGATGAGGTAATTGACCGGTGAGACCCTTTTCATTACCTCGTAGGGCCCCCTCCACTGCGCCAGCAAGCGATGTTCGGCCGTGGCCACAAGCACCACCACTTTCTCTCCCACGGTGAACTCACGGGGGGTTGCGGACTTATCATAGGCCCGGCCTTGGGTCCTTTGGGCCTTCTCCATATGCTCCTTGACTATGGGCCACACTGCTGACAGGCGGTCTCTCATCAGGGTAACGTGTTCTATTGTGGATCGAAAGGGGCATGGTTGGGTCTCCCAGGTCTCCTTGGCTAAGTCGAGGATTCCTCGACAGGGTCTGCCATAGAGCAATTCAAACGGAGAGAATCCAGTGGATGCCTGGGGTACTTCTCGCAGGGCAAACATTAAGTGTGGGAGAAGCATGTCCCAGTTTTCCCGTCTCGGGACACCACTCTTCTCAACATGCTTTTAATTGTTTTGTTCAAGCGTTCACAAAACCCATCTGTTTGAGGGTGGAATATGCTTGTACGTATCTGTTGAACCTGATATAACCGACACAAGTCCTTCATCAACCGGGACATGAACGGGGTTCCTTGATCGGTTAAGATCATCTTGGGTAGGCCCACACGAGAGAACATCAGGAATAACTCCTTGGCAATTCCCTTTGACGACATGTTACGCAGGGGTATGGCCTCCGGGAACTTGGTAGCATAATCTATAACCACTAGGATGTACTCGTGTCCTCTGGCGGATTTTGGGAGGGGTCCTACGAGGTCCATAGCTATGCGTTCAAAGGGAGTCTCTATGATGGGGAGAGGAATCAAAGGGTTACGTAGGTGTGGCCGTGGGGCTGTACGTTGACACTGATCACACGTTTTACAATACCTGGCCACATCTCGGGTGACACGGGGCCAATAGAATCTCTGCATGATTCTGTCAATAGTCTTGTCTCGTGCCAGGTGTCCTCCTAGGACTTGGGAATGGGCTAACTGTAGAACTGTATCCCTGTATGGTCTAGGCACCATTAGTAATTCCTGGTTTTCCCCCCTTCGTCGTACGACCCAGTATAAGAGACCCCGCGTGATTGCATAGTAAGGAAGAGGGGGCTCACCTGATCCGTCGACGTTCCTCCCGTCGATCACCTTCACCTTCCTCATGGCCTCCCTTAGGTCTGGGTCTCTATGCTGTGAGGTGCCGAACTGTCCCTTTAATTCCTGGGGCAGGTCAACCTCAGTAGAGGGATGTGGAGGTTGTTCCACATCCCCATCAGGGGAGACCGAGGAGAATCCCTTCCAGGTTCCCTCCTCGGATGGAGCTTCAAATATATCCCTTAGTGCCTGGTTGCTCCTTCCTTCCTGCGTTGTGTATAACCCTTCACAGGTGTCTTCATCGGTGGTTTCCTGGAATATCTGTCGTAAACGTTGGGTCGCTATTTCTTCCTCTGCTGTAGAGGACGAGGACGCGGCTACGTCTCCTTGTAGTACTATTACCTCGGGCTTGGAGATTCTCTTCTTTCCTGTCCCCCTTCTTCCCGTGCATAACGTCATCTGCCGAAGCTCCTTATATAGGGGACAGTCTCTCCCGATCAATAATGGCACCTTCAGCTGGGGCACTTTCCCTGCCCTGACTGTACACCTTCCTTTTGGAGTGAGAATAGGCATATTCACAGTGGGGTAATAGTGGGTGTCTCCATGGATACAGGATACGGCTACTTTGTCTGGTAGCAGTGTTGCGGAGGTCACCATCCGCTCCTCTACTAACGTAACCATACTTCCCGAGTCGAGAATAGCTACCACATCTTGTCCTTCAACTCGCACCGGAATCTCTGAGGCTGGGGCTATCTCTGCTAACCAACAGTGTTGATCCTGCCCCCTCAAAACGGGATGTGTGGGGGTAGGCAGTGACGACTCCGTGACCATGGGCTCATCCTTTCTAGGACATTGTGGGGCATAATGATTGGGAGACTGACACTTATAACACCGACCCGGCTGTGTGGTGGCTGACTTCTCCCACCTCCGGAGGGGGCTTGGACGTTTCGGTGGCGGGCACGCCGGGGTGAGTCGTGGTATGGGATTGGAAGACTCCTTCCGTTCCTCCTTGTCACTTTTTAACAACTCCCCTGTAGACCGATATGTTTCCACCGCCTGGGCTATTTCGTCGGCTGACAACGGGTTGGCTTGCCCCACAACCCTTTTTAAGTCACTGGGTAATTCTCTCAATATCTTGTCCACTACGAGAGTCTCTATCACATGTCCTACTCCCTTTCCAGGTTCTAGCCACTGTTTTGTCAGTCGTATTAAGGCGAAGATCTGTGCACGGACGGGTTGATCAGCTTTATAGGTCCATTGATGGAACTTTACAGCCCTATCTCTGGCAGTTAGCTGGTACCGGGACAGGATCTCGGTTTTTAGTCGCCCATAGTCCGTAGCTTCGTGGGAATCCAGGTCAAAATAGGCTTCTTGAGCCACCCCGGTCAAAAGAGCAGCTAATGCGCTAGCCCATTCTGTGGGCGGCCACTCTTCCAAGGTGGCCGTCCTTTCGAAGGTCATGAGGAAGGCCTCAATATCATCCTCCTTGGAGAGACGAGGTAAGATGGAGTGAGCAGCCGCTCTTGGCCTAACTCTAGGTTCTTCTCGTCGACTCAGCTGTTGTTGCAGGAGTTCTATGGTTGTCTTCTGCGCCGTGATCAATTGTTGTAGTAGGGCGTTATCCATCGTTCTTGAATGGTTCCTCCGGGTCTTCTGGAAGAATATTAATTTACTCATTTATCCTTGTGTCACTCGTCCACCTAATGCCTGCATCCTCCACCAATGTGAGCGTACCAAGTAATTAGGCGTCACTCTAAAGCGGGAAGGTGGAATAAACGAGTCAGGAGTAGGTTTTTCTGATTGAACACGGTTCTCTATTGAGGGTATTTTGTCAACAAAAAACATTCTAACATAATGAAAAATCTTCCAAGGAAAAAACACACATCTTCTCCAGATGAAACAAGAACACTATAAGATCATCTTTAAACTACACCAAACATAAATCACGGGTTTGTCACCGTCGTCGTGGTTCTTTCAGCACAGCTTCTCTCTCTCGGTGGCCATCTTCCAGAGGTAGTTTTCCTCCCCTCTGCTGGTTCCATTCTCTCTCTTATAGGAGAAGGAGAGTATCTCATTAGTACCGTCAGCTGTGCTTAATTGACTCTGGTTACCTTGTCTCCCATGCTTTGTTGGGCTACTATCCATGAGCCCAGCCTGCCCTCTAGTGGTCCTTCCACACATGCTTCTTCAGTTCTGTCCACAAGTTCTTTATGGGATTGAGGTCAGGGTGTTGTGATGGCCACTCCAATACCTTAACTTTGTTGTCCTTAAGCCATTTTGCCACAACTTTGGAAGTATGCTTGCGTCATTGCACATTTGGAAGATCCATTTGCGACCAAGCTTTACCTTCCTGACTGATGTCTTGAGATATTGCTTCAATATATCCACATAATTTTCCATCCTCATGAAGCCATCTATTTCGTGAAGTTCACCAGTCCCTCCTGCAGCAAAGCACCCCCACAACATGATGCTGCCACCCCTGTGCTTCACGGGTGGGATGATGTTCTTCGGCTTGCAAGCATCCCCTTTTTCCCTCCAAACATAACAATGGTTATTATGGCCAAACAGTTCTATTTTTGTTTCATCAGACCAGAGGACATTTCTCCAAAAAGTATGATATTTGTCCCCATGTGCAGTTGCAAACAGTAGTCTGGCTTCTTTATGGCGGTTTTGGAGCAGTGGCTTCTTCCTTGCCGAGCGGCCTTTCAGGCTACGTCTATACACGGCTCGTTTTACTGTGGATTTAGATACTTTTGTACCTGTTTCCTTCAGCATCTTCACAAGGTCCTTTGCTGTTGTTCTGGGATTGATTTGCACTTTTCGCACCAAGGTACATTCATCTCTGCGTGGTCCCATGGTGTTTATACTTGCATACTAATATTTGTACAGATGAACGTGGTACCTTCAGGTATTAACATTTCTCCCAAGGATGAACCAGATTTGTGGAGAGCTACATTTTTTTCTGAGGTCTTAGCTGATTTCTTTTGTTTTTCCCATGATGTCAGCAACGAGACATTGGATTTGAAGGTAGGCCTTGAAATACATTTACAGGTACACCTCCAATGGACTCAAATGAAGTCAATTAGCCTAACAAAAGCTTCTAAAGCCAAGACATTACTTTCTGGAATTTTCTAAGCTGTTTAAAAAGGCACAGTCAACTTAGTGCATGTAAACATCTGACCCACTGGAATTGTGATACAGTGAATTATAAGTGATTGTTGGAAAAATTACTTGTGTCATGCACAAAGTAGATGTCCTAAACGACTTGCCAAAACTATAGTTTGTTAACAAGAAAATTGTGGAATGGTTGAAAAACAATTCTTAATGAACCCAACCAAAGTGTAAGTAAACTTCTGACTTCAACTGTGTTCACACACACACAATAGTTCAGGTTTGGGGTCACTTAGAAATGTCCTAAATTTTGAAAGAAAATACAATTTTTTGTCCATTAAAATAACAGCAAATTGATCAGAAATACAGTGTAGACATTGTTAATGTTGTAAATGACTACTGTAGCTGGAAATGGCAGATTATTTTTAATGGAATATCTACATAGGCACAAAGAGGCCCATTATCAGCATCCATCACTCCTGTGTTCCAGTGGCATGTTGTATTAGCTAATCCAAGTTTATCATTTTAAAAGGCTAATTGATCATTAAAAAAACTTTTGCAATTATGTTAGCACTGCTGACAACTGTTGTCCTGATTAAAGAAGCAATACAACTGGCCTTCTTTAGACTAGATTAGTATCTGGGGTTCAACATTTGTGGATTCGATTACAGGCTCAAAATGGCCAGAAACAAAAGACCTTTCTTCTGAAACTCAGTCAGAAATGTCTATTCCATGTGAGAAATTGCCAAGAAACTGAAGATCTCGTACAACGGTGTGTACTACTCCCTTCAAAAGAACAGCGCAAACTGGCTCTAACCAGAATAGAAAGAGGAGTGGGAGGTCCAAACGTCTGAACAGTCATGTAAAAGTAAAGTACAGATACTCCAGAAAACTACTTCTGTACTTTAAAGTATTTTTATACAAGTACATTACACCACTGGAAATAAACCAATTGAATTTGTACTACATATTTTTGAAGTAGAGCAGCTCTCAAATACATCTCCATCATGTGGTGTTTACCTACCTGTCCAACGCAGACAAACAAGGCGAAGATTATCATTCCTAACCTAACAGGATAGGAGAAGCACAGTGACAGAAACTAAGTTGGGGATGATATGAAGTGAATATGTTCATCACAATGTTATCTCTCCTTGTGTTGCTGAAGATGACTGCCCTAGATAATCATAGATTCAGATGAATCCTCCACACACACACACACAATTACCTCAGGATCTTTTGTTGTCATAGGTTTATGGTGAGACTAGGGATTTCCTACTAGAGCACTGGAAGACAAACACTACCCATATTACAGTGGGTAGACGGGCTGTATTGTCCATGGAGGAGAGTTTGGGGAAAACACACCTCCAACAGGAATCTGCACCAGAGTGATTACAGAATCCCTTGTCATATTATATAAATATGACGTACAAGGTCCCTATTCGTGTAAACCTCACCGTATCTACGAATTGTACACATACAGTTTTTGCTATGAGCAGCACAGCACTATGCATGAGATGTGTGACTGAATCCAGGTTGTCACTGGAGGCAAGAAGTTAAATACCATGTCTGCGCCTGTACAAAGCTGTTGTCCTTCGAAGGCAATAAACAACTATTCCATGTAGGGATGATGTGCTAGTACAGTAATGTTTCATTAGTAACATTGTAGTCCTACCTGATGCCAAAGACCCTGTCGAGCAGGAAGCCCCCCAGGAAACAGAGCACCACGTTGGGCCAGGAGTATCAGGCATAGAGCTGCATGAACATGGATGTGTTGAGCTTCATGTCCTGGTGAAGACCAGAGAGGAAAGAGAATGTCAGTGCATTGGAAGACCAAATTACTAGAAAAAGTCAAACAAAAAGGCAGGAAAACACATATGAACTCTGAGTGCATGGACCAACCATACACTAACTATGACCTTTGGTCTGTTTACAGTATTATAAAATCTTTGATTACAGCGAAAGAAAAATGTACCTATGCTAGTTCTAATGAGCCAGTTCCTTGTTAGTGCCGACAGAACACCAAAGACGACGCATTGCTTTGATTCACTGCAAGTTTACAACATCGTCATGAAGAGTCACCAGACTTGCACATATAATTACAATGGGCCATAGACTTATAATAACTACAAAACATTTAGTTAAGTTATTTTCTATATTGCAGCATCGGAGGAAGGATCTGGCATACAGCAGGCTAGACTACAATGACGACAGGGTGGCATGATGGTGTCATGACACAAAAGTTCTGCATGTGTCAGAAGGAAACTTCAGTCCTCCTTCCTCACCTGTATGACTTGAGTCTGCAAAGCAGCGGGGTTATCGTAACAGAAGTAACTCCCTGAAACAAAGGAACGCTGTTAGTGGGTAGAATTGATACATTGTGTTTGGTACATCAAAGTGCCGCTACATTGTAAACTCGCTCTGATTTGATTGATACGGTCATAAAAGGCTACGGCGAGGTGAAAGATAACCAAACTAACAACGATTCAACAAAGTCTGATATCCAAAAGCAATTAGTCTGACAGCTAAATGAAGCCTAAACTTTCTCCAAAGAGTTGATGGAACCGCACTGCTCACCGAATCCGAGAAAGCACATTAAAAGTAGGACGAAAATGCTATGAAGCAGTCGTCTCGGGTCACAGAGCGCGGACATCGGTTTGACCGGTCCGCTTTCATTTCTGGGACCTGAAGAAGAGAGATCCCATTCCTCGTCCAAAAGCTTCTGTCGCTCTTCCGCCATCTTCGTCTGTGTTTTGGAATGGAAGGGAAAAGGTTAATAGCGCGCAGTTAGTCAAATGGCGTACTGATCCACGTGACTCGCCTCGGGTTGAGCGCAAAATGAATAGAACTAACTAATTCAAAGGACGAACAAAATAAATAATAGTATAGGCCTAAATGCTCAAGCGCACACATTCGTTCTGACTTTCTGCTCAGACTATCAGCCTCACCTGCTGTTCCTGTCAATCAGACATGCAGTGTCAACCAATGAACCAAAGATGCGTGAGGGAGGGCCGAGCCAACTCACAGTCACACACTAACATGCTGACCAGACCTGAAACGTTGAGTGCGAGAGCCTTGCAAAATAAACGTAGAAACACTGCTGGCGGCGCCAATGAGCGTCTGCGTTGCCAAGGGCTAAAATAGAAGTCATTCCTAGCCTGCCTCTCCCATCTCCTCATTGGTTTATAGAAGCAGGTACCCACGTGCCATCTCCTCATTGGTTATACCCACATGGGTGATTGAAAGACTAAATGTTTTGCCGGTAGTCGTGGTAAAAGTGTAGATGCCAATCACCATATAAGTTCAAATATGAAAAAGCCTGGAAGGAGGAGAGATGACTAGAAACGATTTGGTTGGCCATTTTATGTGTGGATTAATTGTCGGAGTAGAGGACCTTGTGCTTTGAGAACCTTAAGGGCCTGCTAGTGATAGTGGTGGAGCCAGCACCTCCACACGTGGAGATGTATCCACTCAGTGAAGTAGGCCTACTCCGCAACCCACAGCAATGCAGTCATCTATGGATCAGTTTATGCCAAAGTCTATGTCTGTAGCAAAACCGGGCCAAATTCATATTGCATTGGCTAAATGATTGCCACCGATTTCCAGCCATTTTAGATCGTGAAGGAGAGAGGTTTTAGAAATTATAGCAATAGTCTAAATCCAATGTACACAATTCCAAGCAGAAAAACCCTTTCAAAATCACTTATTCCACAACTGTACGAGAGCACACAGGCTTCAGTGTGGGAAAGAGTCCAGAAAGCTACTGCAGTTTTCCTCACCACTGACTCCTGGATATCAGGGGTAACCACTTCTTACATGTCGGTTACATGTCACTTCATTGAAGATTTTTCGATGTCTAACTGTCTTCTGGACTGCTTTGAGTTCAGCGACAGACACAGCTCAGAGAACTTGGCAGAGGAACTGTTGAGAGTGGCCAGAGAATGGCAAGTAGATGGAAAAGTGGTCTGTTCTGTTAGCGACAATGCAGCTAACAACCAAAGCCATGAAAATGTTTAAATGGACCCATCATCCATGTCTTGCCCACACAATCAACCTGATCGTAAGAGATGCTCTGAAGGTGATGAAGCCCACTGTGGACAAAGTGAAAGCAGCTGTGGAATATTTCCACAGGAGCACAGTAGATGCTGAAAAACTCAAGTCTGCACAACACCAGATGGGGATGCCTGAGCTGAGGCCTAAACAAGACTGCACTACAAGGTGGAATTCAACATTTTATATGTTGAAGCAATTTCTTCAGTCAAAGGATGCCATCATCTCTACCCTGGCCATTGTCAATGCACCTGTTGATGCTCTGACCCAAGAGGAATGGGAGGTGGTGGAGGAGGTGTGCAGAGTCCTGGAACCCTTTGAGCAGGTCACTGTGGAGATCAGTGGAGAGAGGTACAGTAAGCAGTTATTACTACATCATTATTTAATCCAGTATTATATATGTATACGAGCATTAGATGAGAATGTAGTATCAGTAGACAAAACATGAACCTGAACTAATAAGTTACTGTTCTCTCTTTTCAGTTATGTGACAGCCTCAAAAATGATACTCCTGTGTAAGGGTCTGCAGCGAATCATAGCCAGCCGCCAGAGAGAAGCAAATGTAACCACAGAGTTGATGGGCACCCTATGTTCAGAAAGTTCCACAGAATGGAATATAATCACCTGCTAACAGAAACCGCTGTACTTGACCCCAGGTTTAAGAAGTTAGCCTTCATTGATGCCAGAGCGATTGATGAGGCTCTTCAAAGAATAACCTCACCAGCAGTCAGCTGGCTCAGGCACCAGGAAGAAGAGGGCGGGACAGCCCCAGCAGTCAGCTGGCTCAGGCACCAGGGCGACAGGAAGAAGAGGGCGGGACAGCCCCAGCAGTCAGCTGGCTCAGGCACCAGGGCGACAGGAAGAAGAGGGAGGGACAGCCCCAGCAGTCAGCTGGCTCAGGCACCAGGAAGAAGAGGGCGGGACAGCCCCAGCAGTCAGCTGGCTCAGGCACCAGGGCGACAGGAAGAAGAGGGCGGGACAGCCCCAGCAGTCAGCTGGCTCAGGCACCAGGGCGACAGGAAGAAGAGGGACAGCCCCAGCAGTCAGCTGGCTCAGGCACCAGGGCGACAGGAAGAAGAGGGAACAGATGGAGCAGAAGCACCAGCAGTAGTGCCACAAACATCTGCTGTTTGGATGCTGTTTGACGAGAGAGCAACTGGGGATGCAGCACGAAGGAATCCCTCAGCAGATGCCATAATGGAGGTCCGATCCTATTTGGAGGAGCCCTCTGAGCTGGTGGAAGAACAAGGCCTCTGTCTACCCAAATAATTACTGAGATAAGAAACCCCATTAGCCCCTTGAAAGTGAGGCAGCTTGCATTTATGAATGCAAATCTCTCATAAAAGCTAAATATGGTCAGCATTTCTGTGTGCTGCTGGTTATAACATGGCATAAAAGGAGAGAAGAGGGACCCGTTTAATGTTTTAAGTGGGACGCTGCAGTTTTGCACATTATTTATTTTTCTTATGTTGTTCAGATTGTATTTGTTTTGAATTGTTGTATTTGTTTTGAATTGTTACATTTATATGCACTTTTTATATACATTAAAACGTTATACTTTAAATGCAAATGTTTAATAGTATTCTTTTTCATAACAAACCAATGCATTTAATACAGGAGAAACAGAACGAGACAATGTGCCAGGTGTGATATCCCTAAATAGCTCAGGCGAATGTTCCCATTTTCTTTTATATTTAATGTTTTATTTCTTACTATTATTTTTATTGGTGCGTAACTGTTATGAAAGTTGTATTGTCAATTTTGTTTTGTATTTAAGCGCCACGTTAAAATGTGTACATGACACTGCAACAAAATTTTCCCATGGGGACAATAAAGTCAGCAAGTTAAATGAAATCACACTCTACCTTGATTAGAATTGTTTTAACACCAATCATAGTCAAACTATTTGACTTGAAAAAAATACAAAACCTACTTTTTTTTAAAGAGCCATTTGGGAGCCAAAAGAGACGTCTCTTTTTGGTGAGCTGAGCTGAACGAGCCGGCTCACTGAAAAGAGACGGAACGCCCATCACTACAAAAGAGATCAGTATCTGAAAATAACATTCAATACAATTCAATACAATGGTGATTGCTACAGCGGGGGATTCATAGTCAGAATATATCACCCCATATATTAAATGAAATTAATTTCACATTATATATATATATATAGAAACAAGGCCAAAATAAAAAAATAAATGAATACATAATTAAATAAATGCTTGTATGTAAAAATAAATGTACGCAGAAAATCAAACACAATTTGATATGAGTTATTTTGCATTTACTTATTTTGCCAAAATATGCATCTTCCTAATTATTAATTTTTGTATTTTTGTCCCCATTTCTTTATTTTTGCCAAATTTGATTTCTTAGTGTATTTATGCATTTCTTCTTCCCTATGCAAATTATGAGGTGGGACTTCAACATTCAGGCATAGCAATCAAGCCCAGAGCTTCACGTTCGTTATAAAAATTTGACTAAGGCGCAGCAAGTGAGTAGAGTTACACATGTTTTTAATTAAACCGAAACTCAGCAAGACAAAAACGAAACGTGAAGCTATACAAATAGTGCAAACAGGCAACTAAACATAGAACAAGATCCCAGAAACACCAAAGGGAAATGGCTACCTAAATATGATCCCCAATCAGAGACAACGATAAACAGCTGTCTCTGATTGGGAACCATATCAGGCCAACATCATTTTAAAAAACCTAGACAATACAAAACTAGTGTACCCGCCCTAGTCACACCCTGACCTAACCAAAATATAAAGAAAACAGACATCTCCGGTCAGGGTGTGACACAGAGAGCGGATAGGTTGTGGTTGTAGTCGTGGCCAAAGGTTTTGAGAATGACACAAATATAAATTTTCACAAAGTCCGCTGCCTCAGTTTGTATGATGGCAATTTGCATATACTCCAGAATGTTATGAATAATGATTTGAATTGCAATTAATTGCAAAGTCCCTCTTTACCATGCAAATGAACTAAATCCCCCAAAAACATTTCACTGCATTTCAGCCCTGCCACAAAAGAACCAGCTGACATCATGTCAGTGATTATCTCATTAACACAGGTGTAAGTGTTGCGGAGGACAAGGCTGAAGATCACTGTCATGCTGATTGAGTTCGAATAACAGACTGGAAGCTTCAAAAGCATGGTGGTGCTTGGAATCACTTTTCTTCCAAAAGTGATTACTAAATGGCTCGGGGAACAAAACATTGATATTTTGGGTCCATGGCCAGGAAACTCCCCAGACCTTAATCCCATTGAGAACATGTGGTCAATCCTCAAGAGGCAGGTAGACAAACAAAATCCCACAAATTCTGACGAACTCCAAGCATTGATTATGCAAGAATGGGCTGCCATCACTCAGGATGTGGCCCAGAAGTTAATTGACAGCATGCCAGGGCGGATTGCAGAGGACTTGAAAAAGAAGGGTCAACACTGCAGATATTGACTCTTTGCATCAACTTCATGTAATTGTCAATAAAAGCCTTTGACACGTATGAAATGCTTGTAATTATACTTCATTCCATAGTAACATCTGATAAAAATAGCAAACTTTGTGGAAATGTATATTTGTCATTCTCAACTTTTGGCTGCGACTGTAGGTCCTCCCTAGAGAGGGAGAAAGACTTCATCTAGCACTGCATCCGTTACTGCATCAAATTTATATAGCCCTTCGTACATCAGCTGATATCTCAAAGTGCTGTACAGAAACCCAGCCTAAAACCCCAAACAGCAAGCAATGCAGGTGTAGAAGCACGGTGGCTAGGAAAAAAAACTCCCTAGAAAAGCCAAACCCTAGGAAGAAACCTAGAGGAACCAGGCTATGAGGGGTGGCCAGTCGTCTTCTGGCTGTGTCAGGTGGAGATTATAACAGAACATGGCCAAGATGTTCAAATGTTCATAAATGACTAGCATGGTCAAATAATAAATAATCACAGTAGTTGTTGAGGGTGCAGCAAGTCAGCATCTCAGGAGTAAATGTCAGTTGGCTTTTCATAGCCGATCATTAAGAGTATCTCTACCACTTCTGCTGTCTCTAGAGAGTTAAAAACAGCAGGTCTGGGACAGGTAGCACGTCCAGTGAACAGGTCAGGGTTCCATAGCCACAGGCAGAACAGTTGAAACTGGAGCAGCAGCACAGCCAGGTGGACTGGGGACAGCAAGGAGTCATCATGCCAGGTAGTCCTGAGGCATGGTCCTAGGGCTCAGGTCCTCTGAGAGAAAGATAGAATTAGAGAGCGAGCACACTTAAATTCACACAGGACACCGGATATGACAGGAGAAGTACTCCAGATATAACAAACTGACCCTAGCCCCACGTCACAAACTACTGCAGCATAAATACTGCAGGCTGAAACACTGCATCTGTTACTGCATCTGTTACTTCAGGGGGTTGAGTAGGCCGAGACACTTGGTGAGCTAGCTAATATTCAAATATAATGTATAATAATTAATATTACATATTATTTATAACCAAGTGCAAACCAAGTGTAAAGTAAGAATGTGCCTCCGACTACTGACATATCACTTAATATTCTGTCATATAGCCTAACTTACTTGTGCATAAGACTAGTGTACTTAAAATAGACATAACACAAGCTAAGCTGATCTATTGGTTTAGAATATATTTTTGAAATCATAGTTTTTTTCTAAAGGGTGAAGTTACAAGGCTATTTGGTGCGTATAATAACCAAACAAGGTCAGGGAGTAAACCAAGGATCACCCAAACAAACACTTTTCACGTACACCCACACATTGTTCTGTCTTGGGCGGAAAGACAACTGTCTCAAGCAGGGTTGGCAAAGAGCACCTCCAGCGAGTGGGGTGGGTGAGAGGTGCCTGAACTTGAGATATGGCATCTGACAAAAGTTGTGCTGAAAAATAATCATGGTCACATCACTTGATAGACAAAAGGGAGCCTGCAACCAGACATTTAAAGTCAATCAACAGAGTCAACCAAATTGTTTTGTGCAATATTGTGACAATTGGATTTATAGTGTGCACAGGCATGCACAAGTCTAAGTTTCAGAACATATAACTTTAATGTGTAAGGGGGTTTCTTGTTGAGTTATGAAGAGATTCTTGCATATTTCATTTCTGTTTGCATTGTGTATAATACTGACCCTAGATCGGCACCTGTACTCTGAGAAGCCTGACAACTTCTATGGCTATTAAATATGAAATCCTACTCCTGTGATTAAAGCTAATCTGGGCATGTAGTTATCAAGCTTCTCAGAGTATGGGTGCCGATCTAGGGTCAGTTTTGCTATCAAAGAATAAGGCTAGAATATAGACAGGGGAAATGTGATCATAGATCTGCACCATAGTGCAAGAAGCTGGACAGCTGGCCCAGATATCACACCATTTTGAAGGTCCTGTCAGTTAGATATGTACACTCACCGGCCATTTTACTAGGTATTAGGTGTTAACGCAAATAGCCTGCTCCTTCGAACAACGAATCATGTGGCTGCCTGCAACTCAGTCTCTAGAGTATATAGAGTAGAGAGCTTGAGTTGTTGGTCGACTAAACCTTAGAACGGGCAAGATGCATAATCTAAGCAACTTTGACCGTGGTATGATTGTTGGTGCCACACATGGTGGTTCCAGCAACTCAGAAACAGCTGCCCCTTCTGGGATTTTTACGCACTACAGTCTCTAGAGTTTACAGAGAATGGTATGATAAGTGAGTGGCAGTTCTGTGGGCAAAAACACGTCAAAGGAGAATGTCCAGATTCATTCAATCTCACAGAAAGACCACAAATGCTCAAATAACAGATGTTTAACAACAGTGGTGTGCAGAAGGACATCTCTTAACATAACACCGGGAATAATTCAGGCTGTTGTGGAGGCAAAAGGAGGTCCTACCCAGTACCTAGATAGGTGTACCTAATAAAATGTGTTATAAAAAGAGTATATAATGATAAAATATATATATATATATTTTTTTTTTAAATCAGGTTTGCAAGTTAAATATATGTTTTGTTAGTCATTATCTCACAGGGAATCAAGAAAGCTCACAAGAATTTGTGGAGTTCATTTTAACTTTGTTTCCAAAGTTGAGACGAGGGCGGGTACAAGCTACTGAACATTTCTGGAACTACACGGATCCATCATTATACCTGTCCCATGCCCCAATCAGGGCTACAGTGCAAGATCTGAAAGACCCTTGTGTCATGATAAATCATATGCTACTCTGTACATTTGGATTTAACTTCATTAGTCGATTCATAAGATTTGTTTTATGATATACCGTAGCTTGCTCAAAACTTACCTTTTAACAAGACAATTTCTACATTCTGGTCTCATTCATAATTGTTATAGTTGTGTAAATCTGTAGAAGTGTATTTAAATTCCTTTGTAAATGACCACAAACTAATGTAATGTAGGTCTGAAGAAGCTTAATCCTTATGAAGAATGCAACTTAACCAATTATTCTATTGTTTTTTGATGATTCTGGACAAGATTGTCTGGCCTTGTAATGAGGACGATGAGGATACCCTCACCTTGGAGGACCAATGCAGAGTCTTACATTTCCTAAGGAAATGTATAGAAAGTGTCATAAGTCTTTTTCCATTGTTTGATGCACTGATAAAGGTTCTTGATGAGAGTCTAAATCAAATGTAACATTCTCTTTAGAAAAGTATTTATTATTTGATCTCTGATCACACAATCAGGGTGTTAAAGGGAACACTAAGCCCTAAACACAGTCAGTTCAAGTAAAGGTTCTATGTGCATATATCTTGGTAGGATAGTGTTTTTTGGAAAGAGGGGTTAAAGTTTCCTTCATTGTATGTTTAGAAAAAAGGTCCAAAAAGTAGCTATTGTAGACCTTTGAATTTTACAATTTAAATATCAAGCATTTAGATAATTGCTACAATATTTTGCCTTTTGTGTTAGAGTATAATGTTTGTGTAATGCCAAGAGTGTGCAAAGCTGTCAAGGCCAATGTGGCTATTTGAAGAATCTCAAATGTAAAATATGTTATATATGTTTTTTGTTTACTACATGATTCCAAATGTATTATTTAATAGTTTTGATGTCTTCCCTATTATTCTACAATGTAAAAAAAAACTTGAATGAGTAGGTGGTCTAAAACTTTTGACTACTTACTGACTCAAGACTCAGCCTTTCATTTTTAAGTAATTTGTAAAAATGTCTAAATTCATAATTCCACTGACATTATGGGGTATTGTGTGTAGGCCAGTGACACAAACTCTTTAATTCACTTTAAATTCTGTCTGTAACAACAAAATGTGGGAAAAGTTAAGGGGTGTGAATACTTTCTGAAGGCACTGTATTTTACCGATCAGCTAACCACATCATATGTTACAGCAATCTGTCAGTTGATTACACAGTCGATGTCAGTCAATGACACGTCGCCGACGTGGCATGCAACCATTGGTTGATGCGTGCAACGTCTGAGCAGGGGAACGTGACCAATGTGATGACTGCTCAATGCAGCAGATGACATAATCTATGATGTCATAGTGCCAAACGCTATAAATAAGACGTGTGAGACTGTCAGACTCACTTTCTGTGGCTCGCCAACGGTAAGTGGCAAGAGATCTATTATCAATGGCATTAACTTGGAAACAATGTAAATCACAATAGATGAGTTTAGCTTCTCAGCTTTGCCTCATTTATGTCCTTTGATGCTATTTTATTGGTCAAGGTGAGTTTAGGTTGTAACTATGGTAAGTGTGGGATTCAGCTTGACCTATACATTAGTAAAGTGGGGGGGAAACGCTGGTAAGCTTTGGGGAAGTGTTGTTTCTCTGTCTATCCTACAGAGCAGCCAGAAGCAGGAGCCAAAGGAGTTGGAGTCACTGCTGACACCACTATGGCTTCGTTAGGGGATATCTACAACTCCTCTTTGATGAGTAAGGTAAGTAGTGCACATGACTAACACCACCATGGCATTGCCAGAGACAACTCATCTCTGCAGATTGTGGAAGACAACACTTTGCACCACTGGCAGTCAGCCATTTACTTTATACGCGTGTGTGTAGTAGACATGTATCACAGGCAGACATTTTGACACTTCTACAAAGTGAGTAACATTTCTCATGGGATTGCAAGCATGCCCTGAAGTAATGGGTTCAGGACCCTCTTGAAATCATAGGCCCGCTCACTAACTGTAATCACGTGAATTTTAACCCCTAGCCCATGGCTCTTTTCAGTTTCTGTAATTTTTGAAAACTTTCTCCGCTGAGAACACTACAGTATCTCCGGGGTTTATGAAAATTCCATTCATGTTATTTAGAATCTCCCACAATACCCTTCTGCAAGATAATTTAATACGAGGCTGAAGAATGGGCCTCACCTGGCTCCACTCACCGCTCTAACGGCATTGTAGCGCATTCATTTCCTGCCCAAATACTAGGCCTTGTTGCTGGCGAGGGAGGGAGATGATATGATTATTATATTCAGACGTGAAAGTAAATCAGGTCGGAGGTGTCCTAAATCCCCACGCCCATTTTGTGACTCTCCAGAAACCTGACTCAGGTCAATATATTTGACTCAAAAAAAAAATGTATCTGACAAAATGGCGGTATGATTATTATGAATAATACTTCCCTGCCAGTCTCTTGATGTTTCAGGTCAAAGGCCCTTCAGTTCAGATTTCACGGCTACCTAATTCCCATCAGAGCAGTGTGCCTGGTACACCCTGTGGCTAATCTGTTGTTACAGCATCACACATGGAGATCCATCCTGCCCCACTATCTCAGAGTTCAATGGTGCGGGAGACAACCTTTACCCTAGCCCATTCATAGATTGTAGGCTAATGCTGGCGCCTTACCATCTGCCACGCGGAGGGAATGCCCTGTCGTTTCGATGCTGCCTCGATGCTCTGTATAAAACGTCAATAATCCTCGCTTGCTATACGGTTTTGGAAACATTGAACTCAACTAAATTATCATCCAAAAATAATTGTACCAATACAAAAGGTACAGCTGTTTTACCATAGAACCCCACAGAGGTTTTTGGTGTAACAGCTTTGAGAAGAAATGTGTAAAAAAAAAAAAATCCCCCTCCCGGTTTCCATTAGCTCAGCCGGTAGTGTCATTGTAGTAAATGTGTAACGCAAATCTCTTTTAAAAACGACACACGGTAAGCTTATCTTTTGTATCTGTAAAATGATTTATCTGTGATATGAAAGTTAAGCTCAAGTGTTCCAAAACCGTATCGCAAGCTAGGATTATTATGAACATTTCTCAACGTTAAAACAGAGCGTCAGCATTGTAGTACACACGGTCCATAAGTTCAACTGAGAACCCTATAGAGCTGGTTGTACACCCCCTTGGGTTCTCGAAAGCGACAATTGGCCCAAAGTGTAGATTTAGGATCAGCTAAACTTCTTTGGATTTATTCAAATTAAATGTGTTAAACTGTCCAGTGAGAATCTCACTTTTAAACGTTCAACTCATACCCAAATAATTTAGTTGACTCATCCTATACTCGTTGTCACATTCTGACCTTGGTTCTTTTGTTATGTCTTGTTTTAAGTATGGTCAGGGCGTGAGTTGGGTGGGTTGTCTGTGTTCTTTTTTTCTATGATTTGGGATTTCTGTGTTTGGCCTGGTATGGTTCTCAAGAGGCAGCTGTCAATCGTTGTCCCTGATTGAGAACCATACTTAGGTAGCCTGGTTTCACTTTTGAGTTGTGGGTGTTTATTTTCCATGTCAGTGTTTTGTTCCACACGGAACTGTTTCGGTTTTGTTTTTTCGCATGGTCATTTATGGCTTTGTTCAGTGTTCATTATTCTTATTAAAAAACTAAGATGAACACTTACCATGCTGCGTATTGGTCCGATCCTTGCTACTCCTCAAGAGGAAAGCCGTTACACTCGTATGTGTGGCCAAAGTATAAATTGGAAAAAACAATTTACAAAAATCTCAATTTCAAACTTGTATCTCAAACAGTCCGTTTAAAATAAATGCTTGCTAATTCCTCATAAAGGATGATGTCATCCTCCTAAGGAAGATGAGCTGGCCAATCAGTGGCCTTTCAGCACAGAAAGCTGCTTTTTAAACGCACTGTTATAGTCATACGTCACATATGTTCATAGATGCTATTTGCATACTGTTTGTCTGTTGGTCATTTGGAAATCTGGTTGTATGAAGGTAAAATGAAACGCACATGGCGATGCGTAATGTTCCGTTTTGCTGGAGCTAAAGCACCTGCCTGTACAACTAAGGTTATATAATAAACTGTAGATTCATGCCAGTTATGTCCTATTCTACACCTCCAGTGAGTATTAGCTTTGGAATTAGCCTGCTTGTCATCTAAATGCTGTGCTAGCTGTAGCCCAGACTAATCTTAAAGCAAGCTAATAGTGCGACATAAGACCACAGTAAAACTACAACAATACTTGTCTTGTGTGGCAGGGCTTGCAAACTATTACAGACTACAAAGGGAAACACAGCCGTGAGCTGCCCAGTGACATGAGCCTACCAGATGAGCTAAATCACTTATGCGCTTCGAGGCAAGCAACACTGAGGGATGCATGAGCGATTCAGCTGTTCCGGACAACTGTGTAAGACACTCTCCGTAGGCAACGTGAGTAAGACCTTTAAACAGGTCAACATACACAAGGCTGCAGGGCCAGATGGATTACCAGGATGTGTGCTCCGGGCATGTGCTGACCAACTGGCAGGTGTCTTCACTGACATTTTCAAAATGTCCCGGATTGAGTCTAATACCAGCATGTTTCAAGCAGACCACCATAGTCCCTGTGTCCAAGAACAAAGGCAACCTGCCTGAATGACTACAGACCCAGTCCCTCAGTGTGTCAGAGTGAGCAATGAGCTGTCACCCACTCTTAGCTATGATGTGGGTGTGCCCCAAGGGTCAATACTGGGGCCATTCCTGTTCATTAATGATCTGCCTTCTGTCTGTACTGGGTCTGAAGTTCAAATGTATGCAGATACAGTGATATATGTGCATGCAAAGAGCATACAGCAAACTGCACAAGAACTCACTACTGTAATGGTCCAGGTTACAAAGTGGCTCAGTGACTCGTGCTTGCATCTCAATGTAAAAACTGTTTGCATGTTCTTCACAAAGAGGGCAACAGATGCTACTGAGCCAGATGTCTATGTGTCAGGGGAGAAGCTCCAGGTGGTATCTGATTTTAAGTACCTTGGCATCATACTTGATTCCAACCTCGCTTTTGAAAAGCATGTGAAAAAGGTAATTCAAATAACCAAATTCAACCTAGCTAATTTCCGATTTATACTAAATTGTTTGACTACAGGAGGTATCAAAACTGTATTTCAAATCTATGATACTCCCTCACTTAACATACTGCTTGACTAGTTAGGACCAGGTTGCTGTACAACATTAAAACCTATTCAGTCTGTCTACAAAACAGGCTCTCAACGTGCTTGATTGGAAGCCCAATAGCTATCACTGTTACATCCTCAGAAAGCATGAGCTCCTGAGTTGAGAAAATCTTGTGCAATACACCGACGCATGTCTTGTATTCAAGATCCTAAATGGCCTGGCTCCCCCTCCACTCAGTATTTTTGTTAAACAGAAAACCCAAACATATGGCAGCAGATCCACAAGGTCTGCCATGAGAGGTGACTATTGTTCCCTTAAGGAAAAGCAGCTTTAGTAAATCCGCTTTCTCTGTGAGAGCTTCCCATGTCTGGAATAGACTGCCATCAGACACAGCTGCACCACATATCACACTTTCACAAAATGCATGAAGACATGGCTAAAGGTCAATCAGATTTGTGATCATAATTCCTAGCTGTGTATTGTCACTTTCCATGTTGTCTGTAGCTTGTGAGGTGTGGAAACACTGTTGCTTTTATGAATTTTGTCTTGCTGCTTTTTGTTCTATATTTCTCTGCCTGTATGCTATGTCTTGCCCTATGTTGCTCTGCGTGTGCTCACTGCGCAATGATTGTAATTGTTTTTAATAACCTGCTCAGGGACTGCAGTTGAAAATTAGCCGGCTGGCTAAAACCGGCACTTTTACTGAAAATTTGATTAATGTGCACTGTCCCTGTAAAACTAAAATATATAAACTCAAACCCGTAGCACTCACGTCCGTAACCATGAAGTGCTTTGAAAGGTTGATAATTGCTCACATCAACACCATTATCCAAGAAACACTAGACCCACTCCAATTTTCATACCGCCCAAAAAGACCCACAGATGATGCAGTCTCTATTGTACTCTACACTGCCCTTTCATACCTGGACAAAAGGAACACTTATGTGAGAATACTATTCATTGACTGCAGCTCAGCATTCAACACCATAATGCCCTCAAAGCTCATCACTAAGCTAAGGATCCTGGGACTAAACACCTTCCTCTGCAACTGTATCCTGGACTTCCTGACAGGCCATCCCCCAGGTTGTGAGGGTAGGTAGCAACACATCTGCCACGCTGATCCTCAACACTGGAGCTCCACAGGGGTGCTTGCTCAGTCCCCTCTTGTACTCCCTGTTGACACAACTGCATGGACAGGCACGACTCCAACACCATCATTAAGTTTGCAGACGACACAGTGGTAGGCCTGATCACAGATGACGAGACAGCCTATAGGGAGGAGGTCAGAGACCTGGCCGGGTGGTGCCAGAATAACAACCTATCCCTCAACATAACCAAGACTAAGGAGATGATTGTGGACAACAGGAAAAGGAAGACAGAGCACACCCCCATTCTCATTGATGGGGCTGTAGTGGAGCAGGTTGAGGGCTTCAAGTTCCTCGGTATCCACATCAACAACAAACTAGAATGGTCCAAACACATCAAGACAGTCGTGAAGAGTGCACGACAAAGCCTATCCCCCCCCCAGGAAACTAAAGATTTGGCATGTGTCCTGAGATCCTCACAAGGTTCTACCGCTGCAACAGCGAGAGCATCCACAAGAATCCTGAACAGAATCAAATGGCTACCCGGACTATTTGCATTGTGTTGTGAGGCACATTGTTTGTGATAATGCAATGATGAACTAAGGCATGTTTGCACATTTCTAGACATTTGTTTGACTTTCGTTGTAAGAACTATTCTCTGGTCTTGGGCTCTGGAGGAGGCTGTAAAAAATCTGTGTTCACTGCAGACACACATTCACAAAGAGAGGGAATATTATCACCGTACCATATTCTAGGGCCCTGCATTTTGCACAATCATGTCACATGATTTGGATTCAAAATATGTAATTAAAGCTTTTTCATCAAACTGTCCCCATTTCTTTTTATGTCAGATGGTCCAGCATCTTCCTCAGACAATTGCTTTTATTTTTGATGTAATTCTCATTTCTGGATAAGGCTTAAAATACACAATACATCTTCCTATGTCACATGATTGTGCAAAACACAGGGCCTGTGCTGCCATCCTGTTAGAAGGTAACAGATTATTTTATTACAATGGTTAAATTGGATTTTCATTGTGTTCAATGGTGTTATTTGCCCCCTAGTGGCGCTTTCTGGTACTTAGAAAGACAACGCAAACGGGAAGTTCAGAATTTGTTTTGCACGCATAGAAGCAGCTACAAACAACGGTCTTTCAATGTAGTTATTTCTTGTCACGCTTCAGCCTTGGAAAAATATTTGTTTGTAAGTTCGATTCAAGCATTTAGCTAATGATGATAATCTTGCTATTGATAGAGTTTCTTACATATCAATGTTGGTTGCATTTACTCACATATTGCAATGCCTTTTGTGTATGTCGTTAGCTGTATTACTTTGCTCATGCGTCATGCAAAACAAATTGTAAAATATACAATACTGTAGTTTTTTTACTGTTTCTAGTGTAATATGCTTTGTTATTCTACATAGATGGTTATACATTATTAGAGTAATGAAAGGAGCAATTACCATATGGTTAACAATTAGCTATATGGTTTGGCATCATGCCAGATGCATGGTACCTTAACCCGTGCTTTGTATTTATGCAACTTCAAATGTTTAATGTACAGCTACAGTATGTCGGTGTGAATTGAACACTAAAGTATATTCTTTTCTGTATTTTGCAGTTTCACAACATAAACGTTTTCAATATATTCATTCAAGAAAAGTCACGCCTTGGGAGTTTTATTGAAGACTTAGTTGTTAGCTATCTGTCTAGTTTTGCATGGGAACGCAACTCAAGGGCAGAATAGGGCCCTACATATTACATAAAGTGATGGCTGTGGGACCTTTCATTGGTCTAAAGTAGACTAGCCAACCAATCAAACTTTATTGTCCCTAAAGTGAAATTTGGTTGGTCAGCAGGGGTTACATGATACAAATTGTCCATATAAAACTTGAGAGCGTTAAGAGTTTAAAGTAAATAGTTTTAGTATTTACAACCCACCTGGAGTGGTGATCTTGGTCCATTCTACTTTAAGGAAGTCTTCTAGTTTTTTGTCTCAGCTCAGACAGACTTGCTCACATCTTCAAAGTATTGAAGAGGACGGACAACGATGATGGGTACGTCTGAAGATTCACTAGGACAGGAGAGAGACTGATAACTCTGGAGAGAGAGCGAAGCAGAGAGAGAAAGGGCCAGAGAGAAATAAACATAGTTTCACATTATTTTAAGTTAATTTTCATATATTCAGGGGGATATTTGGCAGGGGCATTTCTAGGCCTAAGTCAGTGTTAAATGTAATATGTTATTGCAACATTTACCAAGACAGTATAGTTACCTGAAGAACATGGATGTGATTCTCTGTGAGAGCTCCTCCAGTTCAGCTATCTCCTGCTCCAGGAGTCCTTCAGCTCACCTCAATTCATTCTTCTCCTGGGCTTTGATCAGCTCCTTCATCTCAGAGTGCCTTCTCTTGATGCAGCAGATCAGCAAAGATCCTCTCACTATCCTCCACTGCTGCCTTTGAAGAGCGCTGTTAGAAGACAGACAGAGTAACAGTCTTCTTCCTCCTCTGACGAGGAGTAGTAGGAAGGATCGGAGGACCAATGCGCAGCGTGCTACATGTTAATCGTTATTTTAATAGAACACTGAAAAAAATACTAAATAACAATGTGAAATAACAAAAACCGAAACAGTTCCGTGTGGAACACACAGACACAAAAAATAAATCACCCACACCACACAAGTGCGAAAAGGCTACCTAAGTATGATTCTCAATCAGAGACAACTAACGACACCTGCCTCTGATTGAGAACCATACCAGGCAAAACACAAAAACCAACATAGAAAAAGGAACATGGACAACCCACCCAACTCACGCCCTGACCATACTAAAACAAAGACATAACAAAAGAACTAAGGTCAGAACGTGACAGAGAGAGAATTTTCTTTGGAGAACATTTTAGAAATTAATACAGAAATTCAAAGCTGAAATGTTTTGAGTCAATAAGTATTCAACCCCTTTATAAAACAACAGATGCTGAATATCACTTTGAGCATGGTGAAGTTATTAATTAGGCTTTGGATGGTGTATCAATACACCCATTCACTACAAAGATACAGCCGTCCTTCCTAACTCAGTTGCCGTAGAAGAAGGAAACTGGTCAGGGATTTTACCATGAGGCCAATGGTGATTTAAAAAAATACATGGTTTAATGGCTGTGATAGGAGATAACTGAAGATGGATCAACAACATTGTAGTTACTCCACAATACGAACCTAAATGACATAGTGAAAATAATAAAATATTCCACAACATGAATCGTGTTTGTAACAAGGCACTTAAGTTCCAAAAAAATATTTGGCAAAGAAATTAACTTTTTGTCCTGGATGCAAAGCGTTATGTTTGGTGACAATTCAACACAACACACCACTCTTCATATTTTAAAGCATGGTGGTGTCTGCATCATGTTATGAGAGTATGCTTGTCATCGGCAAGGACTAGGGAGTGTTTCTAGGATTAAAAGAAAAGGAATACAGCTAAGCACAGGCAAAATCCTAGAGGAAAACCTTGTTCAGTCTGCTTTTCAACAGACATTGGGAGACAAATTCACCTTTCAGCAGGACAATAACCTAAAACACAAGGCTACACTGAAGTTGCTTACCAAGACGACATTGAATTTTAAAAGAATAATTGGAAAATATAGTCCAATCTAGGTGTGCAAAGCTCTTAGAGGCTTACCCCATAATAATCACAGTTGTAATCGCTGCCAAATGTGTTTCTACCATTGTCTCAGGGAGTGAATACTTATTTTTCATTATTTAAAAAATTACGTTAGAATATGTCTTCAACTTTGACATCACAGAGTATATTGTGTAGATCGTTGACCAAAATGATAATTAAATCCATTTTAATCCCAGTTTGTAACACAACAAAATGTGGAAAAGGTCAAGGGTTGTGAATACCTCCTGAAGGCACTGTTTATTTTTCAGCGAGTTACCATTGAGTTGTTCTGGTCTTACCTGCTTCTGAGTCCTCTCTGCTGCAGCTGACACTGTATCATGGCCTTTATGTTCAACACACTGAACACTGTTGATCGGTACAGCAATAAAGATCCAGCAGTTTGTGGTGATGAGATCAGATCTTCTCCAGTAGTTGTGTGGTGGCTAGGAAAAAAAAGTGCGCTTCCTGAAACCAGTAGATTAATGGTGAGGTTAGAGGTGAGTCTCACAGTAAGACAACAGACACACCATACAAGACATGAGGGCTTTCTGCTTTCTGGTCCCAGTGCATACATGACACGCCACGTCTCTAGATCCAGCATAGCACAGAGCAGGGGGCCGGACAAACCAAACAAATCCACATTAGGTTTAATGATGTAGTATCTCACGTGTCAAACTCATTCCACGGAGGGCCAAGTTTTTATTTTTATTTATTTCACCTTTATTTAACCAGGTAGGCTAGTTGAGAACAAGTTCTCATTTACAACTGCGACCTGGCCAAGATAAAGCATAGCAGTGTGAACAGACAACACAGAGTTACACATGGAATAAACAATTAACAAGTCAATAACACAGTAGAAAAAAAGAAAAAAGAGAGTCTATATACATTGTGTGCAAAAGGTAGGAGGTAGGCGAATAATTACAATTTTGCAAATTAACACTGGAGTGATAAATGATCAGATAGTCATGTACTGTTATGCAGGTGAATGAGGACCCAAAAGCGACTTGGCGAAAACAGAGTCTTTAATCCAGTAACGTAAAAATACAATCAAAAAACACAATTTCCACTCGTAATGACGAGAACAGACTGGAGACTCGATCTTGAACTGCAGGTTGCCTCGGGAAGGCACTTGAACTTAGCAGACTCAGACACCTGCTCACCACGCAGCATCTGAGGGAAACACGACACGACAGGGCGATACACAAACACAGCACGGTGAACAATAGACAAGGATCCGACAAGGACAGAAGTGGAAAACAAGGGGAGAAATAGGGACTCTAATCAGAAGACAAAATAGGGAACAGGTGTAAAAAGACTAAATGAGTGAGTTAGGAGAATGAGGAACAGCTGGGAGCAGGAACGGAACGATAGAGAGAGGAGAGAGAGGGAGGGGGAGAGAGAGGGATAGAAAAAGGGAACGAACCTAATAAGACCAGCAGGGGGAAACGAACAGAAGGGAAAGCATAATGACAAGACAATATATGACAAAACATGACAGTACCCCCCCACTCACCGAGCGCCTCCTGGCGCTCTCGAGGAGGAACACTGGCGGCAACGGAGGAAATCATAGATCACAAACGGTCCAGCACGTCCCGAGAAAGAACCCAACTCCTCTCCTCAGGACCGTAACGGAAAACGATAAAAAGGGAAACTAGGGTACTACTCTAAAAAAAAAAATAAGACACGGGTAGAGAACTGAAAGCTTAAGAGCAAACAGAACCAAACAGGCCAGGAGAGTAACAACTAGGGACAGACTGAGACACAGCAAGGGCAGGAACAAGAACAGGAGAGATGCGATGGCAGGGAACAGACTGAGACCCAGCAAGACCAGGAGCAGAAGCAGAAAAAAATTACCAGACTTCTTCTGCGCGCAGTCTGAACACGCAGCCACGAAACGGCGCGTGTCACGCTCCTGAGTAGGCCACCAAAACCGCTGGCGAATAGAAGCAAGCGTACCCCGAACGCCGGGATGGCCAGCTAACTTGGCAGAGTGAGCCCACTGAAGAACAGCCAGACGAGTAGAAACAGGAACGAAAAGAAGGTTACTAGGACAAGCGCGCGGCGACGCAGTGTGCGTGAGTGCTTGCTTAACCTGTCTCTCAATTCCCCAGACAGTCAACCCGACAACACGCCCAACAGGAAGGATCCCTCGGGATCGGTAGAAGCCACAGAAGAACTAAAGAGACGGGATAAAGCATGAGGCTTGGTGTTCTTAGTACCCGGGCAATAAGAAATAACGAACTCGAAACGAGCGAAAAACAACGCCCAACGAGCATGACGCGCATTCAGTCGTTTGGCATAACGGATGTACTCAAAATTCTTTTGGTCAGTCCAAACGACAAAAGGAACGGTCGCCCCCTCCAACCACTGTCGCCATTTGCCTAGGGCTAAACGGATGGCGAGCAGTTCGCGGTTAGCCACATCATAGTTACGTTCCGACGGTGACAGGCGATGAGAAAAATACGCACAAGGGTGGACCCCATCGTCAGTATCGGAGCGCTGGGACAGAATGGCTCCCACGCCCACCCCCGACGCGTCAACCTCAACAATAAACTGTTTAGTGACGTCAGGTGCAACAAGGATAGGAGCGGATGCAAAACGCTTCTTAAAGAGATCAGAACAACAATCATACGACCGGTGAGGAGGAAGGGAGTTGGTTCTGGACCGACTGAAGACCGTGCGCAGACCATGATATTCCTCCGGCACTCCTGTCAAATCACCAGGTTCCTCCTGAGAAGAGGGGACAGAACAAACAGGAGAAATAGCAGACATTAAACACTTCACATGACAAGAAACGTTCCAGGAAAGGATAGAATTACTAGACCAATCAAAAGAAGGATTATGACACACTAGCCAGGGATGACCCAAAACAACAGGTGTAAAAGGTGAACAAAAAATCAAAAAAGAAATGGTCTCACTATGGTTACCAGATACAGTGAGGGTTAAAGGTAGTGTTTCACATAATATACTGGGGAGAGGACTACCATCCAAGGCAAACATGACCGTGGGCTCCCTAACTGTCTGAGAGGAATGTCATGTTCCCGCGCCCAGGCTTCGTCCATAAAACAGCCCTCTGCCCCAGAGTCTATTAATGCACTGCAGGAAGCTGCCGATCCGGTCCAGCGTAGATGGACCGGTAAAGTAGTACATGTACTTGACGGAGAGGACCGTCTAGTAGCGCTTATCAGTCGCCCTCCGCTTACTGATGAGCTCTGGCCTTTAACTGGACATGAAATGACAAAATGACCAGCGGAACCGCAATAGAGACAGAGGCGGTTGGTGATTCTCCGTTCCCTCTCCTTAGTCGAGATGCGAATACCCCCAGCTGCATGGGCTCAACACCTGAGTCAGTGGGGAAAGACGGTAGTGTCGGAGAGAGGGGAGACACAGTTAACGCGAGCTCTCTTCTATGAGCTCGGTGACGAAGATCTACCCGTCGTTCAATGCGAATAGCGAGTTCAATCAAAGAATCCACGCTGGATGGAACCTCCCGAGAGAGAATCTCATCCTTAACCTTAGCGTGGAGTCCCTCCAGAAAACGAGCGAGCAACGCCTGCTCGTTCCAGTTACTGGAGGCAGCAAGAGTGCGAAACTCTATAGAGTAATCCGTTATGGATCGATTACCTTGACATAGGGAAGACAGGGACCAGGAAGCTTCTTTCCCAAAAACTGAGCGATCAAAAACTCTTATCATCTCCTCTTTAAAGTTCAGATAATTGTTAGTACACTCAGCGCTTGCCTCCCAGATAGCTGTGCCCCACTGCCGAGCCCGACCAGTAAGGAGTGATATGACGTAGGCAATCCGAGCTCTCTCTCTGAGTATGTGTTGGGTTGGAGAGAGAACACTATATCACACTGGGTGAGAAAGGAGCGGCACTCAGTGGGCTGCCCAGAATAACATGGTGGGTTATTAACCCTAGGTTCCGGAGGCTCGGAAGACCCGGAAGTAGCTGGTGGCACGAGACGAAGACTCTGATACTGTCCTGAGAGGTCGGAGACCTGAGCGGCCAGGGTCTCAACGGCAAGCCGAGCAGCAGACAATTCCTGCTCGTGTCTGCCGAGCATCGCTCCCTGGAGCTCGAGAGTAGAGTAGAGAGAATCCATAGTCGCTGGGTCCATTTTTGGTCGGATCCTTCTGTTATGCAGGTGAATGAGGACCCAAAAGCGACTTGGCGAAAACAGAGTCTTTAATCCAGTAACGTAAAAATACAATCAAAAAACACAATTTCCACTCGTAATGACGAGAACAGACTGGAGACTCGATCTTGAACTGCAGGTTGCCTCGGGAAGGCACTTGAACTTAGCAGACTCAGACACCTGCTCACCACGCAGCATCTGAGGGAAACACGACACGACAGGGCGATACACAAACACAGCACGGTGAACAATAGACAAGGATCCGACAAGGACAGAAGTGGAAAACAAGGGGAGAAATAGGGACTCTAATCAGAAGACAAAATAGGGAACAGGTGTAAAAAGACTAAATGAGTGAGTTAGGAGAATGAGGAACAGCTGGGAGCAGGAACGGAACGATAGAGAGAGGAGAGAGAGGGAGGGGGAGAGAGAGGGATAGAAAAAGGGAACGAACCTAATAAGACCAGCAGGGGGAAACGAACAGAAGGGAAAGCATAATGACAAGACAATATATGACAAAACATGACATGTACAGGTAGAGATACTGGTGTGCAAAAGAGCAGAAAAGTAAAAAAATAAAACAGTATGGGGATGAGGTAGGTAAATTGGGTGGGCTATTTACCGATAGACTATGTACAGCTGCAGCGATCGGTTAGCTGCTCAGATAGCAGGTGATTGAAGTTGGTGAGGGAGTTTTATCTAAACCCTCCCTGGCGCTTGAAAATTAAACAATTGACCCTGCCCTATACCCAAATTAATAATTCAAACATTAAGTGGATAGCAGAGAGCATGTCTACCATTTACCAAAACGTTTTGGGACAGACCAGAGCCTTAGATAGGGCATTTTAGAAACTGTTCATCCTGTGAGCATTACATGGATCTCCTTTACAGTAAAAACATTGCATGAATTTATCATTGTATTTGCAGGTCCGAGAAAATAATTGCCTTACATAAAAATGTCATGCAATTCTACATCATTTTACATATTAGCAGATATGTTTTAATACCACAGAAATTACCGAAATTACACGCTAAGAAAGGACAGAATGTTCATCTTATCATATTTCTCCAATGCCAAATCAAATACATTTTTATTTGTCATGTGTCGAATACAACAGGACCTTACCATGACATTTTTACTTACAATGTCATGCAGGTGAATGAGGACCCAAAAGCGACTTGGCGAAAACAGAGTATTTAATCCAGAATAAACTTTACAAAACAAAAAGCATAATACTACACGTAAAGACGAGAACGGACTGGAGACTTGATCGAGAACTGCAGGTTGCCTCGGGAAGGCACTTGAACCTAGCAGACTCAGACACCTGCTCACCACGCAGCATCTGAGGGAAACACGACACGACAGGGCAAAACATAGACACAGCACGGTGAATTATAAATGAGGATCCGACAGGGCAGGTACGGGAAACAAGGAGTGAAATAGGGACTCTAATCAGGGAAAAGGATCGGGAACAGGTGTGGGAAGACTAAATGATGATTAGGGGAATAGGAACAGCTGGGAGCAGGAACGGAACGATAGAGAGAAGAGAGAGCGAGAGAGTGAGAGAGGGAGGGGGAGAGAGAGGGATAGAAAGAGGGAAAGAACCTAATAAGACCAGCAGAGGGAAACGAATAGAATGGGAAGCACAGGGACAAGACAAGATAATAAATGACAAAACATGACATACAAGCCCTTCACCAACATTGCAGTTTTAAGAAAAAAAGAGTTAAGAAAATGTTTACTAAATAAACTAAAGTAAAAGAAAGATATTTAAAAAAGAGGTAGATAAATCAAATAAAAATAATAAAAATACTGAGGGTACAGGTTAGTCAATGTGCGTGGGTACAGGTTAGTCCAGGTAATTTGTACATGTAGGTAAGGGTAAAGTGACTATGCATAGATAATAACTAGCGAGCAGCAGCAGTGTAAAAACAAAGGGGGGGGGGTCAATGCAAATAGTTCAGGTGGCCATTTTGGTATTTGTTCAGCAGTCTTATAGCTTGGGGGTAGAAGCTGTTACAGAGCCTGTTGGACCTAGGCTTGGTGCTCTGGTACTGCTTGCCTTGAGGTAGTTGAGAGAACTGTCTATGACTTGGGTGACTGGAGTCTTTGCCTTCCTCCGACACCGCCAGGTCCTGGATGGCAGGAAGCTTGGCTCCAGTGATGTAGTGGGCTGTATGCAATACCTTCTGTAGCACCTTACGGTCGGATGTCGAGCAGTTGCCATATCAGGCGGTAATGCAACCGGTCAGGATGCTCTCGATGGTGCAGCTGTAGAACTTTTGAGGATCTGGGGACCCATGCCAAGTCTTTTCAGTCTCCTGAGGGGTAAAAGGCGATATTGTGCCCTCTTCATGACTGTCTTAGTGTGTTTGAACCATGATAGTTTGTTGGTGATGTGGACACCAGGGAACTTGAAACTCGAAACCCGCTCCACTACAGCCCCATCGGTGTGAATGGGTGCGTGTTCGGCCCTCCTTTTCCTGTAGTCCACGATCATCTCCTTTGTCTTGCTGACATTGAGGGATAGGTTGTTATCCTGGCACCACACTGTCAGGTCTCTGACCTCCTCCCTATAGGCGGTTTTATCTTTGTCAGCGATCAGGCCTACCACCGTTGTGTTGTCAACTAACTTAATGATGGTGTTGGAGTCGTGCTTGGCCACGCAGTCGTGAGTACAGGAGGGGACTAAGCACGCAACCCTGAGGGGCCCCCGTGTTGAGGATCAGCGTGGCAGATGTGTTGATGCCTCCCCTTAGCACCTGGGGCCGGCCTGTCAGGAAGTCCAGGATCCGGTTGCAGAGGGAGGTGTTTAGTCCCAGGGTCCTTAGCTAATGTGGGCATTATGGTGTTGAACGCTGAGCTGTAGTCAATGAACAGCATTCTCACATAGTTTATTTTGTCCTGGTGGGAAAGGGCCGTGTGGAGTGCGTCATCTGTTATTGCGCCATCTGTGGATCTGTTTGGGCAGTATGAGAATTGGAGTGGGTCTAGGTTTTCCGGCATTATGGTGTTGATGTGAGCCATGACCAGCCTTTCAAAGCTACTGACGTGAGTGCTACATGGCGATAGTCATTTAGGCAGGTTACCTTCACTTTCTTGGTCTACTTGAAACATGTAGGTATTACAGACTCGGTCAGGGAGAGGTTGAAAATGTCAGTGAAGACACTTACCAGACTTGGTCCACGCATACTCTGAGTACACGTCCTGGTAATCTGTCTGGCCCCTTGGCCTTGTGAATGTTGACCTGTTTAAAGGTCAAGCTCACATTGGCTATGGAGAGCGTGATCACACAGTCGTCCGGAACAGCTGGTGCACTCATGCATGCTTCAGTGTTGCTTGCTACAGAGCAAGCATAAATGACATTTAGCCCGTCTGGAAGGCTTGCGTCACTGGGCAGCTCACGACTGGGTTTCCCTTTGTAGTCCGTCATAGTTTGCAAGCCCTGCCACAACCGATGAGCGTCAGAGCAGGTGTAGAAGGATTCAATCTTAGTCCTGTATTGATGCTTTGCCTGTTTGATGGTTCGTTGGAGGGCATAGTGGATATCTTATAAGAGTCCGGATTAGTGTCCTACTCCTTGAAAGTGTCAACTCTAGCCTTTAGCTCGGTATGAATGTTGCATGTAATCCATGGCTTCTGTTTGGGATATGTACGTACGGTCACTGTCGGGACTACGTTGTCGATGCACTTAATGATGGAGCCAGGGACTGAGATGGTATAGTCCCTGAATGCCATTGGATGAATCCCGGAACATATTCCAGACTGTGCTATCAAAACAGTCCTGTAGCGTAGCATCCACAAATTTTGGTCAAAATTTCCAAATGGAGGGTGAGCTTTGTATGCGTCTCTGTGTGTGGAGTAAAGGTGATCTAGGATTATTTTCCCTCTGGTTGCACAGCTGACATGCTGGTAAAAATGAGGTGAAATGGATTTAAGTTTGCCTGCATTAAAGTCCCCAGCCACTAGGAGCACCGCTCGGGATGAGCATTTTCTTGTCTGCTTATGGCCTTATTCAGCACGTTGAGTGTGGTCTTAGTGCCAGCTTCAGTTTGTGGTGGTAAATAGACGGTTACGAAAAATATAGATGAAAACTCTATTGGTTGATAGTGTGGTCTACAGCTTATCATCAGGAGAGCAATACCGCGAGACTACCCCTCATCTTACTGGACATAGTTGTTCTGTCCTGCCGATACACGGAAAACCCAGACAAATGTATATTATCCATGTTGTGGTTCAGCCCCGACTCTGTGAAACATAAGATATTACAGATATGTCCAGTTGGTAGGATAGTCAAACAGAACTCACCGTGCTTCTACACCTGCATTGCTTGCTGTTTGGGGTTTTAGGCTGGGTTTCTGTACAGCACTTTGAGATATCAGCTGATGTACGAAGGGCTATATCAATAAATTTGATTTGATTTGATCTGATCCAGTTTATTGTACGTTGACCAATAGAAATCATGGTAGAGGCGGGTTACTCACTCACTGACAAATTCTCACAAGGCACCCTGATCTCCGCACCCCTGAATTTCCTTATTTTCTTCATGTGAATGACGGGGATTTGGGCCTTGTCTGGGAGCAGCATTATATCCTTCACGTCAGACTCATTAAAGAAAAAAATCTTTGTCCAGTTCGAGGTGGGTAATCTCTGTTCTGATATCCAGAAGCTCTTTTCAGTCATGCGAGACGGTGACAACAACATTATGTTCAAAATAAGATACAAATAATGTGAAAACACACAGCCACCCCCCCAGTGGCATTCTTTCGAATCCGTGTGTTTTGTTTGCAATGAAACTGTCCCTGTTGGCAAATAATTAAATCTTAGACGTCATTAGGAATCTGAGCATGGTACTTTCAAAAGTTAGGCCTACCTTTCAACCCCAGACAGAGTAGACTTACTGACGCAGAAAAATGTAATGGCTTAACCAAAAGTGTTTCCTTGAAGCAGGCTGGACGCAGGGTTGTAATATCCATTGCAGTTTGTAATGCAGCCTAGCTTTATTTACACCATCCCAGCAGCTATCTTGAAAAATAACTTTGATCTGTGCTTCTCCGAGCATGCACTTTGTAGCCTATAGCTTATAGGCTATGGATCATTTGATTGAGATCACACTAAATAGTGCTTGATATTGTGCGCCCAGCAGAAAATCAGAGATGAGGGGCAGCATCGGGCACACATCGATATACAGACTAATAAGCAACTCATTTTCTAAAACATTAAGCAATAGTGAAATTCACCATTTACAAATTACATGACCCTCCCCTGGACTAGATTGAAAAAAAACACTAAACCCTCCCCCTGACTGAAATTGAAAATGCATGAGCTTCTCCCATTTTCCCCCAGGTCTCCATTATGTAAATTTCAATCCATCGTAAATGTACATAAATCTAGTTGTAAGGCACATAAATTACACTAGTACGGTTTTTCTGAGTCAATGCATTGACATTCCACTAGAGGGAGCTATTGCACTGTACATGAGCCAGAGACAGACGAGGAAGAGACACCACTCACTGTTTTTTTTCTGGTTCAGTGGAAGTCAATGAACTTATCCACCATCTTTGAATGAGCATAGAATGTTGTAGCCTACATGGTGGCCTGACAGGAAAAATGCAGGACCCTCCCTGGTGATCAAAATAAAAATAATTGTTGCTCCCTGTGACCCAAATAGAAAATATTACGACACCCCAATTTTCTTCGCACACCCCCTTCCAATAAAAAATGCCAGGTACCTCAAGGGGTTGTAGGACAATTTGGAAACTGTGAAATGACTGCATTACCCATAGATGGTCTCTTTGCAAATAAGGGCCATGAGATTTAGCCTTATGATTTGACCTAGGCCTACTATATGAGTGTGTTTGGGTTGTGGGTAACATCCTGGATCATGGGTAGTCCTATCAAATCATGAGAAATTTGGGACATAGTTTTTAAATGCCCTGGAGTTGAGAACGCCATAGCATCAATTAGGATCAAGAGGCAAAATAGTTGAAGAGAATAACAACACAGGGGGGTGTCAGGATTTTGCCAGGCTTGTTCCGGTTTTTGGTCACTAGATGCCCCCATTGTGCCTTTTGACCTTTTGTTTTCCCTTGATCCCCATTATTATTTGCACCTGTGCCTCATTTCCCCTGATTGTATTTAAACCCTTTGTTTTCCTCAGTTCTTTGCTCTGTGTTTGTATGTTAGCATCCAGCCCTAGTACTCTGTGAACTCTTGTTGATCCCGGTGGACTCTCTTGTGGAATTCTGTTTTTTGTTCTTGTTTGTTTGTTTGTTTTTTTGAGTATCTTTTGAGGCTTTTTGTGCTTTACCTTCCACCTTGTGGATTTACCTTTTTTGTCTTGGAGGATTACCTTTGTTCTTGTAGGATTCCTTTTGAGGTTGTGGAGTTACATGTTTTCCTGAAGAACTTCACTTTTTACTTCATTAAATACACCGTCTCAAGTACTGCTGTGTCTGCCTCATCTTTTGGGTTCTGCCGACTATTCGTGGCTCAGTTGGTTAAGTGACTGTTTCTCACTCCGGAGACCCGGGTTCGTAATCGGGTCCTGACAGGGGGTTATTGAGTTGAAGCTTATGTGGTGGTTTTCACTGATTGAAGGAGGGTCGCCACTAGTGTAATGTAACAAGATTGTGATGACAATATCTGATGTCATATCCTGTTCTCTATGTGTATACAGTAGGTGCGGTGGATGCAGATGGGCAGAATAACGTAGGGTTTCCAGCACTTGCCAGACGAAGTTACACCCCAATTATTTTTTAACGGAAGCATGAGGAGCAATGCGCAGTGGATTGTGGGAAGATGAGCAGTGCGAACTAGCGGAGCTATAGAAAAAGTTCAGCTCTTCTCTACTTTATGCAAATTGCATGTGTCCACCACTGCCATTAACCAAACAGGTGAGGAGCAGATGTTTGCTTGAAAAGCTTCCATTCATGAAACATAGTTCCACCGGTCATTAGATCCAGACAAGCACAACCAAAAGAGATGAAGGAAAGCAAATCATCGCTGTGTCTGGTTTTCCAATTCTATTTGATTTGCTTTGCTAGAATACAGAGACAAAATCATCAAGGTCAATGGCATGGAAGAGGATTGCAGAGATTGTTGGTGTTTTATGGTGAAGAGTTTGTTTGTGCTGCCTGCTAGCTATGAACATCAAATAACCTACACCTCAAAACTGTGATCAAAGCCATTAGTAAATTAAATGGTGAAATTTGCCCATCAAATACTAGAAATCATCAGTAACATGCATTATAACATTGTAGATTGTACACTAAGCATGGATTTCCCATGTAATATGCTACCAATTGGATTATGTTTTCTTAACATTACGATTCTCACATATTATAACTCTTTCACTGTACTTGTGTATGACTGATGATTATAGCGAGTGGCTGTGGATCCGACTTCTCTGGACCCCCCTTCCCGACGATGAAACGTTTCTACTTCCTGCAGTCTCTGCTCTACTAGTTCAACTGCCCAGAGAACAGACTACTCAGGAGAGGGTGCTCGTCTAATTAAAGTTAGATCAAACTTAAATCAATGTCTGCAAGATCACATAATGATAGTATTCTACATAAAATAACCAAACATAATATTATGACTTACTGTCAGTAATGAGATTTTAGGTTGATTGCGCCAATGGTCACATTTTTCTCTCGTGTGGCCAAAACACATGTCGCCACTAGACAAAATATGTGCTTTGGTTGAAACTAAACACAGGTGTGTTATACAGTTTAACACCATCTGCTGTAAAAATGTGCTCACTGTACAACACTGTAGGCTACTTTGAAACAATACTGTATAACTGAAGAAGATCTAATTGCATATCCCCACCAAACTGATTGAGATCAAATGGTTGGTATGTAGATGCTTCATGGGAGTTTCACAGGTAAAACCTGAAGAATTATCATTACATATTGACAGGGAGAAATGTGAAGGGACGGTGAGGACAAGAAGGTTCACATAAAGTGATGAAAGTAAAGAAACACAGGCAGAACATGATCCGGATCTTCAGCTCTGGCGAAAAGAGATCCAGGGGGCTGGACAGGGTGGATACCGACAGATCTACCGCCTCGGCCTAATTCAAAATGGCATATTCAAAATATTATCTTTGGTGTGTGTTTTTAATCTAGGAATTTATGTCATTTGTTTCAGTTTCCCTAAAACCTATGGTGATAATGATAACCAAAGTGATTCACAAGTTTTAAAAAATAGAGTGGAACAGTAGAGCACTAATACTACCTCTGACATGGCACAACTGACCTACATTTCATCAAGTTTCTACAATGCCATATTTCTGTAATTCAGTGGTAGGTCTGTGAGCAGTACCACACGTGTGACATGGCACCTGACAGGTGGAGTTAATGGTAATGGACACAATAATCCGCCACTATAAACTGTAGCCCCCTGACTACTGTAAAGGGAGAATCTAGGATTCAAACAACAACAAAATGGACTCCCCAACACGTTCTTTTGCAAACAGCAGAGGGATGGAGCTGGAGAAATGTAACCACTCAAATTCATCGACAGGGCTTTGAATGTATTACAAGGACTGACCATACATGAGATCAAAAGGACAGTTTAACCATGTTTTAAATGTAGAAAGTGTTTGTTTGCTATGTCATTTTTTATGACAAACAATGGGTGTAAACCAAGCTTCGTAGTTTCGCAGTTCTGTTCAGGTAACACAGCTGAACTCATGATACATTTACAAGTTATATTCTTCAAAATATAAATTGTAAATGTTTGGCTTTTCTCACCAGCACTGATTTTGCTGGCAGCTGCTTTATAGATTTCTTTATTTTATTTGCAATGACTGTAATATGTAGCTGTTCTATCTACTTTCATAGAATGTACTGGCTGGATAAGAAAGTCTGCTAAACGACCTAAATGCAAATGTAAAAATCAATGGCTATATACAATTCATTGAAAAGTAATAAAAGGATGTCCCAATCCCAGAATGCCCCTTTAAACACCATACTCTAATTTGTCCTCTGAAACACACTCCTCCCCAACTATGAAAACAATGAAATTCAGATGATAAGTTATGACCAAACGAGGAGGATTCAGACATACAATAGGCCTGATAAACCACACTCTTCAAAAATATGTTGCTTCTGCATTCACTGGACCATGCAACTGTAATGGAGGTGTGAACCACAATCACATGCTGAGTAACCTTACCTGAGACCTGAGCGCAGTGGGCTAACACAGTCTTGTGTGGTGACAGAGACCCGGCTTTGAACCTAGTGAGTCACACAACCAATGACCATCTCCAGGGGCCAGCAGGGGTGATTTGTTGTGGGATTGTTTCTGATCAAATCTGGATAACAGAAATCTATTTATTTTCCTAAAGCGATTTTTCAAGAGAGGGGGGGGGGTCAGTAAAACATATTTAACAGTTGATTTAGGGAGCTGGATAGTGTCATAAATAAGCAGGAATGAAGGAATAAGCATGCATTGGATTAGTTCAGGGCTTACCTGATTTGCACATTGATTGCAAGGAGTGAGGAGCAGCTGAAAGGATGAGAGTCGACTGGGAAGTTTGTAGGGGATTGGATCATGGAAAACATGGATGGAAACAGACTGGGGGATGACATTAGAAACCACAAAGAGGGAGATATTAAATACAACAAATCTAGATGGAAATTGTTGGTGACACAGGGACAGACAAATCCTTTGTGGTCCTTCAAACAGATGGGCAACCGTGGAAAAGGACGGGGAAGGGGGGTGACGTCAAATGGGCCAGGGGGTTAACAACATCCTTATTTGGGGTTGGGGGTGTCAAATGGGCCAGAGGGGTTAATAACATCCTTATTTGGGGTTGGGGGGTGTCAAATGGGCCAGGGGGTTAACAACATCCTTATTTGGGGTTGGGGGGGGGGGGTGCTAATAGCAGCTCTTCGTCATTTTTTTTTTAAACGAATGAATGAACAGGCAGATAAGCACTGAGCCGGGCTTTGTAAAGGGTCTCAGGGGAGAGAGAGGCTGAGGGGAGAGCTGGGCACAGACAATAGACTCAACAGAACACCATTATCATTGGTATGCTGTTAGAGAGTCTTATTTCAGTATTCAGTCTGTCAGAAAACCTGTGAACTACATAGGATTTTTTACTTTGTTCTGGCTGTTTTGGACTCTGGTGTTTGTGGTGTGATTCCTGTATGGTTTGGTGATTGCAGTCCAAACTCAGTACAGTGGAAGTAGAACTGGAAGTGCTTCTAGACCTGCTGGGAATCTGTTGTAAGAAGCAGCCTGTTCACCTGGACTCGAGGATGATGCTCAAGAAGGTCCGCTTCAAGGTAAGCTATTATTCTCTTATGTTGTTTTTTTAGTCAGGGCATGTGTAGGGCCCTGTGGTTGGATTAATCATGTCACATGACCTGGATTTCATCATTCATTTAAAGCTTTTTTGTTAAACTGTCCCTTTTATTTTTATGTCAGATGGTTCAGCATCATCCTCAAACAATTGCTTTTATTTTTGGTCTAATTCTCATTTCTGGAAAATGGTTCAAATAAAGGTTCAAATCCAGGTCATGTGACATGATTAACCAAAACACTTGGCCATATTATGACACGTGATTCTAGCAATGGTATTGCTTTATTAGACAATTGCTGAATCTGTATTTTCTAAGTACATCAAGCTTAGGAACTTAATACCAATGACCTGAACATAGATATGTGTTGTTGTAGTATTTTGTTTTATAACCTCTTTATAAGCACTGTAAAAACTTCCCAGAATATTTGTAGTGTTAAAGATCACACCGATTTAACCAGGGATAGAAAATGTTCATTTTATTTATAAATACTGTATTTGAATTCAACATTCAACTGCTGTGTACTGTCCATGTCACCTCTGTGTCACGTTTGGCCAGCTTACACTGACTGCCCATCATACGGCTATACACCCGCTTGATGAATCCTATCTAATGTGATGACATTCATCCCTTTTGCATTCCACAGAGTGGAGTCACAGAGGAGATAGAATGTTGTATTTACTCAGTAGATTAGAGTTGGTTATCCCCACTTATTCACAGCCGGTGGACATTGACCTTAGCGCTGCAGTTCAAATTAGGTCTGCTGTTGTGGCCCATGTGGTGAAACCCAGGTGATAATTATGACACCGGGCTTCTCTTCCTGGGAAAGATAACACAACCACTTGGTTGGAGGTTGCCTGGGTTAGGGCTTGGGGTTGAGCGTCAACAACAGATGATCTAGTTAACTTTGAGTAGGGGTTTAAGGGTGTGGTATAATATCATCACAAGACTACTCTGAACATGTGGACTTTTTTTGACACCGTGATATACAGTGCATTCAGACCCCTTGACTTTTCCCACATTTTGTTACGTTACAGCCTTATTCTAAAATGGATACAATCATTATTTCCTTTCATCAATCTACACACAATACCCCATAATGACAAATAGAAAACAGGTTCTTAGAAATGTTCATGTTTATTAGAAATTAAAAACAGAAATACCTTATTTACATAAGTATTCAGACCCTTTGCTATGAGACTCTAAATTGAGCTCAGGTGCATCCTGTTTTCATTGGTCATCCTTGAAATGTTCCTACAAGTTGATCGGAGTCCACCTGTGGTAAATTCATTTGATTGACCATGATTTGGAAAGGCACACATCTGTCCAAATAAGGTCCCACAGTTGACAGTGCATGTCAGAGCAAAAACCAAGCTATGGGGTCGAATGAATTGTCCATAGAGTTCCGAGACAGGATTGTGTCGAGGCACAGATCACCATTCTCGCCTTTATGGTAGAGTGGCCAGAAGCCACTCCTCAGTAAAAGGCCCATGACAGTCCTCTTGAAGTTTGCCAAAAGTCACCTAAAGGACTCTGACCAGAGAAATCAGATTCTCTGGTCTGATGAAACCACTCTTTGGCCTGAATGCCAAGCGTCACGTCTGGAGGAAACCTGGCACCATCCCTATGTTGAAGCATGGTGTTGGCAGCATCATGCTGTGGGGATGTTTTTCAGTGGCAGGAACAGGTTGACTAGTCAGTATTGAGCAAAAGATGAACGGAGAAAAGTACAGGGAGATCCTTGATGAAAACCTGCTCCAGAGCGCTCAGGCCCTCAGACTGGGGCAAATGTTCACCTTCCAACAGGACAACGACCCTAAGCACACAGCCAAGACAATGCAGGAGTGGCTCCGGGACTTGTCTCTGAATGTCTCTGAATGTCCTTGAGTGGCCCAGCCAGAGCCTGGATTTGAACCCGATTAAACATCTCTGGAGAGACCTGACAATAGCTGTGCAGCGACGCTCCCCATCCAATCTGACAGAGCTTAATAGGATCTGCAGAGAAGAATGGGAAAAACTCCCCAAATACAGGTGTGCCAAACTTAGGTAGCCTAGTGGTTAGAGCGTTGGACTAGTAACCAGAAGGTTGCAAGTTCAAATCCCCGAGCTGACAAAGTACAAATCTGTCGTTCTGCCCCTGAACATGCATTTAACCCACTGTTCCTAGGCCGTCATTGAAAATAAGAATTTGTTCTTAACTGACTTGCCTAGTTAAATAAAGGTAAAATAAAAAATACCCAAGAAGACTCAAGACTGTAATTGCTGCTGAAGGTGTTTCAACAAAGTACTGAGTAGAGTGTCTGAATACTTATGTAAATGTCACATTTCAGTTTTGTAATTTTTTATACATTTCCAAAAACTTCTAAAAAGTGTTTTTGCTCTGTCATTATGGGGTATTGAGTGTAGATTGATGAGGGAAAACATTTTTAAAACTAATTTTAGAATAAGGCTGTAATGTAACAAAATGTGGAAAAAGTCAAGGGGTCTGAATACTTTCAAATGGTATTGTGCTCTTTGTCCCTGAGAAGGAGCTTCCTATTTTTGGTCACTCTCACCTGTCACCCGTCCCTTCAAGACTGCTACTTTTCCTGTCCATGGGCCACAAGAGAGAGAGAGAGTGTGTGTGTGTGTGTGTGTGTGTGTGTGTGTGTGTGTGTGTGTGTGTGTGTGTGTGTGTGTGTGTGTGTGTGTGTGTGTGTGTGTGTGTGTGTGTGTGTGTGTGTGTGTGTGTGTGTGTGTGTGTGTGTGAAAGAGAGAGTGAGAGAGAGACAGTGCCAGAGATAGAGGGTCAGAAGGAAAAGGAAATTGGATGCATTCTGTAAGAGTATGTGGAATTTCCTTCTCATGACGCTACAAACAGACGACATGACAACATGATATTCAGCTAGCGGGACATATGCTGCACCGGCAAGATAGAACAGCACACTCCGGTAAGACGAGGGGGGGCGGTCTGGGCATATTTGTAAACAACAGCTGGTGCACGAAATCTAAGGAAGTCTCTAGATTTTGCCTGCCTGAAGTAGAGTATATTGTGATAAATTGCAGGCCACACTACTTGCCTGGAGAGTTTACAGCTATACTTTTCGTGGCTGTTTATTTACCACCACAGAAAGATGCTGGCAATAAAACTGCACTCAGTCAGCTGAAAAAGAAAATAAGCCAACAGGAAACCACTCACCCAGAGGCGGCGCTCCTAGTGGCCGGAGACTTTAATGCAGGGAAACTTAAATCAGTTCTACCAAATTTCTATCAACATAGTAAATGTGCAACCACAGAGGGAAAGAAATTCTAGATCACCTGAACTCCACACACAGAGACGCGGACAAAGCTCTCCCTCGCCCTCCATTTGGTAAATCCGACCATAACTCTATCCTCCTGATTCCTGCTTACAAGCAAATATTTAAGCAGGAAGCACCAGTGACTTGGACTATAAAAAAGTGGTCAGATGAAGCGGATGCTAAACTACAGGACTGTTTTGCTATCACAGACTGGAACATGTTCCGGGATTCTTCTGATGGCATTGAGGAGTACACCACATCAGTCAATGGTTTTATCAATAAGTGCACCGAGGACGTTGTCCCCACAGTGACTGTACGTACCTACCACAACCATTAGCCATGGATTACAGGCAACATTCGCACTGAGCTAAATGGTAGAGCTGCCACTTTCCCAATGCGGGACTCTAACCCAGAAGCTCACAAGAAATCCTGCTATGCCCTGCAACAAACCATCAAACAGGCAAAGCGTCAATACAGGGCTAAGATTGAATCATACTACAACGGCTCCGATGCTCGTCCGATGTGGCAGGGCTTGCAAACTATTACAGACCACAAAGGGAAGCACAGCTGCGAGCTGCCCAGTGGCACAAGCCTACCAGACGAGCTAAATTCTTCTATGCTCACTTCGAGGCAAGCAACACCGAGGCATGCATGAGAGCATCAGCTATTCCGGACGACTGTGTGATCACGCTCTCCATAACCGACATAAGACCTTTAGACAGGTCAACATACACAAGGCTGCGGAGCCAGATGGATTACCAGGACGTGTACTCCGAGCATGTGCTGACCAACTGGCAGGTGTCTTCACTGACTTTTTCAACATGTCCCTGATTGAGTCTGTAATACCGGCATGTTTATAGCAGACCACCATAGTCCCTGTGTCCAAGAACACAAAGGCAACCTGCCTAAGTGACTACAGACCCGTAGCACTCACGTCCGTAGCCATGAAGTACTTTGAAAGGCTGGTCATGGCTCACATCAAACACCATTATCCCATAAACACTAGACCCACTCCAATTTGCATACCACCCAAACAGATCCACATATGATGCAATCTATATTGCACTCCACACTGCCCTTTCACACCTGGACAAAAGGAACACCTATGTGAGAATACTATTAATTGACAACAGCTCAGCGTCCAACACCATAGTACCTCCAAAGCTCATCACTAAGCTAAGGATCCTTGGACTAAACACCTCCCTCTGCAACTGGATCCTGGACTTCCTGACGAGCCGCCCCCAGGTTGTGAGGGTAGGTAGCAACACATCTGCCACGCTGATCCTCAACACTGGACTCCCTGTTCACCCACGACTGCATGGCCAGGCACGACTCCAACACCATCATTAAGTTTGCAGACGACACAAAAGTGGTAGGCCTGATCACAGACAACGACGAGACAGCCTATAGGGAGGAGGTCAGAGACCTGGCAGTGAGGTGCCAGAATAACAACCTATCCCTCAACGTAGCCAAGACTAAGGAGATGATTTTGGACTACAGGAAAAGGAGGACCGAGCACGGCCCCATTCTCATCGACGGGGCTGTAGTGGAGCAGGTTGAGGGCTTCAAGTTCCTCGGTGTCCACATCATCAACAAACTAGAATGGTCCAAACACACCAAGACAGTCATAAAGAGGGCACAACAAAGCCTATTCCCCCTCAGAAAACTAAAAAGATTTGGCATGGGTCCTGAGATCCTCAAAAGGTTCTACAGCTGCAACATCGAGATCATCCTGACTGGTTGCATCACTGCCTGGTACGGCAATTGCTCGGCCACTGACCGCAAGGCACTTCAGAGGGTAGTGCGTACGGCCTAGTACATTACTGAGGCTAAGCTGCCTGCCATCCAGGACCTCTACACCAGGCGGTGTCAGAGGAAGGCCATAAAAATTGTCAAAGACCCCAACCACCCCAGTCATAGACTGTTCTCTCCACTACCGTATGGCAAGCGGTACCGGAGTGCCAAGTCTAGGACAAAAAGGCTTCTCAACGGTTTTTACCCCCAAGCCATAAGACTCCTGAACAGGTAATCAAATGGCTACCCGGACTATTTGCATTGTGTGCCCCCCCAACCCCTCTTTTTACGCTACTACTACTCTCTGTTGATCATATATGCATAGTCACTTTCACTATACATTCATGTACATACTACCTCATTTGGGCCAACCAACCAGTGCTCCCGCACATTGTCTAACCGGCTATCTGCATTGTGTCCAACCCAATTCATCATATATGCATTGTTACTTTAACCATACCTACATGTACATACTACCTCAATCAGCCTGACTAACCGGTGTCTGTATATAGCCTCGCTACTGTATATAGCCTCGCTACTGTATATAGCCTCGCTACTGTATATAGCCTCGTATATAGCCTCTCTACTGTATATAGCCTCGCTACTGTATATAGCCTCTCTACTGTATATAGCCTCTCTACTGTATATAGCCTCTCTACTGTATATAGCCTCGCTACTGTATATAGCCTCGCTACTGTATATAGCCTCTACTGTACTGTATATATAGCCTCTGTATATAGCTCTACTGTATCTCTAGCCTCGCTACTGTATATAGCCTCTACTGTACTGTATATAGCCTCTCTATCTACTGTATATAGCCTCGCTACTGTATATAGCCTCTCTGTATATAGCCTCGCTACTGTATATAGCCTCTCTACTGTATATAGCCTCTCTACTGTATATAGCCTCTCTACTGTATATAGCCTCGCTACTGTATATAGCCTCTCTACTGTATATAGCCTGTCTTTTTACTGTTGTCTTTTTACTGTTGTATTATTATTATTTATCACCTAAAACCTTTGCACTATTGGTTAGAGCCTGTAAGTAAGCATTTCACTGTTTCACCTGTTGCACGTGACAAACAAACTTTGATTTGATTTTTATTTAAGTTTCTTGGCCTAGTTAATCAATCATGTTACAGCCCATGCTTTATACCGGTTTGGGGTTTCCATCTCTAATTTGAAACTATCACTGTTTTATACTAAACTCCCACTAGGCGGCACTCTTGTTACATAATATTCAGATCCCTGCTGTATATCTCTGTATGGCTCTGGGTCCACATGTATCACGAATTTCATTTAGGATCAGTTTGACCTTTTAGATCAATAATGAATAAGATTACATGGACAGGGGGAACCTGATCTTAGATCAGTAATCCTACTCTAAGATGCTTCATTACATACAACCCTCATGTTGAAAGGATAGATTATCCAACTGACACTTGGTCATTTCTAGCTGTAGAGCAGTCTGTTGCTAAGAGTGAACTAGAATGGGAGAATACATGAAGGGATAGTGAGTTTTGCTAGTTGTTTTAATTCCTCATGGCAATACTACTCAAAGTGGTCTGTTGTCATATTACCAGCATAACCATATTAGAATGGAGAGTAATCTCCTATGGACAGTGATTAACCTATTTTCCAGAGAACAGCTACGATCATTCATATGGTCATCTTGAGTTCTCACTTTATGCGGATGTTAATGTAGAAAATACTAAGCAACTAACACAAAAGGATATGTGGCTACAGAATAGTAACATTTTACACATTTAGCCTGCAGCTCGTAGAAATGTTGAATAATCCACTTGTGCTTCTGGAGAAATGGTGACCCATTTCCTTGGAATCTCTGAATTCCCACTATATTGAAGTCTGAAATCACTCAATGAATTTCCAGCCCAGACTGCAGTACTGTTCCAGACCTGGAATAGGTTTGTTTTGTTCACCGATTGAGACGTTGAAATCAGCTCAAAGGATCAAGTCAGTGCCCATCAATTCTTTTGATGTCTGTAATGAACATTTCCTTCAAATTAGGCCCTGGGCCCTTCATACATGCTCCCACAAAGCCAATAGGAATTGAGTGGGAGGGGGGTAGGATAAATATGCTATTCATTAAAGATGAAAGGAAAGCAGAGGCAAGCTTTCTACTGACACAGCCTGTCGTGTCTTCATTTATTTTAACAGTGTACTGTAGGGTTGCATACCAAATGGCACCCTAATCCCTATATAGTGCACTTGAATAGGGTGCAATTTATCATGCAGCCTATGTGTTTAAAGTATGCAGATCAATAGTGGGCTGTAGATAAAGTGCATATTTAGTGGCTCCTGAGTACATTGTGTGTATTATGAGTGAGTGAAGTTATGGTTATGAGTGAGTGAAGCTCTGAAGAACCTTGGGGGGGCTCCCGAGTGGCGCAGCGGTCTACCGCCCTGCATCTCAGTGCTAGAGGCGTCACTACAGACCCTAGTTCAATTCCAGGATGTATCATAACCGGCCGTGATTGGGAGTCCCATAGGGCGGAGGACAATTGGCTCCACGTTGTCCGGGGTAGGCCGGGGAAGGCCGGGGTAGGCCGTCATTGTGAATAAGAATTTGTTCGTAACTGACTTGCCTAGTTCAATAAAGGTTCAATAAAACATGTAAAACCTTGATGTGATCAATGGAATAGTTGTGGATGTAGAGAGGCACTCTGTTCTAACCACCGGATGAGTAGAGAAACAACCATTCATTGAGGTTAAAGAGATAATAAGGTACACTATATTTTCTCATCTAATGTCTGTGTAATGGACATGGCAGAGTACCATTTATTATTAATCTTTTTGATACAAGTAATGTATACCATACCTACAATACATTCACAGATGATCATTCTCCCTAGCTTAAAATAATTCCTCATCATTTGCACACACACACGCATACACACACACACACACGCGGTTTGGGGTGGAATTTGGCTCTCTGCTACTCTATCTCTGTGGGGAGGTTAATTACATTTAAATAGACGGTTTAGGCTTAGGGAAGCACAGACCACGCAAGGTTGATGAAAGAGTGCCGCTACTCTCCAATCCACAGCTAGCATTTTAGGCAAATAGTTCTCTCCATCCTAAATGACTTCTACATGTTATACGGGCTGTCTAAATATCTGACCCACTTCTGCCTACCTGCTAATGCTTTTCCATCTTTCATTGAATTTCACTTTGATATATATATACAGTATTTTTAAATCAGGAAAATAATGTGCTTTTTCAGAGGCTATATGAGCTATATCTGTGGCTATGTTGTTGGCGTGTTTTGTATTCTGTCTGTGTTAGAGCCAGGCTGACAAGCAGCAGCATCTCTGGTTAGGTCAGCCATGACAGCTTGAACCAATTATGACAGCTGAGTCTGAGGCTCTGAGCAGCTCAGTTGGTAGAGCATGGCGCTTGTAATGCCAGGGTAGTGGGTTCGATTCCCAGGACCACCCATACGTAGAATGTATGCACACACAACTGTAAGTCGCTTTGGATAAAAGCGTCTGCTAAATGGCATATATTATTATTATTATATTATATATTATCTACAAACAGCAGACGTCTACAGTTTACGTTCACATTGCCATTATGTGATTAGTATCTGCCCCAGCTAGTGGTTGTATTATATGCTGATTTCCCTACTTACTATGTTTCAGTCATGTTTGACTCAGTCAACCAAATGAGCTGCAGAAAATATAGAGTTTACAATATAAGAGTTTAAGGATGAAATAGACTTGTTTATTTTATGTTGAAGAAGTGAAGCATCTGCTATTAAAATGCAGGAACGCAGTAAGTCAAAATAACTAATTGAATGCATTTGTGGGTTCTGTTTCGGAGACAGAGAGACTGAGCCGTTCAGGACACATCTAAGAACACAAAGAACACAATTATATCTAGCTCTCATGTTATGACTATTTGGGAAAAGGTGGAGGTCCACTCCACACTATGCAGTCACTGCCCTGTTATATGAGCTGCTGCCCCTCTACACTCTTAGAAAAAAGGTGCAATCTAGAACTTCAAAGGGTTATTTGCCTGTCCCCATAGGAGAACCTTTTGAATAACCCTTTTTGGTTTCAGGTAGAACCCTTTTGGTTCCAGGTTCTATCTGGAACCAAAAATAGTTATCCTATGTGGACAGCCGAAGAACTCTTTTGGAATCCTTTTTTCTAAGAGAGTAGGGAGTAAATTGCTCTCGTCCAATGAAAAGTCCCAGCACCTTACAGTCATTTTAATCTCCTCCAAAATATGCTAGTGACTCAAGGTGAAGTTGTTTCTGTAGGCGTTGTGAGAACAAGTCAGGATTTCTTTAGCCAGAAGAATGACTGCCTTGTGTCCTGCTAGGAGTGGTTGACAGCACAGCACAGGAGAAGAGGGGGGAGGGAGAGAGAGAGAGAGAGAGAGAGAGAGAGAGAGAGAGAGAGAGAGAGAGAGAGAGAGAGAGAGAGGGGGGAGAGAGAGAGAGAGAGAGAGAGAGAGAGAGAGAGAGAGAGAGAGAGAGAGAGAGAGAGAGAGAGAGAGAGAGAGAGAGAGAGAGAGGGGGAGAGAGAGAGAGAGAGAGAGAGAGAGAGAGAGAGAGAGAGAGAGAGAGAGAGAGAGAGAGAGAGAGAGAGAGAGAGAGAGAGAGATACTGTGCCCGCAGAGCAGAGTACAGGACACATTGCTTTCTCCCTCTTTTTGTCATGACAGTGTGATGTGAGAGAGTGTGTTCAGGACAGGGGAGAAGAAAAACAAACTCCTGCTGCACCTCTCCCTCTATTTGGATTCCATCCAGGATTTTTTTGTTTGGGTTTTGCTGTACATGAAGAAGACTGACAGTGGTGCACTCTACGTGTCCTGCTGTTTTTCTTGTGTTGTTACTGGAAACTTGCCCTTAGGTAAAGTAAACTTCCATCATGCTTTGTTAGAAGGATTGACTTTTTCAGACTGACAATCAGCTGGGAGAGAAGTGGTGTATGAAAGACTCCAGGTGAGACACATTACTCACTTTGTGTTGGCTGCATGTGTAGATCTGTCAGTAGTCTAAAGGTTCATTGATGAGTTTGTCTATTTGCATGTTATTCAATATAGTTTATTCTGTATTTTCTGTTGCTGGTTTAAAAGGAGGGAGAATCATGAATGAATGAACTAATGAGTGGATCACGCGCTTGTTATTCTTGTGATACTTTATTATTGAATTATAAGGGGTTTAAACAAACTGAACTAAATATATAACAAAATGTTATAATTGGGTGAGATTGTGGAGGAATTGTATAGTCACTCTTGGTTGGATATCATTGGTTGGATAGCATCTGGTTGGATATCATTGGTTGGATAGCATCTGGTTGTTTGTGTTAATGCCAACCTACAGGAGTGGGTCCTGTGACTGGTCATGGCTTATCAGAGCCTCAGACAGACACAACACAAGCGTAGGTTGTCCTCCCCTGAGTCTGCACACTGGAGGCTGAGATCTACAGGGCAGATTAACTAGGTATTGTTTGGCTAGTTGGCTACGATGGAGACCAACAGACAATGATCATGTCTGTGTACCTCTGCCTCTTCTAACTGTTCTCTCATAGTCTCTTTGCAGATTCTCTTATCAGGGTGGGGGGACAGAAGGATAGAGGGAGAAAGACAGAGAGACGGAGACAGGGGGGAGACAGAGGAAGAGAGAGAGAGAGAGAGAGGGCACAGACCAGTTACAAAGGCAACAGTCATTGCCACGTTTAGTCCCTTCTTCTTCCCACCCCTCAAACAGTGGATGCTATTGAGAGAAATAGAGGGAATGAGAGGGTGGTTTTGCAGTGGGTCAGACAGACAGGGAAATGCTCTCTAGACATTGACTTAAACTGCAATAATAACTCCTTTGTTATGGAAGATTGTTTTGTTATGTTCACACAGCAATCAGGGCCATGTCATCAAATGTGACTGTGTTGTTCCACCAGTCCGACTTCTAATGTGTGTACTTTGACTGACCTGTTCCTAATTTCATTATTTTATTTCACCTTTTTTTTAAATAGGCATGTCAGTTTAAGAACAAATTCTTATTTACAATGACGGCCTACACCGGCCAAACCCGGAAGACGTTGGGCCAATTGTACACCGCCCTATGGGACTTCCAATCACGGCCGGTTGTGATACAGCCTGGATACGAACTAGGCTGTCTGTAGTGACGCCTCTAGCACTGAGATTTAATGTCTTTGACCGCTGCGCCACTCAGTAGCCCCATTGCTTATTGCTGTTGGTTACCCGGAATGTGAGAGCCTTTTTGATACAATATAACTGTCTTAATAAGATGCATGATCCCTTTACCCCGTTAGAGAAATGTACAGTACTGACAGAACAGAAATAAGTGGTCTACTCTGGTGTGCTCAAGCGGTTACGGATGCTTCCTTCAGTGCACATGTATGCTGGTGTTGGTGTGAGGTCAAATCTGGCCAATGCCCTTCTAACCCAGTAACACACTTTCTCCTTACTTCCCTGTCCTTCACGGTCAGATCAAATAGGTTATTTTTGAGGGATATATATGTATATATTGTATACAATAGAGACTACCTGTCATATAGCATATTTATCTTTCTTTTATCTAATGAGTAGTTTCCCAAGCTGTGAGGATGCCTGTCTGTGAGAGAGTGTTATTGTTATAAACGGCTGTGTGATGCTGGGACTTCAGGCCTTTCCAACAGCTGCAATGTCTGGGCTTCACACACTACCAGGCGGTGCCTGTCTTTGTAGATGCTGCAGACTGGGTGACCTCTACTAAAAGCTCTTTCCTCATGTGATTTCCTTTCTTCCCTCTTCTTCTTCTTTTATGTCTCGCCTTGAGGCAAGCGCTTCATCCAAAACAAAGAGATAATCCGTTTCTGCCCGAATCGTCCTTTGCAATCTTTTTTCTATTTCATAGTCGGTTATTGCCTGTTTGCGAGGCCATTGGAAAGTGAGCTCAGCATCAGTCTTCACATTGTTCTCTTCAATTGGTGGTTCCAATGGCTCAGTGAGGTAGAGCATGGTGCTAGCAACACCAGGGTTGTGGGTTCCATTGCTGCTTGGTCCAGATATACACACAGTTGCTTAGATAAAAGTGTCTGCTAACTGACCATATTAGCATTCACAGATTTGTTTGGCGGTAGTTAGTTTACAATGAATGAAACCCAAAATTAGCTGATCATCATCATTACTGGTCCTATATATATGAGAACACGCCAGACTGATGGTTGGGGTGTTTTCCAAATGTGTTGTCATGGTAACACTTGGTTGGCAGTCCAAATGAGATGATGTCATCATGTGAGGCACTGGTGACATTTACAGCAGTTGAATAGTGCACCTGTTGTCATTTTCTCCAAGGAAACCGCTCTCTCTCTGGCTACTTGTCTGGAAAATGTCTCATTATAGGCCACATCAGTTGAATACACATGAACACAGGATGCTTGTCCAAAACAAGAACTACATTGCTATGATATATTGCAGGCTTTCGATTCATATTCACCAGGTTGGAATCTGTGATTCTGAATATCTGAATATGAGCAATTAGAAATAGACTTGTTTTGGGAAGTCGATTCCTGAATGTAGCAGAGGGGGAGTAGAGGATTGCTGTCCGTCCATCCATCCAGAGGATCGGTTTCCATGAATTCAAGGGATATATCCCACACTGTCGTTTCCTCCCCACCCCAACCCTGCTTCCACCTCTTCCCTGTTACTCCGTCTTCCCATAGTGCTGTCCTTAGCAACAACAACAAGCAATACTTTTTCCCCTACACACCGGACTGGGTTTGAGTTGGACATTTCTATGGATTTCTGAACTCATTTGTGAAGACCTCTCTCTTGTAACTGACTGACATTTACCACTTGAGGAAGAGGAGGACCAATCTAGAGTCAAAAGGAGAAAGGGGAGGGCGAGTCTGTGACACTCTCGACAAGCAACATACTGTGTGAAAGGGTTGCCTTTTAACTCCTAAAAGGCGGGAGGGTGGATGCTGTTTTGTTGCACTGACACACAGGGCCTTGTGTACTTGTTAGTCAGCTTATTCTGGCAACACCACGTTCAAATTCCTGGCTCGCTGTTCCTCTTTGTTCTGTTTTTCTCTTTCTAAAAAGGGGGACTGCAAGATTAATGAATAGACCAAGGAGTCTATCAAAGGACTGTTGGCGAGGCACAGCCTGGCACCAAAGCAGGTGGCACCAGTTGACACTTCAGCCAAACGTCACCTGGCTGGTATAGAGTTACAGACTTTTAGATTCGCTTGGAGAAAGAGAAGTATTGCATTTGCCTGCTGTCGTTTACATTTGGAGAATTTTCAGTTGGAGAAGAAGGAACTCTGTGTATACCATAGGAGCAAGTCCTGGGATAGTCTGTTTTGAGGATCCAGTAAGCCATGGCATCAGCGTTTCTGCCCACTGACCTGAGCGATGGAGCATTATCTCTGTTCAGCTAACATTGGGGTCAAAATATTTCTGCCGTCAAATCCCCAAACTAAAATCCAGGTTGTACCGAAGGTAAGTGGGAGTATAGAGATTAAATTGTGGCGATGGATAAATGAATAAGGAAAACATTTGATACTTTAGTGAGCCTCATAGTTGGCATGTTGTGAAACATGTTGTGAAACATGCACAGAAGGGCATGTATTGGCTGAGCTTAGATTAACGTCATTTAATGTCTCATTGTATAACAAAAACAGTTGGACTGTGGAAATGCAAAGTAGAAATGGTGAATTTGGAGACCAGATGTGTATACTAATCAACATGGTTCCCCCTCACTCTCTCTCGCTCGTTCTCTCTTTACATCATGTGGTTACGATATCAGTTGCTACTTCCCAAAGGCTATCGGTCAGCTCTGTTCTCACACACATTGTCCAATATTTCCCTGGGGGTTTCCCTGGCCATGTGCTGTCTGTATCAGCATGTGTGGTGGGGCAACTGTATGGGGTGGCTGGGCCCTGTAACCCAGTGGAGTGGAGGAGGGTCCAGTCACCTAGTCCATTCCCTCTCTCCTCTGGGGGATTATGGACATTGAAAAGAGCTCTTTGTGCTGACCAGCACAGGAATTTCTGTAGAGTTCCGTGTCTTTGGGAAACAAACAGCCAAAGTCAACGGAACTTTTGAGCAATGACCTGCTTTTGGAATACCAGGGAATACCACTCTAACTCTCAAAGTCCCTCTGCCCTATCCCCTAATGGTAGTAGGGAAATATCGGAGCCTGAGAAAGAATGACTCACTCCCTAACGGTTGCACTTGCATTTAAGCCAGGGGTTTAATTTTGGTCAAGCTTGCCATGCTGGTAATGCATTTATTAGATAGCAGTAGATTGCGGACAACAAGTGTTTTTGCATGTGAAGGATATATTTTTGTATGGAAATGTTAATCCGATAATTATAGTGTCCCTCTTCTATCCACTGAGCTGATCACTGTAGTTTCAGTATTTGTTGGTGTGAGTTGTTCAGTGAGGTCAGTGCTTGGGTGGGAAATCAGTCACATAACATACAGTCACTCATATTGGCCTTGTAATATGTCTTATGAAGAGGCTATAATGCATTTTAAGACTTAAGACTGTATAATAATAATGACGATATAATCACAGAATGTAAGGAGTGGGACTGTAACCTGGAAGCTTATAAGAAATCCCACTATACCCTCCGACGAACCATCAAACAGGCAAAGCGTCAATACAGGAGTAAGATTGAATCGTACTACACTGGCTCTAATGCTTTTCGGATGTGGCAGGGCTTGCAAACTATTACAGACTACAAAGGGAAGCACATCCGCGATCTGCCCAGTGACATGAGCCTACCAGCGAGCTAAATTACTTCTATGCTCACTTCGAGGCAAGTAACACTGAAGCATACATAAGAGCATCAGCTGTTCCAGACGACTGTGTGATCACGCTTTCTGTAGCTGATGTGAGTAAGACCTTTAAACAGGTCAACATTCACAAGCCCGCAGGGCCAGATGGATTACCAGGATGTATTCTCCAAGAATGCGTTGACCTACTGGCAAGTGTTTTCACTGGCATTTTCAACCTATCCCTGACTGAGTCTGTAATGCCAACATGTTTCAAGTGGACCACCATAGTCCCTGTGCCCAAGAACACTAAGGAACCTGCTTAAATGACTACAGACCCGTAGCACTCACGTCTGTAGCCATGAAGTGCTTTGAAAGGCTGGCCATAGCTCACATCAAATACCATTATCCCAGAAACCCTAGACCCACTCCAATTTGCATACTGCCCCAACATATCCCAGATGATGCAATCTCTATTGCACTCCCACACTGCCCTTTCCCACCTGGACAAAATTAACACCAATGTGAGAATGCTATTCATTGACTATAGCTCAACGTTCAACACCAAAGTGCCCTCAAAGCTCATCACTAAGCTAAGGACCCTGGGACTAAACACCTCCCTCTGTAACTGAATCCTGTACTTCCTGACAGACCGCCCCCAGGTGGTATGGATAGGTAACAACACATCCGCCAAGCTGATCCTCAACACGGGGGTCCCTCAGGGATGCGTGCGCAGTCCCTTCCTGTACTCCCTGTAGACTCATGACTGCATGGCCAGGCATGACTCCAACACCATCGTTAAGTTTACCAATGACACAACAGTGGTAGGCCTGATCACAGACAATGATGAGACAGCCTATAGGGAGGAGATCAGAGACCTGGTCGTGTGGTGCTAGGATAACAACCTCTCCCTCAACGTGATCAATACAAAGGAGATGATTGTGGACTATAGAAAAAGGAGGACCGAGCACTCCCCTATTCTCATCAACGGGGCTGCAGTGAAGCAGGTTTAGAGCTTCAAGTTCCTTGGTGTCCATATCACCAACTAACTATCATAGTCCAAACACACCAAGACAGTCATGAACAGGGCAGGAAAATATTTGGCATGGGTCCTCAGATCCTCAAACAGTTCTACAGTTGCACCATCGAGAGCATTGGTTGCATCACTGCCTGGTATGGCAACTGCTCGGCCTCCGACCACAAGGCATAGAGTTATAGGACCTCTATAGCAGGCGGTGACATAGGAAGACCCTAAAAACTGTTAAGGATTCCAGCCACCTTAGTCCTAGGCTGTTCTCTCTGCTACCACACGGCAAGCGGTACCGGAGCGCCAAGTCTATGTCCAAAAGGCTTCTTAACAGCTTCTACCCCCAAGCCATAAGACTCCTGAACAGCTAATCAAGTGGCTCCCCAGACTATTTGCATTGCCCCCCCACACCCCCTCTGTTACGCTGCCGCTACTCTGTTGTTTATCTATGCATAGTCACTTTGACTCTACCTACATGTACATATTACCTCAATTACCTCGACTAACCTGTGCCCCCGCACATTGACCTGTATATAGCCTCCACATCAACTCTGTACTGGTACCCCCTGTATATAGCCTCCACATCAACTCTGTACTGGTACCCCCTGTATATAGCCTCCACATCAACTCTGTACTGGTACCCCCTGTATATAGCCTCCACATCAACTCTGTACTGGTACCCCCTGTATATAGCCTCCACATCAACTCTGTACCGGTACCCCCTGTATATAGCTTCCACATCAACTCTGTACCGGTACCCCCTGTATATAGCCTCCACATCAACTCTGTACCGGTACCCCCTGTATATAGCCTCCACATCAACTCTGTACCGGTACCCCCTGTATATAGCTTCCACATCAACTCTGTACCGGTACCCCCTGTATATAGCCTCCACATTGACTCTGTACCGGTACCCCCTGTATATAGCCTCCACATCAACTCTGTACCGGTACCCCTGTATATAGCTTCCACATCAACTCTGTACTCTGTCCACATCAGTACCGGTACCCCCTGTATATAGCCTCCACATCAACTCTGTACTGGTACCCCTGTATATAGCCTCCACATCAACTCTGTACTGGTACCCCTGTATATAGCCTCCACATTGACTCTGTACCGGTACCCCTGTATATAGCCTCCACATTGACTCTGTACCGGGTACCCCTGTATATAGCCTCCACATTGACTCTGTACCGGTACCCCCTGTATATAGCCTCCACATGACTCTGTACCGGTACCCCCTGTATATAGCCTCCACATCAACTCTGTACCGGTACCCCTGTACCTCCACATTGACTCTGTACCGGTACCCCTGTATATAGCCTCTGTACACATTGACTCTGTACCGGTACCCCCTGTATATAGCCTCTGCACATTGACTCTGTACCGGTACCCCCTGTATATAGCCTCTCCACATTGACTCTGTACCGGTAACCCCTGTATATAGCCTCTGCACATTGACTCTGTACCGGTACCCCCTGTATATAGCCTCCACATTGACTCTGTACCGGTACCCCCTGTATATAGCCTCCACATTGACTCTGTACCGGTACCCCCTGTATATAGCCTCTGCACATTGACTCTGTACCGGTACCCCCTGTATATAGCCTCTCCACATTGACTCTGTACCGGTAACCCCTGTATATAGCCTCTGCACATTGACTCTGTACCGGTACCCCCTGTATATAGCCTCTGCACATTGACTCTGTACCGGTACCCCCTGTATATAGCCTCTCCACATTGACTCTGTACCGGTACCCCCTGTATATAGCCTCTCCACATTGACTCTGTACCGGTACCCCCTGTATATAGCCTCTGCACATTGACTCTGTACCGGTACCCCCTGTATATAGCCTCCACATCAACTCTGTACCGGTACCCCCTGTATATAGCCTCCACATCAACTCTGTACCGGTACCCCCTGTATATAGCCTCCACATCAACTCTGTACCGGTACCCCCTGTATATAGCCTCTCCACATTGACTCTGTACCGGTACCCCCTGTATATAGCCTCTGCACATCAACCTCTGTACCGGTACCCCCTGTATATAGCCTCCACATCAACTCTGTACCGGTACCCCCTGTATATAGCCTCCACATCAACTCTGTACCGGTACCCCCTGTATATAGCCTCCACATCAACTCTGTACCGGTACCCCCTGTATATAGCCTCTCCACATCAACTCTGTACCGGTACCCCCTGTATATGGCCTCTCCACATCAACTCTGTACCGGTACCCCCTGTATATAGCCTCTCCACATCAACTCTGTACCGGTACCCCCTGTATATGGCCTCTCCACATCAACTCTGTACCGGTACCCCCTGTATATAGCCTCTCCACATCAACTCTGTACCGGTACCCCCTGTATATAGCCTCTCCACATCAACTCTGTACCGGTACCCCCTGTATATAGCCTCTCCACATCAACTCTGTACCGGTACCCCCTGTATATAGCCTCTCCACATCAACTCTGTACCGGTACCCCCTGTATATAGCCTCCACATCAACTCTGTACCGGTACCCCCTGTATATAGCCTCCACATCAACTCTGTACCGGTACCCCCTGTATATAGCCTCCACATCAACTCTGTACCGGTACCCCCTGTATATAGCCTCCACATCAACTCTGTACCGGTACCCCCTGTATATAGCCTCCACATCAACTCTGTACCGGTACCCCCTGTATATAGCCTCCACATCAACTCTGTACCGGTACAATAGCCTCCACATCAACTCTGTACCGGTACCCCTGTATATAGCCTCCACATCAACTCTGTACCGGTACCACATCAACTGTATATAGCCCCACATCAACTCTGTACCGGTACCCCCTGTATATAGCCTCCACATCAACTCTGTACCGGTACCCCCTGTATATAGCCTCCACATCAACTCTGTACCGGTACCCCCTGTATATAGCCTCCACATCAACTCTGTACCGGTACCCCCTGTATATAGCCTCCACATCAACTCTGTACCGGTACCCCTGTATATAGCCTCCACATCAACTCTGTACCGGTACCCCCTGTATATAGCCTCCACATCAACTCTGTACCGGTACCCCCTGTATATAGCCTCCACATTGACTCTGTACCGGTACCCCCTGTATATAGCCTCCACATCAACTCTGTACCGGTACCTCCTGTATATAGCGTCCACATTGACTCTGTACCGGTACCCCCTGTATATAGCCTCCACATCAACTCTGTACCGGTACCCCCTGTATATAGCCTCCACATCAACTCTGTACCGGTACCTCCTGTATATAGCCTCCACATCAACTCTGTACCGGTACCCCCTGTATATAGCCTCCACATCAACTCTGTACCGGTACCCCCTGTATATGGCCTCGCTATTTTTATTTTACTGCTGTTCTTTAATTATTTGTATTTTAGATTTTTTACACTTATTTTTCTTAAAACTGCATTGTTGGTTAAGGGCTTTTAAGTAAGCATTTCACTGTTGTCTTTGGTGCATGTGGCAAATACAATTTTTATCTGATAATGATCACAATTGACTGAATAACGGCCACAAATAAGTTCTAAAGCATTATGACACATGTATGCTTTAACTAATGAGAGTGTCATACCTTCAACGGCTTTCACAAAGGGTATGATGATCTTGTGAGTCTGTGTTCTGTAGCGCTGCTGTTCCCCACGGTGGAGCAGGTGGTGTGTTTAGCCTGCAGCAGAGAGTGGCTGTGGTCCAAAACGGATAGCTCTGGGCCCAGGGCACTGAGCCTGTGTGTTTAGAGCACACCATCAGCTGAGGGAAGAATGCCAAAAACTCTTCCAGGCAATGCAGAGTATGTCAATATTGATATCATTGATATCTTTATTTTCATTTTGACCCGTGTTTTTTTTAGCTGCTTATGGAACATGTGGTCGGTTGGTTCGACACTCCTATTAATCCTACAGAACGATTCATTGTAAATCAGAAATAGTTGCACTTTATAATATGTAACTCGGCATCAGAAGCGCAAGTGACCATTTAGTTGAGAGTTCATTGTGCATATCAAATCTCCAATTTAATGTTTAAGACATCTGCATCTGTTGTTAGCAAATGTTAAATGTCCTGGGGGCCACTATCGGGCTTGGGGGCCACTATCGGGCTTGGGGGCCACTATCGGACCTGGGGGCCACTATCGGACCTGGGGGCCACTATCGGACCTGGCCTTGGCCTCAGCCCAACAGGAAAAGCTGCCTCTGTCGGCCATACAGGATGTCCACATATAGTGACACAGGACCGTTGAGTCTTCTGGCTGTCCTTTGTTTGTCATCATCTTCCTCTTGCTGTCACTCTGTTTTTCCTTGATCCTTCCGTGAAGAGATACAATCTCTTATATGGTTCACAGTTCACACAACAAGTCCATCTATTCACTTTCTCAAGGTCTATTTTCTTAAATTATTGCCTGATTTACAATAAGGTTTTTCATAGGTGCTTTCATAAGATTTTGCTTGTTAAATGGAGAATTTTATGAGAAAGTACCATCATACTGGCCAGTTTTAGCTATACATGGCGACCATAACTTGAGTTAAATACTGTGCATTGCTCACTAAACATATAGCCATAAACAACACTTTTAGCCATGTGCAAAAGTGGAAACCATTTATTCTGTCTGGGAGGCCACATCCATTGGCTGTATCCCGTATACCAATGCTATTCATTAATCCATTCTTAGATTTCTGTTATGCTTTGAAAGCTTTGGATGGCGTTACAATGAATCGTGAAACACTAAATAAATCCAAACTTGTGAGGCCAGTTATCCAGTTAAGAAGATTGTCTAAACTGAGATTTTCTTTTTTACTATGTTAGACTGACCAACCCCAACCACTGACCCTGATTGGCATTTTACCCTGCCTATTCCAGATTCCCTTTGTTCTCTGTGGCCTATAATAAACAGTCATATATCTCGCTGGTGCTAAAGAGAAGGAGAGTAGGGATGGAAGCCTTTGATGCTGTTCACTGTTTAGCACCCTGTACGGTGTACATATTAGGACATACACCCCTCCTGCCTGTCCCAGGTGCCCACTGGGTAGGTGAGTCATCTCCAGCCTCTGTCCTAATGATCGTAATGATGCAATCAGCCCATGTTAAACAGCATGATCTAAGCCAGAGGAGTGGTTAGGTAGAGGAGTGGTTAGGTAGAGGAGTGGTTTGGTAGAGGAGTGGTTAGGTAGAGGAGTGGTTTGGTAGAGGAGTGGTTAGGTAGAGGAGTGGTTTGGTAGAGGAGTGGTTTGGTAGAGGAGTGGTTAGGTAGAGGAGTGGTTTGGTAGAGGAGTGGTTAGGTAGAGGAGTGGTTAGGTAGAGGAGTGGTTAGGTAGATGAGTGGTTTGGTAGAGGAGTGGTTAGGTAGAGGAGTGGTTTGGTAGAGGAGTGGTTTGGTAGAGGAGTGGTTAGGTAGAGGAGTGGTTAGGTAGAGGAGTGGTTAGGTAGATGAGTGGTTTGGTAGAGGAGTGGTTAGGTAGAGGAGTGGTTTGGTAGAGGAGTGGTTAGGTAGAGGAGTGGTTAGGTAGAGGAGTGGTTAGGTAGAGGAGTGGTTAGGTAGAGGAGTGGTTTGGTAGAGGAGTGGTTAGGTAGAGGAGTGGTTAGGTAGAGGAGTAGTTAGGTAGAGGAGTGGTTTGGTAGAGGAGTGGTTAGGTAGAGGAGTGGTTAGGTAGATGAGTGGTTTGGTAGAGGAGTGGTTTGGCGTCAGGCCCTTTTAACACTCGGAGAAGCGGCTACTAAGGTCAGAGGTCACTGGAGGTGAAAGGAAGGGAGGGATGAGGGAATCACTCCCATCAACATTTTGTGATTATCAATGGTAATATTTGCAGGAAAAAAGCATTAAAGGAAAAAATCCTACCGGCTGTATTTCTGTATTTCGAAAGTGACAGTGCATTCAGAAAGTATTCAGACCCCTTGACGTTTTCCACATTATGTTACGTTACAGCCTTATTGTAAAATGGATTAAATAAAAAATGTTGCTCATCAATCTACAGACAATGCCCCATAATGACAAAGCGAAAACAGGTTTTTAGATATTTTTGAAGATGTATTAAAAATAAAACACAGAAATACCTTATTTACATAAGTATTCACCTTTCCTATGCGACTAAATTTAGCTCAGGTGCATCCTGTTTCCATTGATCATCCTTGAGATGTTTCTACAACTTGAACGGAGCCCACCTGTGGTAAATTCAATTGATTCAATTGATTGGACATGATTTGGAAAGACACACCTGTCTATGTAAGGTCCCACAGTTGACAGTGCATGTCAAAAACCAAGCCATGAGGTCGAAGTAATTGTCCGTAGAGCTCCGAGACAGATTTGTGTCGAGGCACAGATCTGGGGAAGGGTACCAAAAAATGTCTGCAGCATTGAAGGTCCCCAAGAACACAGTGGCCTCCATCATTCTTAAAAGGAAGGAGTTTGGAACCACCAAGACTCTTCCTAGAGCTGGCCACCCTGCCAAAATTAGCAATGGGGGAGAAGGGCCTTGGTCAAGGAGGTGACCAAGAACCTGATGGTCTGACAGAGCTAGATTGATGAGGGAAAAAAACAATTTAATCCATTTTAGAATAAGGCTGTAACGTAACAAAATGTGGAAAAAGTCATAGTGTCTGAATATTTTCCGACTGCACTGTATATATCTTGAAAACTTGATTGCTGACCGACAAAACATTTTAGGAGCATATCAACAATGGACTAATGAAACAAATATCAAAATAGAGTTTTTGGGTGGAATCTTCCATCCTGCATTTGGTCTTCTTAGAAATACCTAAGAAATAATTGATAAATAAATAAACTTCGAAATTAAAGTTGGTTTTGTGAGTTGTAGAGCTCTACTCATGGCACTTAATGTACAGGTAACTGCCAAAATAAAGGAAACACTTGAGTAAATGTATGGTTCTTGAGTTAATTAAGCAATTAACATCCTTTCATTCTTAAGGTCATGTATGAAAATAATGTTTCCCATTATTTTGTCTACCTTGGCAAGAACAAGACATCTCAGTGACTTTGAAATAGGTGACTAAAATGAGCATAGGGGGTTTAAGGTGTGTGTGTGTGTGTGTGTGTGTGTGTGTGTGTGTGTGTGTGTGTGTGTGTGTGTGTGTGTGTGTGTGTGTGTGTGTGTGTGTGTGTGTGTGTGTGTGTGTGTGTGTGTGTGTGTGTGTGTGTGTGTGTGTGTGTGTGTGTGTGTGTGTGTGTGTGTGTGTGTGTGTGTGTGTGTGTGTGTGTGTGTGTGTGTGTGTGTGTGTGTGTGTGTGTGTGTGTGTGTGTGTGTGTGTGTGTGTGTGTGTCAGTCAGTCACTAGAGCTCACCCAAATTGAACACTTATGGGGGATTATGGAGCGGTGGAGAGGTGCAAAACGCCAAATGATGGAATTTCTCAAGGAAAAATGGTGTTGCATCCCTCCAATAGGGTTCCAGACACTTGTAGAATCAATGCCAAGGCGCCTTGAAGCTGTTCTGGCGGCTCGTGGTGGCCTAATGCGCTAATAAGACACTTTTTGTTGGTGTTTCCTTTATTTTGGCAGTTACCTGTATAGTGATTTGTGTACAGTCGTGGCCAAATGTTTTGAGAATGACACAAATATACATTTTCACAAAATTTGCTGCTTCAATGTCTTTAGATACTTTTGTTCGATGTTACTATGGAAAACTGAAGTATAATTACAAGCATTTCTTAAGTGTCAAAGGCTTTTATTGACAATTACATGAAGTTGATGCAAAGATTAAATATTTGCAGTGTTGACCCTTCTTTTTCAAGCTCTCTGCAATCCACCCTGGCATGCTGTCAATTAACTTCTGGGCCACATCCTGACTGATGGCAGCCCATTCTTGCATAATCAATGCTTGGAGTTTGTCAGAATTTGTGGGTTTTTTTTTTGTCTACCTGCCTCTTGAGGATTGACCACAAATTTTCAATGGGATTAAGGTCTGGGGAGTTTCCTGGCCATGGACCCAAAATATCAATGTTTTGTTCCCCGAGCCACTTAGTGATCACTTTTGCCTTATGGCAAGGTGTTCCATCATGCTGGAAAAGGCATTGTTCATCACCAAACTGTTCCTGGATGGTTGGAAGAAGTTGCTTTCGGAGGATGTGTTGATGCCATTCTTTATTCATGGCTGTGTTCTTAGGCAAAATTGTGAGTGAGCCCACTCCCTTGGCTGAGAAGCAACCCCACACATGAATGGTCTCAGTATGCTTTACTATTGGCATGACACAGGACTGATGGTAGCGCTCACCTTGTCAACTCCGAACAAGCTTTTTTCCGGATGCCACAAACAATCGGAAAGGGGATTCATCAGAGAAAATGACTTTACCCCAGTCCTCAGCAGTCCAATCCCTGTACCCTTTGCAGAATATCAATCTGTCCCTGATGTTTTTCCTGGAGAGAAGTGGATTCTTTGCTGTCCTTCTTGACAGCAGGCCATCCTCCAAAAGTCTTTGCCTCACTGTGTGTGCAGATGCACTCACACCTGCATGCTGCCATTCCTGAGCAAGCTCTGTACTAGTGGTGCCCGATCCCACAGCTGAATCAACTTTAGGAGACAGTCCTGGCGTTTGCTGGAATTTCTTGTGCGTCCTGAAGCCTTCTTCATAACAATTGAACCGCTCTCCTTCAAGTTCTTGATGATCCGATAAATGGTTGATTTGGGTGCAATCTTACTGGCAGCAATATCCTTGCCTGTGAAGCCCTTTTTGTGCAAAGCAATGATGACGGCACGTGTTTCCTTGCAGGTAACCATGGCTGACAGAGGAAGAACAATGATCCCAAGCACCACCCTCCTTTTAAAGCTTCCAGTCTGTTATTCGAACTCAATCAGCCTGACAGAGTGATCTCCAGCCCTGTCCTCGTCAACACTCACACCCTTGTTAACGAGAGAATCACTGACATGATGTCAGCTGGTCCTTTTGTGGCAGGGCTGAAATGCAGTGGAAATGTTTTTGGGGATTCATTTAATTTGTATGGCAAAGAGGAACTTTGCAATTCATCTGATCACTCTTCATAACATTCTGGTGTATATGCAAATTGCCACCATACAAACTGAGGCAGCAGACTTTGAAAATGTATATTTGTGTCATTCTCAAAACTTTTGGCCACGACTGTATGGTGTACTGTATTCTTAGCCGGAGAAAATATAAACTTTGTTTGGGTGATAGACCATGGAAGGGTGTTGCCACAGAAGGGCACTTTCGCAATACCACATTTTAAATGGCCTCTCCTTCCATCTCATGAATTGAGTTCTTGTTTTGAGCTAAACCTACTTTTTGAACTGTTTTGCATTCCATGCAACAAAGTGTGACATTTTGCTCAAGCAAACGGCAGTAAGCAAAATAACCATAAACTCTTAATCTATTACTCTTTCTTCAGACAGATTTTAAATTAACCCTCAATGTGGTTCTAATGTTGTTTGAAAATGCTTTATGTTGTGTGTTATTAGGAATTTACCAGTAGTTTACTAGTCCACCGAGTGAAAACCAGACCAAGTTAAACAACAACGTGCAGCAGGACTTTCATCACGTTCATGTAGTAACCATGGAAGTTATTTGTGTTGTATTTGTTTTCAGTGGCAACAGGTTTGGTCCCAACTCCTAGACTTCTAATACCACTTTGTTTCAGTAGGTTGTGTGCTTTCTTGTGATGCAATGGCTGTGGTAACCCTCAATATATCACTTGGTTCGATCACAGAGAGTAGTACGATTGTCCCCCACAATGAAATCAGGGAGGGGCCTGTGGCTCTGTCTCCGTCTGTTAGTATGTGCATTGTTTGTCACACACGCTATCTCAGACAGCACTGGCCTGATTTGGACTAAACTTGGGTGAATTATGTGTCTTACCATAGAGAGCTGGCGTTTACAAAATTGCTCTGATTGGCCAGATGGTGGCGCTATAACACGTGATAGAAAATGCGAAAGGTCATGCCCCTCCCTCCGTTTGACCTAAAGTCATGAAATTCAGCACATAGATTTCTCTACTCACAAGGAAATAATTGGATTCAGGGACCCATAAGGTCATGATGGATTTTCCGCCATTTTGATTTTTTGAAAAACACTTTGGCACCGAATGATCAATCTGCACAAAACTTGATATGTGGCATCTATGGACAAATGTTTCTCAACGCAATACTTTCCAGACTAGTAACTAAAACAAAATGGCCGTTACAGACCAATATAAATTCACATGTTCGTGAATAATTGCATATAAATCTGTCAAGGATATTCGTTGCCATAGAGATCCGTCATTTACAAAATTACACTGATTGGCCAAAGGGGGGCGCAACATCATGTGTGGGGGACGACATGTTTGCTGTTGCTTTGTTGCTTTGTATTCTTGTAGCAATATCCCCATATTGTGCATATTGCATGAATCTTTCTGTAATCTGATTTACGGTATCTAGTAAAGACTCCCTAAAAGATGCATGCTGGACCTCTTACCACAGTTGTTTGCTATATTTCTGTGGCCCTAAAAACAGAAGGTGCTATTTGGCTCCAGCCACATCCAGTTGTGAATAGCTAAGGAACATTGCAGAGTAAAATTGTTGCCATAATCATATGTTCTTTGAAATGCCAAGTATTTATGTGCAGCCACTTGGTTTCCTATAGTAGGCTGTACATGGTGCCTACTACTAGAACTACTGTCCTCCCCTCTCTACCCTGTTCCCTGACATGATGGCGTTCCAGTGTCCATACTAACATACCACTTAGCTACAATATGTGCCCAATACATTGCTTCATTCTAGAAGGTAAGCTAGTTTTGTTATTGTAACAAGGCCATTTAGTGTCAATGTCCATGCCAGCAAGCCCAATAATTGATTGCTTCATTCTAGGTAGTATGCTAGTGTGAATATTAGAACAGATGATTTCCGAGATGTTTTCTCAGAGTGAAACATCTCCGGGTGAGAAACACATCAGGCCTCAGGAAGAGATTGCTTACCGTTTATAGAGACAGTGAATATTTTATTACGAGAACAAAAACTAAAAGGATGAGGATAAAACAGTCATGTGAGCAGATATGGCATTTGTAACTGAAATTATTGATTGTTTATTCACCAGTAAATATAACATTACATTATCAACAATATCCTCATTGGCTTATTTGATTTCCTCCCCTTTGCGATCAGGCTCTTCTCATGTCTCTCTTACAGTTAGAGTAACACCTGTGTGTGTGTGTGTGTGTGTGTGTGTGTGTGTGTGTGTGTGTGTGTGTGTGTGTGTGTGTGTGTGTGTGTGTGTGTGTGTGTGTGTGTGTGTGTGTGTGTGTGTGTGTGTGTGTGTGTGTGTGTGTGTGTGTGTGTGTGTGTGTGTTTGCATGTGTGTGTGTGTGTGTGCACGTGTGCGTGCGTGGGGTGGGGAAAGAAAAGGAGTGAGGGAGTTTATTTGGTGTCACGAGACGATTAGAACAAGGTGGTTCATCACCAGGTGGAGGAGGCAGGGCTCAGCGCTTGCAGAGGAAGATAAACCAGCCATTGAAAATACCATCCTCTCCCTCTCTTTCTCTCTCTCCCACCTCAGTTCTAATGCCAGTGTTGAGTAATCCTCTGGGTAGGAAGGAACAGGAAGCCAATCATTACCCTGGAACTACAGGACACCATACGAGACTATTCATTTATATTCTAATAGCTATTTATTTCAGATGCATCAGCATTTTGGAAGCTCACAAAGCGTCTCTTCATTTGAAATTCATGCCCATGGGTAGAGAATCTGTGGAGAATGTTGTCCCACATGCATTCATATGCATGATAAAACCTGCAAATGCTGTGTTTGGATGGTAGGGAGAGGATATTCCAGAGCGTAGTTTGAGCGGAGGCGTTACTATATATCCAACTGTGAACCCTGTGGTTAAATGAAGGCATCATTTCATGTAGCTCTTTCTGACACCCACCCCTGACACAGGAATCTCCTCCTCCATGCAGTATAAAGGCATAAAAAGGATTTTTGACATGACATGACATGATGTCTAAGGAGGTCATATCTTGTTGTTAAGTCGAGGACGTTCAGTTCTACACTACCACTGCTGTTTAGGAGTTTCCCTGTCTTGACTAGGGGACGAAAATAGGGAAGAAATTCCCAAATTCACCAATTTTCCACACTTCTCCCAGATTGTCATCAACGTGTCTGTGTCTGAGTGATTGATTTGTTTGACTCATGGGACAGTCGTGGGACTATTGCCCCGCTATTGCCCATACCCGCATGCCTTCAGCAAGCCACAAGCTCCCTCATTCCCTCCTTCCCTTTCTGCTCTCCAACTCATATCCCCATCAACAAATATTCATTAATGTGTGAGGGAAAGATCCATGCATGCTCGTTTGAAAACAACGCCTGCCTTTATAGCAGTGACTCCAGGCCGCCATTCTTTGCATTGTTGCTCCTTTAATCTGTGTGCGTGTAGTTAGCAGTGGGCTGGTTCTTTAGAGCGCATCGACAGAGAAAAGGCTGTCAACAGTATTTGGACAGAGAGCGAGAGAGAGATGAGGCTTTGATGAATGTGATGGCATGTGGTGGGAACTGGCTGAGAATAGGGGCTGGAATCAGATCAAACCAGACTAGATCACAGAGATATATTGGATTAGACAGCAGCCTATTGTATGTTCTATCCAGCTCTCCAGTTGACCTACATTGCCTAGTTATTCTCTCTGAGTTGTTGCATGTTTGTATTTCTCTAATAGTGTTAATATACATTGTTTCTGCTTCATGGTCAACTCACTTTAAAGGCTACTTCTACCCCTCATCTTCCTCTCTCACTTTTCCCTTCCCTATTTTTATCTGTCCTTTATACATTCCTATCTCCATCTGTTATCAGGGCTTGTGGCTGCCAGGCAGGAATGCGGGCTTAGTTCAGTGTAGCAAGCACAGACAGGTTCGTGTTGTAAATGGGAGCAGGTAGCGAATCAGCGGTGATTGTTGAGGTAGACGATACACCAGTAGGTAGAGCTGCTGGCAGGTAGTAGATACTGTAGCAGCTTTGAAGGAAGCTCTAATTCGCTCACTCGGTAGTTGAGAGCTAGTATAATTTCGCAAATGGAGGACGTGTATTTGCTGGACAACTGGCGAAAGGTAATTATTGGATCGCCCTACAACTACACTGTGAGATATGACAAGGGACGTGATGGCTATATCATGAGGTTACTGGGTCTCTCACATATAGTAGTTTCTTAGTATATATGGTCATGTGAAATATAACTTAGATTGAAGTCTTTTGTTCTGATCATAGTGTTTTTTTAATGTTTGGAGGTCGATTTAAGGCAGTCCCCCTCACCTCTCTGATTCAGATTGGTTGGGTTAAATGCAGAAGACACATTTCAGTTGAACATTCAGCTGGATAACTGACTAGGTATCCCACTTTCCCTTTCCCTGTTGTCATTTCTATAGATAGATCAGATATTTTAGCTAATTTATTGGCTGAGTTCTATCATGACAACAGGATAAACTTAATGATAAAGTACATTTGAATCTATGTTGTATATCGGAATGCATCAGAAACACATTTTCCAACCCTGCACAACATTTTAGGGATGCTAATTACTCTGAGAAGACTTCCACCCAAGACACTTAAATGTACAAAGATGACTATAAATATGGGTTGGTTAACATTGCTTGTGGTTTTCTTAACTAAATTTGCCCACAAGCCTCTAATTTCATAGATGATGGATGCATACGTGTTTTCTTAGTCTCACATACACTCACTCTCAATTATACTGGTCTCAACTGGTCAATTATAACACGTGTACAAATATAGACATGAAAAAGTATGTATAGCAATCTGTTGTGGGCCGACTCTGTGGACAAGCCAAAAAGCATTGAATAAAAGAGAAAGAATTTGTTGGATAAGGGGAGTGGAAGAGAGGGATGGATGTAGTAGAGACTGATGGGAGGGCAGACAGACACAGACAGACCGACAGACAGACAGACGCAAGGCGGCCGCTATGCATTCCTCTGGATGTGTCAGGTCTCAGGGGAGATCACCCTGTGTGTGTGTGTGTGTGTGTGTGTGTGTGTGTGTGTGTGTGTGTGTGTGTGTGTGTGTGTGTGTGTGTGTGTGTGTGTGTGTGTGTGTGTGTGTGTGTGTGTGTGTGTGTGTGTGTGTGTGTGTGTGTGTGTGTGTGTGTGTGTGTGTGTGTGTGTGTGTGTGTGTGTGTGTGTGTGAACGTGTGCCCACGTATGTTTGTGTGGGTGTTTGTGTGTTCGAACGTACAGTACCAGTCATTCAAGGGTTTTTCTTTATTTTGACTTTTTTATACATTGTACGATAATAGTGAATAGATCAAAACTATGAAATAAGACATATGGAATCATGTAGTAACCAAAACAGTGTTTAAAAAAAATTCAAAATATATTTTTGATTCCTCAAAGAAGCCACCCTTTGCACACTCTTGATATTCTCTCAACCAGCTTCACCTAGAATGCTTTTCCATCTGTCTTGAAGGAGTTCCCACATATCCTGAGCACTAGTTGGCTAATTTTCCTTCATACCGTGTTCCAACTCATCCCAAACCATCTCAATTGGGTTGAGATTGGATGATTGTGGAGACCAGGTCATCTGATGCAGCGCTGAAGAAATTCGGCTTGTCACCAAAAGCACTCACAAACTTCTACAGATGCACAATCGAGAGCATCCTGGCGGGCTGTATCACCGCCTGGTACGGCAACTGCTCCGCCCTCAACCGTAAGGCTCTCCAGAGGGTAGTGAGGACTGCACAACGCATCACCGGGGTCAAACTACCTGCCCTCCAGGACACCTACACCACCCGTTGTTACAGGAAGGCCATAAAGATCATCAAGGACATCAACCACCCGAACCACTGCCTGTTCACCCCGCTATCATCCAGAAGGCGAGGTCAGTACAGGTGCATCAAAGCTGGGACCGAGAGACTGAAAAACAGCTTCTATCTCAAGGCCATCAGACTGTTAAACAGCCACCACTAACACTGAGTGGCTGCTGCCAACACACTGTCATTGACACTGACCCAACTCCAGCCATTTTAATAATGGGAATTGATGGGAAATGATGTAAATATATCACTAGCCACTTTAAACAATGCTACCTTATATAATGTTACTTACCCTACATTATTCATCTCATATGCATATGTATATACTGTACTCTACATCATCGACTGCATCCTTATGTAACACATGTATCACTAGCCACTTTAACTATGCCACTTGTTTACTTTGTCTACACACTCATCTCATATGTATATACTGTACTCGATACCATCTACTGTATGCTGCTCTGTACCATCACTCATTCATATATCCTTATGTACATGTTCCTCATCCCCTTACACTGTGTATAAGACAGTAGTTTTGGAATTGTTAGTTAGATTACTTGTTGGTTATCACTGCATTGTCGGAACTAGAAGCACAAGCATTTCGCTACACTCGCATTAACATCTGCTAACCATGTGTATGTGACAAATAAAATTTGATTTGATTTGATTTGATCCATCACTCTCCTTCTTGGTCAAATAGCCCTTACACAGCCTGGAGGTGTGTTGGGTCATTGTCCTGTTGAAAAACAAATAATAGTCCCACTAAGTGCAAACCAGATGGGATGGCGTTTCGCTGCAGAATGCTGTGGTAGCCATGCTGGTTAAGTTTGCCTTGAATTCTAAATAAATCACAGATAGTGTCACCAGCAAAGCACCCCCACACCATCACACCGCCATGATTCACGGTGTGAACCACACATGCGGAGATCTGTTCACCTACTCTGTGTCTCACAAAGACACAGCAGTTGGAACCAATAATCTCAAATTTGGACTCAGACCAAAGGACAAATTTCCACCGGTCTAATGTCCATTGCTCGTGTTTCTTGGCACAAGCAAGTCTCTTCTTATTATTGGTGACCTTAGTAGCGGTTTCGTTGCAGCAATTTGACCATGAAGGCCTGATTCACGCAGTCTCCTCTGAACAGTTGATGTTGAGATGTGTCTTACTTGAACTCGGTGAAGCATTTATTTGGGCTGCAATCTGAGCTGCAGTTAACTCTTATGAACTTATCCTCTGCAGCAGAGGTAACTCTGGGTCTTGCGTTCCTGGTCCTCACGAGAGCCAGTTTCATCATAACACTTGATGGTATTTGCGACTGCACTTGAAGAAACTTTAAAAGTTCTTGAAATTTTCCGGATTGACTGACCTTCATGTCTTGTAGTAATGATGGCCTGTCGTTTCTCTTTGCTTATTTCAGCTGTTCTTGCCATACAATGGACTTGGTATTTTACCAAATATGGCTTGGTATTTTACCAAATATGGCTTGGTATTTTACCAAATATGGCTTGGTATTTTACCAAATATGGCTTGGTATTTGACCAAATATGGCTTGGTATTTGACCAAATATGACTATCTTCTGTGTGCTACCCCTACCCTTGTCACAAGACAACTGATTGGCTCAAACGCAGTAAGACAATCCACAAAGGCACACCTGTTAATTGAAATGCACTCCAGGTGACTACCTCATGAAGCTGGTTGAGATAATGCCAAGAGTGTGCAAAGCTGTCATCAAAGCAAAGGGTGGCTACTTTGAAGAATCTCAAGTACAATTTGTTCAAAACCTTTTGGGTTACTACGTGATTCCATATGTATTATTTCATAGTTTTGATCTCTTCACTATTATTGTACAATGTAGAAAATAGTATCGATAAAGAAACACCCTGGAATAAGTAGGTGTGTCCAAACCTTTGACTGGTACTGTATATGTGTGTTGACCGAGTTTTATAACAGGGGACATCAGCATTATTTGTGCGGAAACATTGTCTGTCTCCCTGTGTGTGGTGTGTGTTCTCATCTAATGAATCACATTACTGACTCATCCTGGCTGAGAGGGGCTGAAGGGGGAATCCCAATCAGCAGTGTCTGTCTTTCTCTAAGCGTACTCATTGATAACTTGTACGGTCTGACTATTCACAGTCCCATTGGCCATGCCTAGTTAAACATTCTGGACCATTGTCTTTCACTTGCAATGTATAGAACCGTGCATGTACAGTATAAACGCCACATAAGACGATACTTGACTGAAGACAGAGACACAAAGAGTAGATGAAGTGTTCATGTTGCCTTTTGTAAACAGCAGGAGGCAGTAACAGCAGAAGCCCTTTGAATCCTTTCATCGCTGTTAGTCTCCTTTCTTAGATGATCCTCTTACAGGTGTGTCATGTTTTGTTCCATAGGATCTTCATGTGTCAGAGGGCATGATCGACAACGCAGTGGATATGGACAGTCTGAACAGGAACTTGCCTGAACGCGGATGGCAGACCCATAAGGTGTTACAGGTGAGGTGTGTGTGTGTGCGTGTGCGTGTGCGTGTGCGTGTGCGTGTGCGTGTGCGTGTGCGTGTGTGTGTGTGTGTGTGTGTGTGTGTGTGTGTGTGTGTGTGTGTGTGTGTGTGTGTGTGTGTGTGTGTGTGTGTGTGTGTGTGTGTGTGTGTGTGTGTGTGTGTGTGTGTGTGTTTGTGTGTGTGTGTGCCCTTTCCATGATACAGACTGACCAGGTGAAAGCTATGATATCTAATTGATGTTACTTGTTAAATCCACTTCAATCAGGGCAGGTGAGGAGACCGGTTAAGTAAGGATTAAGCGTTGAGACAATTGAAAAGTGGGTTGTGTACGTATGCCATTCAGAGGGTGAATGGGCAAGACAAAATACTGAAGTGCCTTGTAACGTGGTATGGTAGTAGGTGCCATGCATACCGGTTTGTGTCAAGAACTGTAACGTTGCTAGTTTGTGTATATTGTAGGGGTATTTATTAGAGAGGGGTAAAGAAAGATTTTGTTTGGGTGCCAGGCAGGTATTAACCATGTCGAAAGGAAAAGAGTAGAATAGAGAGAACCACTACCAGACCCACACACATCAGCAGAAGAGACTGCCTAGAGTGTAGCCTGTTTACCAGATAGCCAGTGGAGAGAAAAGAGAATACACACCATATAAAACCGACATCACAGCACAGGGGTAACCCAAACAAGAATACCTCATACAATAATACTAATGGCAGAGCAATTGAACAGCAACTTCATACAAGAAAGAACCCAGTCATCAACAGAGGATTTGCAATAATATGTATTATCGTCCAGTGGAGGAGTGCAGTGGGTATGAATGTGGGGGGTGTTCATAGTGGAGGAGTGCAGAGGGTATGAATGTGGTTGGTGTTCATAGTGGAGGAGTGCAGAGGGTATGAATGTGGGGGGTGTTCATAGTGGAGGAGTGCAGAGGGTTTGAATGTGGGGGGTGTTCATAGTGGAGGAGTGCAGAGGGTTTGAATGTGGGGAGTGTTCATAGTGGAGGAGTACAGAGGGTTTGAATGTGGGGGTGTTCATAGTGGAGGAGTGCAGAGGGTTTGAATGTGGGGAGTGTTCATAGTGGAGGAGTACAGAGGGTTTGAATGTGGGGGTGTTCATAGTGGAGGAGTACAGAGGGTATGAATGTGGGGGGTGTTCATAGTGGAGGAGTGCAGAGGGTTTGAATGTGGGGAGTGTTCATAGTGGAGGAGTACAGAGGGTTTGAATGTGGGGAGTGTTCATATTGGAGGAGTACAGAGGGTTTGAATGTGGGGGGTGTTCATAGTGGAGGAGTGCAGAGGGTTTGAATGTGGGGAGTGTTCATAGTGGAGGAGTACAGAGGGTTTGAATGTGGGGAGTGTTCATAGTGGAGGAGTGCAGAGGGTATGAATTTGGGGGGTGTTCATAGACAACAAAAGCCTTAAAAATGTCCACAATCTTCTCGGCCATATGTCATTAGTACACCCCACCTCAATACAGTTCAAATAACAATACACAACTTACAAGCAACCTCACTTTTAACTAAAATGTCCACCCAAATACTTCTGGCAGGGCAATACTAGTCCAGCTCTAATGAACTTCAATGGGAAATGCATTTGAAAAAATAAATTCTCTCCACCTTTATAAACTACACACGCTGAAAATAAACCAAACTTCTGCAGCATAGCACACACAATCAAACTGTCGCGCCAACCAAGAGCTCCTCTCTAAAGATCTGAACGAGCTGTCTTTATTTCCTCCTTCCTTACTGCTGATGCGCTCTTTGTGAACGTGCCCTTCACTACCACTCTGTGATGAGTGTTCTCATAATGGGGAGGGGCACTTGGTCTGTGAGGCCATTGTGTGAGCGATACTAAAAACTTGGCAAGTGACGTTGGAAACAAAACGAAATCCTGTCTGTCATCGTACTATGTAATTTGGTTTTATTTTTTCAATGTCAAACCATACCCGCTGCATTTTCTCCTCTGGATAACTGTGTCCACTGATGTGGCATGTCAAGGCTCCCTGAAGACTAGCTAGATAAGAGAGAAATGGGTCTGTAACAACAAGCTGCCTCTGTACCCACCTGTTGTTAGTGTGGCTCTGTGTTGCTGAGTCCTGTGTTCGAATACTAGTTAAAATATCCATCTGGCACTCCAGGCAGTGCTTGACTTGGACTGAAATACATGTAGGTGCCAGTACTCATTGTGGGTGTCAGTACCATTTATATTCAGGAGCTCTTAAATAACGGTTAGCTAATCTATATGATATTTGAGAGAGAGAGAGAGAGAGAGAGAGAGAGAGAGAGAGAGAGAGAGAGAGAGAGAGAGAGAGAGAGAGAGAGAGAGAGAGAGAGAGAGAGAGAGAGAGAGAGAGAAAAAGAGAGAGAGAGAGAAAGAAAGAGAAAGAGAGAAGAGAGAGAGAAAGAGAGAGAGAGAGAGAGAGAGAGAGAGAGAGAGAGAGAGAGAGAGAGAGAGAGAGAGACTCTGGAGTGCCACAGGGGAGCAGTAGCACACAGGAAACTGCAGCTGGGTACCACTAACACAGTAGCCTATTCTGACATGCAGGAGAGAGACAATGATTAAACCAGCATAAGATCAAAGTGTAAAATATCAAAGAGAGGCTGATAGAAGAGACTGAACTTGTTACAGTAGGCCTTTGCCCTATCAAGCAGGAAACACTTGGATGCTCTTCAGAGAGGTCTTAGTAAGGTTTATTGGGGTTGTGTTCAGTAGGGCACACTGTAGCAAAACAAGTTGGCAACGGTAAAACTTTTTGTCCCTACTGAATACCATCCTGATGACAAAGAGACCCTGTGGCATTTCAACATTTCATCACCACTACCTGCTACAAAATGTTGGCATGTGATTAGGCCTATTACTAGTCCAAAATGTAATTGCACTATCCCTCAAAGCACTCATGGGCCCTCATCTACTACATCTAGTCAAGTCAAGGCTATACAACAGACTCAAAGTAGCATGCCATACATTGGGCTAATGATCATTGGGTTCAACCATTTTACTCCCTCTAGTCTTCTACAGTACAATGTTAGAGTAGCCTTGGCATCAAATGAATTAATTTTGACAAAAAATGTAATGCAAACCCCGCATGTGCAATACATTCAGAGAGATGCTATGCTGATGATGACAAAGAGGTTCTTCACAGCTTAGCTCACGTATGTCTTCCAGGAGGTAATGTCTCTTAATTGCAGTGCTTCAGTGGTTTCCAGCGAGCGCTGTTACCATGACAACGTTTCCTTCTCCCAAAGCCGCATGCTGGTGTTTTTGCTCTGCGGGCATAACTAGGCTCCCTCACAGCTCACACTCTCTCTGTATAAAGCGATATGTAAACAGCCCCAGCAGTCAGCTAGAGCAATGCCACCACACAGAGAAGACATTCATGCAGGCTGGATGTCCCTGGGCTATGAAATGAACCGTAATGTAGGCCTGTGATCCAGTGTAGCTGCTAAAACAGCACTAAAACATATTGTTCTCATGAATTGAGAAGGAATGAAAGGGATCATTCTGAATAGCCAACACGGTCATATAATATCATGTTATGTACTGGCTGTTTGTCTGGATAGTGAACATTTTTGTGTGACTATCTTTTGCAGTGAAAGGGAGCATCCATCCATTTGGGATGCATTAATGGTTCGTCAAAAGGCCAACTGTAGCTTGAGGGTAGTTGTCTCTATTCTCTACCCCATTTAGCTTTTCCAAAACATTTGATGATATTAAGTCTGCTTCCAATCATTAACTTATACTGCCATATGAGGCCAAATGGAGCTAATACAATGATAATTGAGTCTGTGACCTTTCTGTTCGTAGAGCACGCCACTGGATCTGTTTGAGAGTGGCAAGGCGCTGAAGGTCCAGGCAGAGCGCCCCCATCTGGTCAGTCTGGGCAGTGGCCGTCTCAGTACGGCCATCACACTGCTGCCCCTTCCCGAAGGTGAGCTAATATTGCTTCTAGGAATGTGCAAAGGTGAGGTGTAAGAATTTGGTTGGTCCTTACACCGCTTTTGCTCTTTCACATGTGCTTTTGAACAGTGAGGATTTGCATGCACACACACACAATGGAGCACAGAATACAAGAACATGCACATGCTCACACATCAGCCCCAGGAGCATAGAACTGACAGTGGCATGTCCTTCACCCTGCAGTGTTCACTTCAATACCACTAGAACCTCTATTGGCTTTACCCCAGCCAGAAACACACACACACACTCACAGTGTTTTTTCTCAAACGTATGCTTTGGCCACACATACGACTAGAGGATGAGTTAACAGAATAGGAACTTTTAAAAGTAAGATTTTCACTGGACAGTTGTGGCTACCCAATGAGCACGGGCTAACTAATATGCACAGGGGTCCCTTGTCGCAAGGTTCCGTTGGCCCCATAGCGACGAATGACTACATGGCTACATTTGCATCAACTATGGGTAACTACCACAAGAGTTTGGACTTCTGTTAAAGTTAAAAAGAGGGAAGTACACAGTGTCCTTCGCCCTCATCCCGGAAGCAGCTAGTTATTTTCTGGTTGTTGACAAACAGTTTTCTATAACAGCTTGCTTAGCTTTGAAGAAGTAATTTGTCAATATGGAACCCGTGCGAATTTGGTGGCATGATAATAATATAATATATATATGATCACGGGCTACCTAATTCGCACGGGGTCCATTGTTAGCTAGGACATCATGTCGTAACGTTAACAGAAGTCCAAACTCTAGCGATAGCTACCCATAGTTGACGCTAACATAGCCACCTAGAGCAACATAGTTTTCAAAACAAAGTCATTCGTTACTATGTGGCCGACGGAACCTTGCTAAGAATGGACCCAGTGCATATTGGGTCGCTCATGCTCATTGGATAGCCACACAGTTACTTTAAAACTGCAACATTTTCTCTCAGCCTCATGGCAACATGTGTAGAATAGCATTACAAAACTACACATTTTTCTCTCTGCCCCAAGGCAAAATGGGCTGAAATGCAGGTTAGTCATTATTCTGGGGGGCCTTCCAATTATCTTTCCACTTATACTGTGTCCTCAAAATACCCCTCAAAATACCAAAGAGAGGCATAATAAGTCATGTCAAACTGTCTAGAATTGCAGGAAATGTTTGAATTTGTATTTATTTAATCGGCCCCATGGACTCTCTGTATACTATTCGTACCCCCCAATTTCTACACCATAATTTGGCCTTGACCTCAACCCCCACCACCACCCCTCTCTAACACCGCATTACTACCCTCTCCCTACCTCCTGCACTGTCCACCACCCCTCCCTAACACCGCTTTACTACCCTCTCCCTACCTCCTGCACTGTCCACCACCCCTCCATCACACCGCTTTACTACCCTCTCCCCACCTCCTGCCCTGTCAACCACCCCTCCCTAACACCGCTTTACTACCCTCTCACTACCTCCTGCACTGTCCACCACCCCTCCATCACACCGCTTTACGACCCTCTCCCTACCTCCTGCACTGTCCACCACCCCTCCCTAACACCACTTTACTACCCTCTCCATACCTCCTGCACTGTCCACCACCCCTCCCTAACACCACTTTACTATCCTCTCCCTACATCCTGCACTGTCCACCACCCCTCCCTAACACCGCTTTACTACCCTCTCCCCACCTCCTGCACTGTCCACCACCCCTCCCTAACACCGCTTTACTACCCTCTCCCTACATCCTGCACTGACCACCACCCCTCCCTAACACCACTTTACTACCCTCTCTCCCACCTCCTGCACTGTCCACCACCCCTCCCTAACACCACTTTACTACCCTCTCCCCACCTCCTGCACTGTCCACCACCCCTCCCTAACACCACTTTACTACCCTCTCCCTACCTCCTGCACTGTCCACCACCCCTCCCTAACACCGCTTTACTACCCTCTCCCTACCTCCTGCACTGACCACCACCCCTCCCTAACACCGCTTTACTACCCTCTCCCCACCTCCTGCACTGTCCACCACCCCTCCCTAACACCGCTTTACTACCCTCTCCCCACCTCCTGCACTGACCACCACCCCTCCCTAACACCACTTTACTACCCTCTCCCCACCTCCTGCACTGACCACCACCCCTCCCTAACACCGCTTTACTACCCTCTCCCTACCTCCTGCACTGACCACCACCCCTCCCTAACACCGCTTTACTACCCTCTCCCTACCTCCTGCACTGACCACCACCCCTCCCTAACACCGCTTTACTACCCTCTCCCTACCTCCTGCACTGACCACCACCCCTCCCTAACACCGCTTTACTACCCTCTCCCCACCTCCTGCACTGACCACCACCCCTCCCTAACACCGCTTTACTACCCTCTCCCCACCTCCTGCACTGTCCACCACCCCTCCCTAACACCGCTTTACTACCCTCTCCCTACCTCCTGCACTGTCCACCACCCCTCCCTAACACCGCTTTACTACCCTCTCCCTACCTCCTGCACTGACCACCACCCCTCCCTAACACCGCTTTACTACCCTCTCCCTACCTCCTGCACTGTCCACCACCCCTCCCTAACACCGCTTTACTACCCTCTCCCTACCTCCTGCACTGTCCACCACCCCTCCCTAACACCGCTTTACTACCCTCTCCATACCTCCTGCACTGTCCACCACCCCTCCCTAACACCGCTTTACTACCCTCTCCATACCTCCTGCACTGTCCACCACCCCTCCCTAACACCGCTTTACTACCCTCTCCATACCTCCTGCACTGTCCACCACCCCTCCCTAACACCGCTTTACTACCCTCTCCATACCTCCTGCACTGTCCACCACTGCTACCATTCATCCTGGGAATTCCTTTCTCCATGCCCCTCTCTGTCTGGAGTTCTGCAGGGAGTTGGGTATGGAATGCACTGAGAAGGCTCCATCCCAAATGACACCCTATGCCCTATATAATGGCAGCTTCTTCCCTATGGGCCTTGGTCAAAAGTAGTGCACTTTATAGGAAATAAGGTGCTATTTGGGAGGCAGCCTTGGTCCAGAGGGGAGCGAGGATGAGAATGTGTGTTGAACTGTGATGTGACATTCCACTGGGTTTTACCTCCTGCACTGTCCACCACCCCTCCCTAACACCGCTTTACTACCCTCTCCCCACCTCCCGCACTGTCCACCACCCCTCCCTAACACCACTTTACTACCCTCTCCCTACCTCCTGCACTGTCCACCACCCCTCCCTAACACCGCTTTACTACCCTCTCCCTACCTCCTGCACTGACCACCACCCCTCCCTAACACCGCTTTACTACCCTCTCCCCACCTCCTGCACTGACCACCACCCCTCCCTAACACCGCTTTACTACCCTCTCCATACCTCCTGCACTGTCCACCACCCCTCCCTAACACCGCTTTACTACCCTCTCCCTACCTCCTGCACTGTCCACCACTGCCTCCATTCATCACCGCTTCCTTTCCCTCCATCCCCTCCTCCTGCACTGTCCACCACCCCATCCCTAACACCACTTATAATGGCACCCTCTCCATACCTCCTGCACTGTCCACCACCCCTCCCTAACACCGCTTTACTTGGGAGGCTCCCCACCTCCTGCACTGTCCACCACCCCTCCCTAACACTGTGATGTGACATTCCACTCCCTACCTCCTGCACTGTCCACCACCCCTCCCTAACACCGCTTTACTACCCTCTCCCCACCTCCTGCACTGTCCACCACCCCCTCCCTAACACCACTTTACTACCCTCTCCCCACCTCCTGCACTGTCCACCACCCCTCCCACCGCTAACACCGCTTCCACCACCCCTCCCTACTACCCTCTCCCTACCTCCTGCACTGACCACCACCCCTCCCTAACACCGCTTTACTACCCTCTCCCCACCTCCTGCACTGTCCACCACCCCTCCCTAACACCGCTTTACTACCCTCTCCCTACCTCCTGCACTGTCCACCACCCCTCCCTAACACCGCTTTACTACCCTCTCCCCCACCTCCTGCACTGTCCACCACCCCTCCCTAACACCACTTTACTACCCTCTCCATACCTCCTGCACTGTCCACCACCCCTCCCTAACACCGCTTTACTACCCTCTCCCCACCTCCTGCACTGTCCACCACCCCTCCCTAACACCGCTTTACTACCCTCTCCCTACCTCCTGCACTGACCACCACCCTCCCTAACACCGCTTTACTACCCTCTCCCCACCTCCTGCACTGTCCACCACCCCTCCCTAACACCGCTTTACTACCCTCTCCCCCTCCTGCACTGTCCACCACCCCTCCCTAACACCGCTTTACTACCCTCTCCCCACCTCCTGCACTGTCCACCACCCCTCCCTAACACCGCTTTACTACCCTCTCCCCACCTCCTGCACTGTCCACCACCCTCCCCTAACACCGCTTTACTACCCTCTCCCTACCTCCTGCACTGTCCACCACCCCTCCCTAACACCGCTTTACTACCCTCTCCCCACCTCCTGCACTGTCCACCACCCCTCCCTAACACCACTTTACTACCCTCTCCATACCTCCTGCACTGTCCACCACCCCTCCCTAACACCGCTTTACTACCCTCTCCCCACCTCCTGCACTGTCCACCACCCCTCCCTAACACCGCTTTACTACCCTCTCCCTACCTCCTGCACTGTCCACCACCCCTCCCTAACACCGCTTTACTACCCTCTCCCCACCTCCTGCACTGTCCACCACCCCTCCCTAACACCGCTTTACTACCCTCTCCCCACCTCCTGCACTGTCCACCACCCCTCCCTAACACCGCTTTACTACCCTCTCCATACCTCCTGCACTGTCCACCACCCCTCCCTAACACCGCTTTACTACCCTCTCCCCACCTCCTGCACTGTCCACCACCCCTCCCTAACACCGCTTTACTACCCTCTCCCCACCTCCTGCACTGTCCACCACCCCTCCCTAACACCGCTTTACTACCCTCTCCCCACCTCCTGCCCTGTCAACCACCCCTCCCTAACACCGCTTTACTACCCTCTCCCTACCTCCTGCACTGTCCACCACCCCTCCCTAACACCGCTTTACTACCCTCTCCATACCTCCTGCACTGTCCACCACCCCTCCCTAACACCGCTTTACTACCCTCTCCATACCTCCTGCACTGTCCACCACCCCTCCCTAACACCGCTTTACTACCCTCTCCCCACCTCCTGCACTGTCCACCACCCCTCCCTAACACCGCTTTACTACCCTCTCCCCACCTCCTGCCCTGTCAACCACCCCTCCCTAACACCGCTTTACTACCCTCTCCCTACCTCCTGCACTGACCACCACCCCTCCCTAACACCGCTTTACTACCCTCTCCCCACCTCCTGCACTGTCCACCACCCCTCCCTAACACCGCTTTACTACCCTCTCCATACCTCCTGCACTGTCCACCACCCCTCCCTAACACCGCTTTACTACCCTCTCCATACCTCCTGCACTGTCCACCACTGCTACCATTCATCCTGGGAATTCCTTTCTCCATGCCCCTCTCTGTCTGGAGTTCTGCAGGGAGTTGGGTATGGAATGCACTGAGAAGGCTCCATCCCAAATGACACCCTATGCCCTATATAATGGCAGCTTCTTCCCTATGGGCCTTGGTCAAAAGTAGTGCACTTTATAGGAAATAAGGTGCTATTTGGGAGGCAGCCTTGGTCCAGAGGGGAGCGAGGATGAGAATGTGTGTTGCACTGTGATGTGACATTCCACTGGGTTTTCTCCTTTTATCTGGAGCCCCAGTAGAGATGAGGCTGGACAGGGTCACTGTTGGGCAGAGGGAGGGGGTTGTGAAGGGTGGAATGGGATTTAGTTACAAAGCATTTGTTTTTTAGCGTGTCTGCCTAATTTAATGCATGACTGCTGGATATGACATTGACTCCCGCCATGAGTTACAAAGACTTGTCCAATGGACTATATCAGAGTAAAACAAGATTACGTAATCATTCACTTATTTTGAAGGTTTCACTTCTCTTGCAAGTTATTCTGTCACGTAATAAATAGGTAACTTTGGTAACATAATGAATAGGTAACTTTGGTAACATAATGAATAGGTAACTTTGTCATTATACAGTAACAACATGGACATTGAACACAATAAGTAAAACACTGTGGTTGAATGTCAATTTACAGCCACTAACAGCCACAGTCAACACACAGCCACATTCTTCTCTTGGCAACACAGTTTGATGAGAGACTGTTTCTATGAACATTGAGGGATCATTCTAGCCTGGTAGTCAAATATTTTAGTGCTTCTTTAGCCATCTCTTTTATTTGAACAGACAGATCAGGCTACCACCAGGCTACCATCCCTCAGTTCCAGTGTTCATCTTTTGCTCATACTCTTCTGGGTGTTGCTCCTACAGGTAGGACCACGTTGGGCCATGGGGCGATGGACATCAGCATCCAGGGCCCAGGAGTTGCCGCCCAGCACTGCTACATAGAGAACCGGGCAGGGATCATCACTCTCCACCCTTGTGGGAACCAGTGTGCCATAGACGGGCTTCCTGTCACCAAACCGGTCTGCCTGTCACAAGGTATGGCTCCTTACAAACAAACTGACTTGTGGAAATAAACCTCATTGGTAAGGAGTCTGTTTCTGCATACCTACGACTCTTATTGCCATCTATTATAGTAACACATTCAACATAGAATAATGACGTACAGCAACAGACACACATACTGTTTCAAGATGATTTGACAAAAAACAAACATGCAATTATAAATTTTTATGTGATATTGCTTTGGTCATTGAGAGGAACTCAATTACATTCCTGGAATAACCAATGCACATGTGTACAATTAATGCCAAAGATCGATGCCTATTTGCTAATTGTGTAATCAGCACTTACAAACCCCAAATCAATTAAGATGGGAGTATTAGAGTCAAGAAATCCATTCAGTAAATGCAAATGTGTGCCTTTTCTAAACACATCGATTGAGAAACAACCACACGTTCCTGTGGGACTGTAGTGAATCATTTGTTACCACAGTGAACTTGACTGTGCTATCAAGCACACTGGGATATTACAACATGGCTGGAAGGAAGCCTATTGATTTCCAATACATCACATTCTTTCACCCGGATGTCTGAATTTATGCTACAAGACCAACAGAAAATAAAGCAACAGTTCCTCCCGCTGGGAGAGTGTCTATGACATTAGTCATAGTACTTACAGTATCTCAACGGCTTCTTGGCTCCATAGAATCACAGGAACTTGATAGTCATAAGCTAAAAAACAGTAACGAGAGAGCTGGAGTTGGAGGCTAATGAGGACACTGCCTGTCTCCTGGCATCCCCAACCTGGATTGTCTTGTAAATCTGAGCAGGGACATTGCTATTTTTATTCCACCCCTCTTACCCCAACAGATCCCTTTTTACCCCTGGGGGTAAAAGGTCAAATAATGATTTTTGAGGGAATCATGGATATATGTATATTTTTTGGTACAAAAAAAAATGAATTGTACTGGTGAAGGATAACTTCAAGACCAAGGTGGTGTCATTGATTGTGCTGACTCAAGATCTGTGTAATAATATGTAGAGATGAGTTAGTTGATACTAGCTAGATACCTTTGACACTGTGGCGGTCGTATTATGTAACAGGCATCAGTGAAAAGATGGAATTGCTACTGTCATTCAAGATGCAGAAATTCCTTGTTTTTTCTGGGTGAGTGGTAAGCTATTGAAAATAATAGACTGAATCCAGACTTGAAAATTGGGTTGATATTACATTTTCATCTCAGAAGGTACAGTATTTACATTTTTCCCTGATTTATAGCACAGAGCAGTGGTCCTGTGAAGAGAGTATGAGACATATTGAGGGCTTTGTTTAAAGCTGATTGTAGGATGTTAACATGTGAACAACAAATCCATTGAACCCTTCCCCATAATAATTTGGTAGTCAGTCAGTCAAACAGACTCAGAAGATACTAAACTAATACTGGAGGAAATGGGTGAGGTTGATTCAGATGACAGAGATTTGGGATTGCACATAGAAACTCTGACTCAAGGTTAGTGCTCCTCTCACCCCACCCCACTGAGCCCCTCCTCCCACCACCCCAAACCCTTTTCTCTTTCTCTCTGGGGTGGATATTAGTTTGAGCCTGTGTCGGAAACAGCTGTTCAACTTCGACCATCTCTCCTGCTGCAAGGAGCCCCGGCAAAACAAACATGCGGGTGTAGTCTACTGCTATAGTGACTGACTGATAAATAGGACGTTGCGCGAGGCTGCGTTGGAAGGAACAATATCCAACGAATTGTAACGCAACATATTTCACTGAAATGGATTGTATGCTCACAGTACGCGTTGGATGAACCAACTGTTCTACAGACTGCACTACAAGGCAGGTGGACAGCGTATTTTGTGAAAACATAACGTAGCCTATGTGAGTAGCCTGTGGAAGAATACTGACACATATTACCATAACAAAGGAGTAGTCAGGACAAGCCCGCATTGCCGCTCTCTTCTTCTTCAACAATCATTTTCCATTCAGGAAAAACACGTGGCTGTTTTTAAAGGAGCAGCTGCGATGTTAACAGCAGAGGGCAAGAGGACTTTCATTTGGATTTAAAGTAAGTGTTATAGTCAGAATGAAAGGTAATGTCTATGTTGTAGAGTATTGCAGCTGTGTGAATTTATTGTATCTACCAACTTTTTGCAATTAGTTAATCATCAGTTGTAAAAAAAAAAGCGAGTTGCTAGATTCGTTACAGGAGATGGGTGACGTGACGTACAGTAAGTATAACGTTGTAACATTCAAATGATACATTGTGCCCTAATCTCGAAAGTAGACATTGTCTCCTTTATTGATATCGTAAAAAAAGATAATGCACCTGCACCAGTAAAGTAACATTGACCTGTTGTATTAATATTGACAGCAAAACATATACAAGGATAAAATCTCTAGCCAAATCCTCCACTATGACAGGGCAGTGATCTCTTTTCATTTTGGCATGGTCACCAGGTGCCTGTATACTGTTACATTTCTATTCCTGGTCCATGAGACCTAAGCATGCTGTTAACCCTGTCTAGAATCTAGACGCAGTCTATTCTCATATTCGCAAACCCACTCAAACCCACCCCTCCAAAATCTGTCATTTCTGACACATTGCGTTAACCCCGATTGCATGCGTAAAGAGAGAGGAGGTGTACCACCTCTGCAAACAAGCATCAGGCTTGCCCTAAAATTCACTCCTTGTTTACAGCTCGGTGAGCCACATATCCTGCTGCTCATGCTTGGTTGAACCTGGACTCTTCTCTTTGTGAGGCCACATCCACAGAGCGAGGATAGAGAAGTAACCCATAGCCATCTGTTTCACCGACTTGACCAGCAGGAGTATTTATTGTCTTATGTTGTTCTGGCAAAAGGAGGTGAGGGAGGGAGTGTGAACAGTGCACATATGTTACTAGACCCCTGACACTTCATTATGCCACTCACAGGAGATGGCAGATAGTTTCAGGATATTGTATCTGGGATAAATGTTATGGAATAGATTTCTCAATTATGAAAGTATATGAAGAGGGAACCTGAAATCAGTATCAATGGTGTCAAATGCCACATTCTATACTGTAAGGGGTTGACTGTCTCAAATGAAGTGGATTGTGTCTACTACTTGACTGTCACCATCATTCATTTTATTCATCACAAGCTTAAAATGTCTCATCGGGTATTGCTGTATAGGATACCGCTACCCACTTTAGAAAGTGGGCAGACGTCATAGTTATGACATGTATTGATATACCAACTCAGTTATGTTGGATATGCCAACTTCGTTATGTTGGTGAAAATAGAATGGTCACATCCTGTGTATCTCCTCTCTATCTCTTGGTATGTGTGGCTGCACTTTATGGCCTCTGCATTGGCTAAAGCTTTGAGTGATTAACTGGTGAGCTTGAAAGTGTCTGGCCTTTCCTTAAGCAGTAAAACACAACAATGCCATGGCAACTGTCTTGCTTACTTTTTGGCATCCCTTTGTCCAGTGTGTCCTCTGCTTTAGAGATATCTGACACTCTAGGTTTAGTGTCTGGTCTTCTGTGTTTTATGATGACACAGTTAAATGTGAAATTGTCAAACACTGTGAGCTTAAATGATAGTTAACTAGTAGTAAAGGAATGGAAATACATTTGGTCTTACTACCATAAGTTGATTTATTGATTGATTTTAATGTAATGAAAAGTTTATCTGGACTTGAGGTAGGGACTCTTTCTTTGTGAAGCCAACTGAAACTCAGTCGATCTCTATTCTTCACACATGCCCTCACGTAATCACAATTCCAAGTATTTGCTCTTAACCCAGTTTCCTAGATCTTATTTCAGTGGTCCAAATAGCTTACTTTCCTAGGCTTAATAATGAAGATCGTTTTTGGCTAACTAAACTAAAATTAAATGATGATATGAAAATGCTTTCATATCGTTGCTTGGCAAGGGTTTAACTCCAGGGAATATGGTCTCAATTTATTTGACACTACAGTGATATAAAGCAATGTAGTACCCCTCAGGTACACCAACCCAACCTTCTCCTATGGTTTCTTTCATCTACCAGGTTTTCATGAAAGAATATCTCTTGAGGAGATTTGAATCCCTGCCAGTGTCCAAGTGTTTTCAGGGAATAATGGTCTGTGCTCTTTGGTGTCACTTCTAGTTGTGTCAAAGTTACCTTGAAGTAAAGACATATCCACACCCATCTCAGACAACCTCATCTGTGATTTTCTGTTTAGAGTATTGAAAATATAGTAATGTCAATTAACCCGTTGACTTCTCGCAATCAAGTCTTCTACTTGAGTAGGCTACATGGTACCTTTTTTGCTGTAATTGAATAACATGAATATGGTAACTTGCAGAGAAAACCCCATACGAGATATGAAAGATGTACTTTGGAGCCATTCCCAAAGTGCACTCGCTGTGATGAGAACCCATGAGTTCTGCCAATATTGGAGTGTTAAAGGATAACTCTGCCTCGCAACGTTGAGAGAATCAATCTCGCTGATTAACTGTGAAGATCTTGGCTGCGCAGCCCCCGTTCTCTTCCAACAGCCTCAATGAATTATCTTCTGTGAAGGTTTTTTCATTTACCATTGAAGCATGTCCTCTCCCAAATGATGTAATGAATTATTATTTAAAAAATGGCAACGTGTCATATTTTACTGTCAGGTTGTTTTTAGCAAACACTTGATTAAACGTTATTGGAATCTCTGAGATGTTTGTCTCTGATAAAAAAGGTTCTTCACTTCAAATCTGGGGAGAGCTGAGAGCATATGGAGTGATGAGTGGAACAGTGGCGGACTGGGACCAAAAATTGTCCCTGGAATTTCTAACACACCGGCCCATTATTTTCCTTGAGGACCCCACAATGGCCCATTATTTTCCTTGAGGACCCCACACTGGCCCATTTTTTCCTCGAGCCAGATAAGGATAATTTTGCACAAAAAAAAAAATGTTAGACAGGGCGACTGGTCTAAAAATTGACCAGCCCATCTGGCATTTGCCAGAAATACTAGATGGCCAGTCCACCCCTGGAGTGGAGAACCCAAGGATCTATTCTACAACCCTGTCACTGGTTTAGTGCCGTCACTGCCTATACTCTGTCATCTCCTATGATTAACCAGAGGTGATTGACTAGGGAAGGTCCAATGGGAATGTGACCCCTACAAGTGCTCTAGTGGAGGTCTCCATGGACCACCTAGGGAGTTGGGTTAGGTATCTCTGTAGTCTGATTTGGCATAATTGTGGTCTGGTTAAAAGACAGCAAACTGTCATTTGCCCAACAACGCTGTCTCAGTAGAGATAAGAAGAGGAGGAACCCCTAGACAGAGGCACAGTGGGACAGCATGATGAGGGCATTGTGGTGACGGAAGGTGCTGCAATGAGGAGCTCGCACCCTGAGGTTTTTTTTAAATGTAAGGGAGAATTTTTAGTTCAGTGTGGTGATGCCAAATCCACACAGTTGCTTATCATATCAACAATGTATACTCAATGTATACTCTATTCTTAGTAGTCTGCTTATACACACACACACACACACACACACACACACACACACACACACACACACACACACACACACACACACACACACACACACACACACACACACACACACACACACACACACACACACACACACACACACACACACACACACACACACACACACACAGGTAAGTCTGATGACAAGAGGCAAACAGTAAACGTGGACGATTCTTAGTATGTTGATCTGTTGTACCGCCAAACCAACATCAAATTATTCATGATATTCATTCTCAATGTGTAACCACCATCAATCCATTTTTATTTCTGTATGCAAATTCTCCATTTATCTATTCCTCTGTACATTAGCTATAGCTGCAACAAACGACTGCTAGATTTATTGAATTCCAGAACAGTGATTGCCTGGGGACCTTGCTCATGGTATTGACTCGCTCAATTACTATTTGTTATTGTGAAAGATAGTTAAAAATGAAAACGAGGCACTATAATCGCAGATTGCTATTCTACGTGTACCGTATTCCGATTAGACCTAATTAGACCTAATTTATGATTCCAGTCAGGGAGTATCCCCGGGTGAAGGAACGGGTGGGCTTAAGTGGGCCCAGGCCAACCCGTTGGCGAGCCAGGACCAACCAATCAGATTGAGCAAAAAAAGTCAACACACCCATATTTTATCTTTAATACGCTTTAGAAATGCAACATTTGGCAAAATGTGTAGAATACCACAAGAAGCTATACAACTGCACATTTTCCTCTCTGTTCATGGCAAAATGTGTAGAATTGTAAGAAATTAGGTTTAAAACAGCAACATTTTCTCCCAGCCTCATGGCAAAATGTGTAGAATAACATGAGATTAGCTATAAAACAGTACATTTGAATCTTTGCCCCATGGCAAAATGTGTAAAATTGCAGGAAATTAGCTACTTTCCAAAAATACATTTCTGGCTATGCCACTGTCACCAGGTACAGTTTACACAATGCATAGCAGAGCTATACCATTTCAGGACATAAATAAATGCCTCACATCTCAGCACTCTGTAAATCTATAGTCACATACTGTTGTTTAGTGTTTCCATATGCCAAGTGATCCATCAATATAAGTAGGTCTCTAATGGCTGAATTGATGAGTCCTCATTGGCAATGATGTGGTTCACAGAGAATGACTCTGTCCTGTCACTATGAGTGGCTACTGACTAGCCATTTATGCAGCTGTCATCAATTTTTAATATTGTCCGTGCAGTAACTCACACAACTAATCATTCGGTAATTTCACAATATTTTCCTTGCGTTGATATTGATCAACCACCAGTCCAAGGCTGGATGTTTGGTTTTGCTATCCTTCCTCTGCCCCTGAGGAAAAAAAAAAATATATATATATATATATAAAATGCATTAATCTCATGAGCCATACTTCACGGTTCGTACTAGCTAGCCAGTCAAAAGTTAGTTGAGAGAGATTGAAAATCCTTAAACTTGTCATGTCATTGACTCAGACCCAGTTTGATGCCTCTGCTTGTCCAGTGTGTTGTCCACTCCTGGTTATGGGCTTATGAACACACACACACACACACACACACACACACACACACACACACACACACACACACACACACACACACACACACACACACACACACACACACACACACACACACACACACACACACACACACACACACACACACACACACACACACACACACACAGCTGTAGTTTGGAAATGGTGTGAGCGAGCAGCTCTTTGTGTGGTTTGCTGACTCAACCTGCCTGTCTGATCCTTGATGGTCTGCCGTGTCACCGCTCAGCTGTAGAAGTAGCAGGCAGCAAGATGAGGCTCCACTGCCCCTCTGCCTTGGGTCTGTGTGTGTGTATCATTACTCATTCTGTATTTATTCCTTGAGTTATTATTTTTTGATCATTTCTCTCTTTTTTTATATCTCCGCGTTGTTGGGAAGGGCCCGTAAATAAGCATTTCACCTGTTGTTTACCAACACAATTTGATTTGATTTGAATGTATGTCTGTGTGTGGGGGGTGTCTGGTGCAGCAGGCACTTTTAGTTAACTCGCACCGGAAGCTCCAGACAGTGAGGGGCACACGGGGTCCTACGGCTGCCGAGATCTTTGGATCAGACTCCCTGAGGGGAAAAGAGAATGAGCTTCAGAAAGAGCTTCAGTCTTCTTCTGCATACATCAGCCCACCATGCATACTGCTTATTCGTCCACTGCCTGTGTTCCAATAGAGCTGAGTTGTACAGCTGTAATGGTACAGTAAACAAGGCCATGTTAGCCTGACAGTATTTTACTGTTGTGGGTTAGGGTTCTGCATTCATAGTTCATATATGCATTCTGCACAGACTACATGCTTTTAAATACTTTATTTTTCCCTAAGGATCACTTAATCGGAATGGCTGATTAATTAGGACCGATTTTCAAGTTTTCATAACAATCGGAAATCTGTATTTTTGGGCGCCGATCTTTAAATTTTATTTTTTGCTGATACCTTTATTTAACCAGGCAAGTCAGTTAAGAACACATTCTTATTTTCAATGACGGCCTAGGGATGGTGGGTTAACTGCCTCGTTCAGGGGCAGAACGACAGATTTTCACCTTGTCAGCTCGGGGGATCCAATCTTGCAACCTTACAGTTAAATAGTCCAACGCAATAACGACCTGCCTCTTTCTCGTTGCCTGTTACGCAAATGCAATAAGCCAAGGTAAGTTGCTGGCTAGCATTAAACTTATATTATAAAAAACAATCAATCATAATCACTAGTTAACTACACATGGTTGATGATATTACTAGATATTATCTAGCGTGTCCTGCGTTGCATATAATCTCACTGAGCATACAAGCATACAAGCATCTAAGTATCTGACTGAGCGGTGGTAGGCAGACGCGTAAACATTCATTCAAACAGCACTTTCGTGCGTTTTGCCAGCAGCTCTTCGTTGTGTGTCGAGCCCAGGGAGGAGCGAGGAGAGGGACGTAAGCTATACTGTTACACTGGCAATACTAAAGTTCCTATAAGAACATCCAATAGTCAAAGGTTAATGAAATACAAATGGTATAGAGGGAAATAGTACTATAATTCCTATAATAATATAACCTAAAACTTCTTACCTGGGAATATTGAAGACTCATGTTAAAAGGAACCACCAGCTTTCATATGTTCTCATGTTATGAGCAAGGAACTGAAACGTTAGCTTTCTTACATAGCACATATTGCACTTTTACTTTCTTCTCCAACACTTTGTTTTTGCATTATTTAAACCAAATTGAACATGTTTCATTATTTACTTGAGGCGAAATTGATTTTATTGATGTATTAAATTAAGTTAAAGTAAGTGTTCATTCAGTATTGTTGTAATTGTCATTATTACAAATAAAAAATACGGGGAGTGTGGCGAAGTCAGGTAGGAGACCTGCGGCAACTCCCCTGTGCTTACCATGGAGAGAGAGGGACCGGGCAGGCACCGTGTTATGCTGTGAGGCGCACGGTGTCCACGGTGCGCAGGCATAGCCCGCACCGCCTCGTATCGGCCGGGCTAGGTTGGGCATCGAGCCAGGTGCCATGAAGCCGGCTCAGCGCATCTGGTCTCCAGTGAGTCTCCTTGGGCCGGGGTAAATGGCACCAGCCTTACGCATGGTGTCCCCGGTTTGGCCGATTAATCGGTATCTGTCACGTTCTAACCTTAGTTCCTTTGTTTTGTCTTTGTTTTAGTATGGTCAGGGCGTGAGTTGGGGTGGGCAGTCTGTTTGTTTTTCTATGTTGGTCTTTGAGTTTGGCCTGGTATGGTTCTCAATTAGAGGCAGGTGTCGTTAGTTGTCTCTGATTGAGAATCATACTTAGGTAGCCTTTGTCCACCTGTGTTTCGTGGGTGTTCATTTTCTGTTTAGTGTTTTTTCATTAACCTTACGGGACTGTTCGTTTTTGTCTTTCACTTTGTTATTTTGTATTTGGGGCGGCAGCGTAGCCTAGTGGTTAGAGCGTTGGACTAGTAACTGGAAGGTTGTGAGTTCAAACCCCTGAGCTGACAAGGTACAAATCTGTTGTTCTGCCCCTGAACAGGCAGTCAACCCACTGTTCCCAGGCTGTCATTGAAAATAAGAATATGTTCTTAACTGGTAAAGGTAAAATAAAAAAAATAAAAAAATGTTTGTATAGTGTTCAGTTTATTAAAAATATGAACACTTACCACGCCGCGCTTTGGTCCTCACCTTCTTCTACCAACGATGCCCGTTACGGTATCGGCTTTTTTGGTCCTCCAATAATCGGTATTGGTATCGGCGTTGAAAAATCATAATTGGTCGACCTCTAATTTGTGGTGTCAGATACAACCACGTACAAGTCATTACAATCACAGATAACAGTGCATTTTCCATTCTCACTTTGCATTTTGACATGTTTTCCTGCTATTATATGACCATGATGGAATGGTGTGCAACATAGTTTTATGCATGCTATTAATACGTTGGATCAGGCCTGTACAGTGCGTGTGTGCTCTCTGAATAGCCAATGAGTTGTGAGGTTGAGGTTGGCTTACGGTGTGTGATGGCTGTAGCCCCGGGGCTCTGTCATTTGAAGGGTGGGTCTGACATTGGGCATGATTGAGTTTTGCCACAAATCGGCCTGCCAAAATGCACAATCTCTATCTGCTGAAGAAGAACAGAGAGCGTGTACAGACAGATATTCAGCTGATGTGGCGCTCTCCACTAAAATCTTAAATAATACTGTTATAAAATGTAATCCGTCTCAGTACTACCATCGTCTTGTTTTAGGACACTTGTTTTTACATTAGCTTCCCTTCTTGCAACCCCAGAGATGTTTGTTTCATTCTTTATTATCAAATGTGGAAATAAACATTATATATAAATTAATTTTGTCTGTAACTTTTAGAATTTCCCATTAGTCGAACAATTTAAGCTAATGTTTTCACCAAGTCTTCACTGTCGACGCAAAAAAAATGTTATCTTCTGCTCCTCTGCATTGACGTCATCTCGTCTCCCTACACTGATGTGATAGTTACCACGGTAATTCAGCTGTGCCTGTTTTTGTGTCCTAATCACTTGCTGTCCTGTCAGAGCCTGTGAAGTAATCAACTATTCTTCCCCACTTGCATGGAATAAAAAGGCATCTGGCTGCATTGTACACACTGCATGTGTCCGAAATGAAATCCTATTCCCTATATAGTGCACTACTTCTGAACAATGCCCTATGGACCCCGGTCAAAAGTAGTGCACTGTAAAGGGAACAGGGTGAATCTGGATCGCACCCACTGTACAGTGATGGTGCTCTGATTGAACAGTTTCCATGAAAGCCTTTTTACCCCCAGGTTCTCTGGTTGCTGATGACAGATATCAGTTAGCAGACCACCACCCCCTATTTACCTCAATCTAAAATCTATTTTCAGCTATTCACTGTATAATGGGACTATGTTTGGACAGTACAGTAGCAAACATTGCTTTCTCCTGATTGCTTTTAGTTAGTAGCATACAGGACTGAATAAGAACGTTTGATATGGTTTTGATTTTTCAAGTATGGCTGTAAGTCGATCGGAATAGGCACTACAAGCATAGGGAGTCTTTTCCATGGAGATAAAAACTAAATCTATGGTCTGTTCACTCACAAGGCAATCATCACTGCTTACATAGAAGTGAGTTACAGGCTATGCCTGCCTTTTCATAACCCCTCACCACCTTATCAAGCTGCCAAACCCCAGTGACTTGTAATACTTTATCTTTTCATCATCAGTTATGTTTCCATTACGTAACACTGTCCAGACTTATTAGATGTGTTTCACTCATTTTACAGAGGCAGCATCAGTTGAAGCTAAAGCTGTTGAACTGAAGATACAGATGACAGATATCAATGTGTCAAGCATGGCCTTGGGGAGTTAAGGTGTTTAGGTCTTAGGCAAGGTTACTCATCACATGAGCATGGTTCACTGAACCACCTCCCTTACAAATGCTGCTTTCTCAACCTCCCATGTTTTCTTTTACAGGCTGTATGCTGTGTTTTGGCCAGTCGGCTTTTTTCCGCTTCAACCACCCAGAGGAGGCGTTCAAGATGAAGAGCATGATGCCAGGGGGAAGCAGGGGCTCCGGTGGGAACTACAGAATCCACTCAGGTAATATAGTATTGTCACAGGTAATATTAGTACTGTCACAGGTAATACAGTACTGTCACAGGTAATATAGTACTGTCACAGGTAATACAGTACTGTCACAGGTAATACAGTACTGTCACAGGTAATACAGTACTGTCACAGGTAATACAGTACTGTCACAGGTAATATAGTACTGTCACAGGTAATACAGTACTGTCACAGGTAATACTGTCACAGGTACTTACTCACAGGTAATACAGTACTGTCACAGGTAATATAGTACTGTCACAGGTAATACAGTACTGTCACAGGTAATATAGTACTGTCACAGGTAATATAGTACTGTCACAGGTAATACAGTACTGTCACAGGTAATACAGTACTGTCATGACACACTCAAGGTATAGGCCTACTGTTGTATGAAAATCAAATGTAGATGGTACAACATTTTGTGATCACTTTACATTTACATTTACATTTAAGTCATTTAGCAGACGCTCTTATCCAGAGCGACTTACAAATTGGTGCATTCACCTGACATCCAGTGGAACAGCCACTTTACAATAGTGCATCTACATATTTTAAGGGGGGGTGAGAAGGATTACTTTATCCTATCCTAGGTATTCTGTTTCAGGTGTCTCCGGAAGGTGGTGATTGACTCCGCTGTCTGGCGTCGTGAGGGAGTTTGTTCCACCATTGGGGAGCCAGAGCAGCGAACAGTTTTGACTGGGCTGAGCAACTGTACAGTGGTAGGGAGGCGAGCAGGCCAGAGGTGGATGAACGCAGTGCCCTATTTGGGTGTCAGGGCCTGATCAGAGCCTGGAGGTACTGAGGTGCCGTTCCCCTCACAGCTCCGTAGGCAAGCACCATGGTCTTGTAGCATGCGAGCTTCAACTGGAAGCCAGTGGAGAGAGCGGAGGAGCGGGGTAATTGGGAAGGTTGAACACCAGACGGGCTACTGTTCTGGATGAGTTGTAGGGGTTTAATGGCACAGGCAGGGAGCCCAGCCAACAGCGAGTAGACGGGAGATGACAAGTGCCTGGATTAGGACCTGTGCCGCTTCCTGTGTGAGGCAGGGTCGTACTCTGGTACGGGCCACCGCCTTGATGTTAGTTGAGAACGACAGGGTGTTGTCCAGGATCACGCCAAGGTTCTTAGCGCTCTGGGAGGAGGACACAATGGAGTTGTCAACCGTGATGGCGAGATCATGGAACAGTCCTTCCCCGGGAGGAAGAGCAGCTCCGTCTTGCCGAAGTTCAGCTTGAGGTGGTGATCCGTCATCCACACTGATATGCCTGCCAGACATGCAGAGATGCGATACCTGGTCATCAGAAGGGGGAAAGTTAATTGTGTGTCGTCTGCATAGCAATGATAGGAGAGACCATGTGAGGTTATGACAGAGCCAAGTGACTTGGTGTATAGCGAGAATAGGAGAGGGCCTAGAACAGAGCCCTGGGGGACACCAGTGGTGAGAGCGCATGGTGAGGAGACAGATTCTCGCCACGCCACCTGGTAGGAGCGACCTGTCAGGTAGGACCTAATCCAAGCGTATGGCCACGCCGGAGATGCCCAACTCGGAGAGGGTGGAGAGAGTATCTGATGGTTCACAGTATCGAAGGCAGCCGATAGGTCTAGAAGGATGAGAGCAGAGGAGAGAGAGTTAGCTTTAGCGGTGCGGAGCGCCTCCGTGATACAGAGAAGAGCAGTCTCAGTTGAATGACTAGTCTTGAAACCTGACTGATTTGGATCAAGAAGGTCATTCTGAGAGAGATAGCGGGAGAGCTGACCAAGGACGGCACGTCAAGAGTTTTGAAGAAAAGAAAGAAGGGATACTGGTCTGTAGTTGTTGACATCGGAGGGATCGAGTGTAGGTTTTTTCAGAAGGGGTGCAACTCTCGCTCTCTTGAAGACGGAAGGGACGTAGCCAGCGGTCAGGGATAAGTTGATGAGCGAGGTGAGGTAAGGGAGAAGGTCTCCGGAAATGGTCACTTCCGTTGAACCCTCTCAAATACAATGCTAGCATAATATTCAGAATACATGGCCGACGTCAGTTTATGGCAACCTACGTTGGAGTACACTGACACACACTGAATATAAACTATTGGGGTATATCGAAAAGTAAGCAAAGGGTTAAAAGCCAGGTATTATAAAGACATTTTGAATACCCCGTCAAATGAAAAGACATTGAATAAACAGGGCTACACTTCCTGCACCCAAGGTCCTTGTTTCTGTGTCGTCACAGATGAATGGCTCAGATTGTTAGTGGTAAAGGAAGCAGCTCCCTTACAGGTGCTGAGTTCCACACGCCACAGAAAGCCCCCTATTGCCTTTCCATTTCTGGCCTGGGTGGAGACAGGGTGCAACAGAACCCTGGCTGCCTATACCTGCTGGCCCTGGTTTCACACCATGCATGTTTTATGAGCATCTCATTCCTCTCTAGGCAGAAGTGTTCAGCTGCCTAGCCCTGCCCTGTCCTCTCCTCGCAGGCACAGTGGAGTGTTTCCCCTTGGCCACCTTTGGGGGATCCGTTCCAGCATCTTGTTATTTCCTTATTTTGTTACTTGTTGCTGACGTGCCACCGGTGACAAGTACAGCGCATATACATATTGGGTGTTGGGATCTTCCTGGTTTGGTAATGAATGCTTTTCACTGTTGTTTAAAGGGCTTAATTTCTCCTTAGATGTGTATTCCTTGTTGAGGTCGGTAGAGAGTCTCTGTTCTTACCCTTGAAGTACTTAAAAACTGGATTTATTGTGTGTCACATTAAGGTCGATAGATTTGATTTATGAGTATGATTTCTAAGACATTTCTAGCGCTTGCTTGGTAACACAACCCAGTCACCAACAGTACATTGCAGTAGGCCTATACAGTAGTTCAGCCACGCTCAGTGAGCAGCTCTGACACATTTCCTACCAGGCTCATTCGTATGCCAGCCAGGCAAGCTTTGTTGGCTAAGCACTGCTTATTTTAAGTTGAGGGGTATCTTTTACTGTTTCTATTTTTAAACCTCCACCCTATTCTTCCATCTTCCACTTCCTGTGTGTTTCCTCAACCTTTCCTGCACCGCACCCTTTTCCCTGTGTATTTTAGGTTAACAGAGGGGATTTAAATGCCCTCTTTATCTTAATGATCTCCTGGCTTCAATCTTAATATTCCATCATTTCAAATGGTTGGGCTCTGCCTAGAACGTCTGATTTAGCTTACACATTCTACAACTGTTTTTTGATGTAGTCAAAATCCCTCAGGTCATTGTCTATGCAGTACAAATTACAATAGGCAAGGAAATACAGTGGGGCAAAAAAGTATTTAGTCAGCCACCAATTGTGCAAGTTCTCCCACTTAAAAAGATGAGAGAGAGGCCTGTAATTTTCATCATAGGTACACTTAAACTATGACAGGCAAAATGAGAAGAAAAAAAATCCAGAAAATCACATTGTAGGATTTTTTTATGAATTTATTTGCAAATTATGGTGGAAAATAAGTATTTGGTCAATAACAAAAGTGTATCTCAATACTTTGTTGTGTATCCTTTGTTGGCAATGACAGAGGTCAAACGTTTTCTGTAAGTCTTCACAAGGTTTTCACACACTGTCGCTGGTATTTTGCCCCATTCCTCCATGCAGATCTCCTCTAGAGCAGTGATGTTTTGGGGCAGTTGCTGGGCAACACGAACTTTCAACTCCCTCCAAAGATTTTTTATGGGGTTGAGATCTGGAGACTGGCTAGGCCACTCCAGGACCTTGAAATGCTTTTTACGAAGCCACTCCTTCGTTTCCCGGGCGGTGTATTTGGGATCATTGTCATGCTGAAAGACCCAGCCACGTTTCATCTTCAAATGCCCTTGCTGATGGAAGGAGGTTTTCACTCAAAATCTCATGATACATGGCCCCATTCATTCTTTCCTTTACAAGAATCAGTCGTCCTGGTCCCTTTGCAGAAAAACAGCCCCAAAGCATGATGTTTCCACCCCCATGCTTCACAGTAGGTATGGTGTTCTTTGGATGGGCCTGGACATGTACTGGCTTAAGCAGGAGGACACGTCTGGCACTGCAGGATTTGAGTCCCTGGCGGCGTAGTGTGTTACTGATGGTAGGCTTTGTTACTTTGATTCCAGCTCTCTGCAGGTCATTCACTAGGCCCCCCTGTGTGGTTCTGGAATTTTTTCTCCCCGTTCTTGCGATCATTTTGACTCCACGGGGTGAGATCTTGCATGGAGCCCCAGATCGAGGGAGATTATCAGTGGTCTTGTATGTCTTCCATTTCCTAATCATTTCTCCCACAGTTGATTTCTTCAAACCAAGCTGCTTACCTTTTGCAGATTCAGTCTTCCCAGCCTGGTGCAGGTCTACAATTTTGTTTCTGGTGTCCTTTGACAGCTCTTTGGTCTTTGTCATAGTGGAGTTTAGAGTGTGACTGTTTGAGGTTGTGAACAGGTGTCTTTTATACTGATAATAAGTTCAAACAGGTGCCATTAATACAGATAACGAGTGGAGGACAAAGGAGCCTCTTAAAGAAGAAGTTACAGGTCTGTGAGAGCCAGAAATCTGGCTTGTTTGTAGGTGACCAAATACTTATTTTCCACCATAATTTGCAAATAAATTCATAAAAAATCCTACAATGTGATTTTCTGGATTTTTTTTCTCATTTTATCTGTCATAGTTGAAGTGTACCTATGATGAAAAGTACAGGCCTCTCTCATCTTTTTAAGTGGGAGAACTTGCACAATTGGTGGCTGACTAAATACTTTTTTGCCCCACTGTATATCACATTGTAGATAACGTAGAAGACTCAATACTATATAGCCTAGGCATATTATTAAATGAAATATGAATGACAGTATGATTTCACACTAGTTTCAATGTTAATGTCACATGCACAAGTACCGTGAAATGTTTTCTTGCTAGCTCTAACGCCAACCATGCAGTAATCGATAACATTGTAATACTAAAAAAAACAAGGTAGAACAAAAACACACTAGATATAAAAATAAGAACAACACGATAAAGTAAGCATACTATATACAGCAGGGATCATGAACTAGATTCAGACGCTGGCTGATTTGTTCTTGAGCGGATGGTCGGGGGGCCGGAACACAATTACAAATAATTTGTAGACAGAGTTTTGGTGGGTTGGGCCTCTCTGTTGTGGTCCCATATTCTTTTCATTTTTTAATAATGGATTTAATGGTGCTTGTTGGGATGTTCAAAGTTTCTGATATTTTTTGATAACCCAACCCTGATCTGTACTTCTCCATAACTTTGTCCCTGACCTGTTTGGAGAGCTCCTTGGTCTTCATGGTGCTGCTTGCTTGGTGGTTCCCCTTGCTTAGTGGTGTTGCAGACTCTGGGGTCTTTCAGAACAGGTGTATATATATACTGAGATCATGTGACAGATCATGTGACACTTAAATAAAGTCCACCTGTGTGCAATCTAACTAATTATGTGACTTCTGAAGGTAATTGGTTTCACCAGATCTTATTTAGGAGCTTCATAGCAAACGAGGTGAACACATATGCACACCACTTTTACGTTTTTCTTTTTTTTTACATGGACATACACAAAATGCAACAAAATAGGAAAAACGCCAAGAGGTTGAATAGTTTGCTAGGCACTGTATATGATAAACAGAGTAGCAGCTGTGTGTGTGTGTGTGTGTGTGTGTGTGTGTGTGTGTGTGTGTGTGTGTGTGTGTGTGTGTGTGTGTGTGTGTGTGTGTGTGTGTGTGTGTGTGTGTGTGTGTGTGTGTGTGTGTGTGTGTGTGTGTGTGTGTGTGTGTTAGAGCAAATTATGGAGTGAGTGTTTATATGTGTGTCGGAGTATCAGTGAGCGTAGTGTGTAGGGGTCTGTGAATATGCATAGAGACAGTGCAAAAGAATAAAAATACAAACAACTCATATAGTTTGTGTAGCCATTTTCTTAGCTATTTAGCAGTCTTATGACATGTGGAATTGAAGCTGTTCAGGAGCCTGTTGGTGTCAGACTTGGTACAGCTTGCTGTGTGGAAGCAGAGAGAACAGTCTATGGCTTGGGTGGCTGGAGTCCTCCTTTCACACCTCCTGATATAGAGGTCCTGGATGACAGGGATCTTGGCCCCTGTGATGTACTGGGCTGTCCGCACCACCCCCTGTAGCACCATGTGATCGAGGTTGGTGCTATTGCCATACCATGATGCAGCCAGTGAAGATGCTCTCAATGTAGAACTTTATGAGGGCCCATGCCAACCCTTTTCAACCTCCTGAGGGGGTAGAGGCGCTGTCGCACCTTCTTGACAACGGTGCACGTGTGATTTGGACCTCCTCCAGTGCAGCCCCGTCGATGTGGATGGGGACATACTCCCTTCCCCGTTTGCTGTCATCCATAATCAGCTCCTTGGTCTTACTGACGTTGAGGGAGAGGTTATTGTTGGGGCCCCACACTGCCAGGTCACTGATCTCCTACCTGTAGGCTGTCTGACCTCCTACCTGTAGGCTGTCTGACCTCCTACCTGTAGGCTGTCTGACCTCCTACCTGTAGGCTGTCTCATCGTCGCTGGTGATCAGGCCTACCACCTTCGTGTCGTCAGTAGCCTTGATGTTGGAGTCGTGCAATGATTATTATTATATGGTGTGTGGGCCTCCCACTATAACTCGGGAAGCCATGCAGTTTATTAGGCTACAGATTAAATAAATTATGAGGAACTTCACAGGGTTTTGTGAAAGTACACGGTGATGAGCTTGATGCTGCTTTCCAATAAATATCGAGGGTCTTATTCTGGTGAAATGATCGATGCTTGACTGCCATTTGACAAATACAAATATTTTCCTTCCTATCCATAATAATCTCATCATGTAGACTAGCCTACTGTACTCACACAGCCTACCTGCACTGTATCTGCGAGCTGTCGGCTAGAGCGCAGGTGCCCAGACCCAGGTAGGCACATTTGCTATTTAACGTAACAGTATTTGTGACAAAACTACAGGTAGAGTTGAAATGGAAACACATGATTTTTATTTGGTACATGGAAACGTAAGCAAAAAAATAAACATTGTGTGCACTAGGGCATCACGCACTGATTTTTATCCACAAGAAGTCTGTTTGGTGGAAACAGCACTGGTGTGAAAATATGCAGATTTTGTTTATGAAGATTCTAGGATATTTGCATGAAAATCTGTCACTAATTGGATGGAAACCTAGCTACTGTGATGGTCTTTAATTAAAATAGCAAAAATACATTTCTCAAGCACATATTCAACCAGTCTGGGAGTGGTTTGAGTCAGGGACCTAATTGGAGGAGTCTAATGGGCGGGGTATGTAACATAGAAACTAGCTGTTATTGGAAGAGGTGGTTTGAAATTCTCTTTGTTATTGGTCTATTTACTTTTACCTCCTGGTGATTCCGCCAGGCAGGCCAAAACTCCACCCATGCTAAACACATTTCAGGCAGTCTTTTCAAACGGCACTTACTCTCAAACTGTATTATCATAATTTACACTATTTCACAGTAATATTTCAACCTCATAGTGTGGAAATATATTTTTATAAAGCATAGGCAAATCACGTTTTTGACTGCACTGCCCCTTTAAGAAGAAAAACAGACGACATAGTTGCCGCCCCGGTAAATCTAGCAGGCGGTCACATCAGCACCGTGGACAGGGAAGGGAGGGGGAGCGAGCAAGCAGGATAGCGGCGCCTGGCACACGAAACCCGGCTGGAATATCACGTCGGCAGAGGCTCTCTCAACCTTCCCGGGTGCGGAGACCCGGGTAGGCTACAACAGGCTTCGGTAAAGGCAGCTTTATTGAGGTAGGAATGCCGGGCTCCAGCGTTTGGATTTTAGCTGGGCTATAAGTCATTATAAACGACTTAGTAGCAAGCTTACCCATTCATGTCAGTGCTGATAATTATTATTATTGGCGCTTTGGTGTTGGACATGATGGGGTCCGTCCAGGGACAGAGAATAATGTATTTTCACGGTCATTATCTACGTTTTAGACATGGGCCTATTCATATTCTGAGACGTTTGACAAACGAAATGCTGGCGACGACCATGTGGCCTGCTGAGAAAATAACGGGGAAAATGAATAACCAAATAACCGAGAAATATCCATATAATTGTAATATACACCAAAATGTATTGGGGCCATATGGTGGTCGTGCTGTCACTCAAAACGTCATGATGCTTGGATAGTTTTCTGCTTAGCAGAAGAAGAGCTCTGGTTGAGTCATTGTAGAAAGACCAGGCAGATAGGCTACTCCCAGCTCTTTACTGAACAAATAGTGGTTATGCATTATTTGTGAAGCCACTTCATCATCCAGGGCGATGAGATCATCTTTATGAATAGAACGCAAAATCACATGGGCTATTTAATTAAGATGGTTATTTAATGCAGTGATACACAGTAGCTTGTTTATCCTGGACTGAAAGTAGCCTATTTGAAGGGGATTAAAAACCGAGCTGGATTTAGAATGGCTTTCAGGTTTGGCATGTGCATGATATAGACATGTCACAGAAATGTGTTCACATACATATTTGCGTACACACAGTACATATTTCCAAATACAATAGTTGCCAAAGATGCATGATCTCGCTAATTTGTAATGTACATTGTAGCACTATGACATCTTATGGCAAGGTATTTTCGATTGTGATGTCTTTTCTTTACAATGTTTACATTTTTAGACAATAGAAAATAGCCATAGACAAAAGTCAAAAGACAACTGAACAGTCCACAGACATGGATCCACTAACCTAGACATGACATTGTCTGTGACTTAATGGTCAACCTTCAACATGAAGACAAAAACACAAACTCAGTCCTACATAAATTCCAACAAACATTAATGACATTGTACTCGCTCACATGTTCTCACCATATCCATGTCATGTCTGAATGTAAACCCAACTGGATGAATTTATATATATATATATATATATGTTTGGTATACTCAGTGTATATATATTGAGTATACCAAACATTTAAGAACACCTTAATATTGAGCTGCACCCTCTGAACAGCCTCAATTTGTCAGGGCATGGACTTGAAAATGGTGTTGGTGTTGAAAGCATTCCATAGGGATGCTGGCCCATGTTGACTCCATTTTTTTTTAAATTCATTTTTAAATCTCACCTTTATTTAACCAGGTAGGCCAGTTGAGAACAAGTTCTCATTTACAACTGCGACCTGGCAAGATAAAGCAAAGCAGTGCGACAAAAACAACAACACAAAGTTACACATGGAATAAACAAACATAGTCAATAACACAATAGAAAAATATATATACATTGTGTGCAAATGTAGTAAGATTAGTGAGGTAAGGCAAGGCTTCCCACAGTTGTGTCAAGTTGGCTGGATGTCAGACCATTCTTGATACACATGGAAAACTGTTGATCATGAAAAACCCAGCAGCATTATTTTCACATGCATCAGATAGGTGCAGGGGAATGTGTTGTTTTCCAGGGTCAGACATAGTAGTACAACACCCCTGGAGAAGATTAAGGTTAAGTGTCTTGTGGCTCTGGGATTTGAACCAGCAACCTTTCGGTTACTGGCCCAACACTCTCACCGCTAGGCTGCCTGCCATCATACCGATGATGACGTTTCTTATTTCTATTAGAGCCTATTAGCATATCATATTAATACCATAGGTTACACCTGGATGTCCCCTTGTGCTCCCTAATCTACCACATTGACATTATGGCGAGGCAGCGAGTTGCCTGAGATTTCGATTGAATTACCTGGCCTGCGCTGCTCTTCAGCCACACACTAAGTGGGTTATACTGGCACATTTTCTCCTCAATCTTTATATTTCCAAAGCCTGTCTTTTGTGGTGTCTGTCTGTCTGTCTCTCTCTCTGTCTCTCTTTTCAATTCAATTCAAGGGGCTTTATTGGCATGGGAAACGTGTTAACATTGCCAAAGCAAGTGAGGTAGATAATATACAAAAGTGAAATAATAAAAATTAACAGTAAACATTACACATACAGAAGTTTCAAAACAATAAAGACATTACAAATATCATATTATGTATATATACAGTGTTGTAACAATGTACAAATCTGTCTGTCTGTCTGTCTGTCTGTCTGTCTGTCTGTCTGTCTGTCTGTCTGTCTGTCTGTCTGTCTGTCTGTCTGTCTGTCTGTCTGTCTGTCTCTCTGTCTCTCTGTCTCTCTGCCTGTTTCTCTGCCTCTTTTATCCCTCCTTTTTCTCAGTAGCATTTCTTCATGCAAATTGTGGATTGGGTAAATTAAGTTGGGCAGCAGGTGGGTTTAAATTTAGAAGCGCTTTAAGATAATTGATGGATTGAAGTGTAGCCAACCTATAAAACTTAAGTGCCAATTGTAGGTACTTGTGCTAAGGGCTCTGGTTAAATCATAAAAGTAACAAGGCACTTTATATTAATGAGAGGTGATGCAACCGTAAGATACAGTCCATTTATGAACTTTATGGTCCATTAATTTCTCTACATCTCATTATCTATTCAGCTCTTAGAGCCTATGTCTGTTTCTATTTGTTTTCAGGGATATACCATACTGTAAATATTGCACATTTTGGTATTGTATATATATATATATATACCGTATATATTGCAGTGATCATAGTCTTTACTCATAGTATAGCCTAGTGAGTGATCATAATATTTATTCTGACCACTCTTTACATGTATGTGTACTGTATAGTAGGCCTATGTACTGTATACCTGAGACTGATATTAGCATGTATTCTCTACAGATACAGAGGGCCTGGTCAATGGGAACCATCAGTCAGGAGCGTCCCAGTCGCGCCACTCAGCCCCCGGGGAGAGAGACTCCCGCTCCGAGCATAGTGCCATCGTCAGCTCCATCGAAAAGGACCTGCAGGACATCATGGACTCACTAGTCATGGATGATCCCCAGCCTCCCTCTTCAGACCACCCCATCCCCCACTCCCCGCTGTCCCCCATGGTCAATGGAGGAGGCCGATACCTCCTCTCCCCTCCCACCAGCCCAGGAGCCATGTCGGTCGGCTCCAGCTATGAGAACACCTCCCCACCCTTCTCCCCCCTGTCCTCTCCCTCGGCGGCCAGCAGCGCAGGCAGCTACACCAGCCCTTCTCCCAGCGGCTGCCTGGACCCCCAGGACCCATCCCTGCCCCCCGTGCCGGTCCGCTCATCCAGCTACAACTACACAACTACACCACCCATCCCCCAGCCAAGGACCACACTGACCAACTACAGCCCTGGCGGCGGTGGTGCAGAGGGTTCCTGAGAGCCCTAAGCACCAGAGGAAAGGTCTCCTGGAGGCCCCCCAGAGCCCCAAGCCAGCCCGCAGAGGTCAGAGCCTGGATAACCCAGGTGGGGTGGGTTCAGAGAGCCCTAGACTGACCCACCTATCTGTTGCCTCAGCCGATGCCGGGTACATGGGAAGGAACGCAGTGCCAAGTAGCCCCAGATTCACGGCCAAGTTCCCCTACACCTCCTCCTCACCATCCAGTCCCAGGACGAAAGCGGGCACCATCCTCCAGGAGCGCCCGGCCAGCCCCTTCAGAGAGCAAGCGGACCACTCCCTCACCTCCAGCCCTTCCAGACAGCTGCTATCCCAGCACAGCAGGGCCTTTCAGCCTCCCCTGGACCCAATCGTCCACATCATCCAGGGGGGCTCTCCACTCCAGCAGCACCACCCCTTCCCCCACCCCCGCACACTGCAGCCCCCAGAGAGCCCTCGACTGTCTCGCAGGAACCTTGAGCTCAGCAGCGGGGGTAGCAGCATGAAGGAGCTCCCTCCTCTCAGCCCCTCCATGGCTCGCAGAGGGGTGCCTGTTCTCCCAGGGGCTCTCCCTGGAAGTATCCCCACATTGAGAACACCTGAGAGCCCATCATCATCAGGGAAGTTGGGAGTCCCGGAGAGCCCCAGGCTCCAACGCAAGGCCGAGTCCCCCGCGGGGGACCAGTTTGGCGGCAGTGTGGTTCGAGCCCGTAGCCCCTCCCCCACCTCAGGGTTGATGATGATGGAGAGCGGGGAAGGGGGGATGAAGGCCAGCTTTGGAAATGCCCTCTCCCCAGCGTACAGCCTGGGCTCTCTGCCTGGCTCCTCTCCTCTCGCCAGCCCCAGGGGCCATAGGAAGATGTCTGGGGGCCCCCGGGATCTGAGGGGCCCCCACCCGGGCATGCGGGAGCGCAAAAACAGCATCTCTGAGATCAGCGACAACGAGGACGAGCTGTTGGAGTACCACCGGCGTCAGAGAGAGGAGAGGCTCAGGGAGCAGGAGATGGAGAGACTGGTAAGTAGAGCGGCCTGCTCTTAGCTGGATCAACTGTTAGCTGTGAGCTAGGCTAGTCGTTCACACCAATCATCATTGACCTACGTGATACAGAGATGCAGGATAATAGCAACCTAGAAGTTATTGGATTGGTTGAGCAATATTTATCCAAGTAATACTATCAATTAAATGACCATTCATTTTTCTACTGGTCATCAAGATGGTCAAGGGCAGTGGTCACCAAAAATAGGAACGCAAGCCTTTATTGTTGTTTTTTTCACAGAAATGTTTGGTGATCGACTAGGAATGCCTTGGAGATCGGCCAGTCGATCGCCAAACATTTCTATAAAAATAAAAAAACTATAAAGCCTTGCGTTCCTATTTACATTTTTGTATTCCTATTTTTTTAACTACCCTTCGTGCCGGGTAGGCAAAGTGTTCCCATTTTTAACCATTTCATGTGTCTGAAGGTACAAACTCTGCCTTCCCTGTGGGCCTGGAGAGCAAATCAAGTGCACCATAGGCCTGCCGCTGGCCAATCGGATGGCTCAGATTACCATGCCTGCAGTAACGTAGCACACGTAAAAGAATGTTACAGCAAAGTTGATACTGTGAGATTTGAAAACTTCTAAAACCATGACTAGAGAGAGACTGTCAACGAATACAGCAAAGAGCTGCTGTTTTTATGACTGAGGGTAAGTTCTTACTCAGCACTGTCAGCACTTTGTTTTCAACGCTTTATAAGCCATAAAATGCACCTTCCTACTTCCACTTGTGCTACAACCAGCACTGCAGCTGTAGTGAATGAGTAGGAAAGTGTATCGTTATTATTGGCGTCTTGTGTCTTTTTAATATTGAGGAATATTTCACTTTCTCTGTTCATTGGAGTAACAACATGAATTTGTGCATGAATTAATGCGGTGCGACTCAAGTTTCGCCCTCAGCTGAAAGGCAGTGTATCTTTTTGGTCAGTGTCAGCGGAGGAAAGGGAGAGCGGAGGTACGTTGAGGCGAGCCCTCAAATGGCTGCTCAGTCGCTCCGCTGTGTCTCATTGCTACAGTGTTGTGTTTTTAATAGGTTCATGTTGCATAAGCTTATGTTTTTGATGCAATGTTCAGCAAAATCTGAGCGGTGGATCTCGGCTTGCATTTTGACTCAGAAAGTGATCTGGACTCAGAAAAGGTTGGTGACCAGTGGCCTAGAGGATAACTCAGCCGCCTGGGAATATTCCCAAATCCAGCCCCTGACACTATGCTGACAGAAAAATCTCTCTCCCTGCTTGTCTCTCTCTCTCCACTATTTATCCAATAAAAACAACAATGAAATCAAAATGTTGTTAGATTGGCCCCCTCGTGGTTTTCACATAAGAATTGAATCAGAGTTTTCCCGTCATACACATGTTTATGATGAAGCTACTGGATGTGCTGAGCTGTATTTTGTCTTATAGCCTTTTTTTAACCACCATGTTTAGTCTGTCTCCACTCAAGTGTTCCTCCACATGACCAGTTAACCATTTGTTTAACCTAAGAGGATGGGAGACGAGAGCACAGTGAAGTCCATATTTGTGAGGAGTAGGGATTGTAAAAAACTCTGAATCCCGACAAACCTTCTAATCTGCCAACGTGCGGTGACTAAACGTCCAGGTTTTTCCATGGCAACCCCATTGTTTGTTGTCCTTTTTTGCACTGAAGAGGGGGCGGGAGCGGTAGACATCTTGGATCCGTCTGTGTCCCCGATGAAGCGCCTGAGATAATGTCCTTTTATATCTGTGTGATGAATACTCGTCTGCCTCCTTGTAGGTACACCATAGCAATAGAATGACTAGATTGGGAAACCCCCCTCAGACCTTGGCAATATGAAGTTACAGTCATGGGTACATTCTATTTCTATGAGTAGGCTGCTGCTGCCAAAATCAGGGCAGTTCTTTTGGGCAGAGGAAGAATGACTTGCAACTCTGTGTACACTGGGCTATGCTCTGGTTCCCAACAGGAGCATTACTTCCATTACACAGCAGTAAAACCATGTCTGGCAATCCCAGAATGGACACAATCTGTCTTTGTGTCCTCCGTCACCCCCGTGTATTAGAGTAGGCTGCTGCCCTAAGTGTAGGAGAAATATCTCTGTTCCGATTCAACGAGAAAAGCAATTGCCAGGATTATTAAGGACAAAAAGTTCCCCCAACCTTATCAGTTAAATTGTATTTGTGATTCTCTCTGTATGGATGGGGTTTAAATTGAAAGGATGGTTATTACAGCGAACCATAACGACCTTTGGTCTTAACCTTGTGCCGTTAGACTGGGAAATATTGACACAGGACAGAATGTAAATAGCAGAAGGAATCTCGGGGAATGTACATAAGCCATGCGGATAAGGCATGTGGTTTATGGAGAAAGGTGCTAAGAAGGGGGTCAGATTGTAGGGATTTACGTTTTCTTTGTCAACTGTCGTTCTTACTTTCAAAATGTAAGACGGGTGGTTTGGCGAATTACGTATCGCCTGCGTGATTAGTAACCTTGTCTGAAGCCAGAAGGCTTGCATTTGCTCCCTGAGCAAATGCCTAGGCTTTAGCTTAGTGAGCTAGCTATCCCAAGTATAACCAGATTAAGCCCCTGGCATATGAGCTTTGCCACTGGTATGATAGTATTTTATTTGTTAGGAGGGATCGAGAGGGGTATTGTATGTGTTCACTGTGAACCCAGGTGTGCTCAGCTCATGCAGCACTGAATGAAGGATTTGGGTCCCGTAAGCATTATTACCATGAGCTATTTCTACATCCATTTTAATCGACACAAAGATTCTCTTCTGAAAGGGTCTTTACGATCCAGCAACTAGACACAGAAAGAACTGTGCAGAGCTAAGCATGGCATAAGGTCCTTGTAAGTGGAAGGCCATAGAATCCTGCCATGGTGCAAGATGGGGAGAAGCAGCGCAGCGAGCCTAGCGTGACACAGGTCCTCAGTGTCTCTCACAGGAGCTGCCAGGGGAAGTGGGAGGGATATGGCGGAAGGGGAGGTGGGGGGAGGTGTACAGTCCAATCATTGAGGCTATATTTACCCCAAAAGAACCACACTTTCTGTACCCATGGACCGTGTCTGTCTGTCTGGTCTGTCCAAGCCAGGGGTAACTAACTACACTTTGTCGCCAAGTTATTTACGGATGCAGTCAGTCAGACCCTGGGGATCAGTGTCATGCCCGAAGCAAGGAGGTATGCTGGGTACAGCTATCTATCCCTACAGAGGGAGGCAGCACAGGCTCTCTCGGCATCCTGAAACTATCAGCAGGGTTTATACATAAGACTTGTTTACTGTACCAACCATACTCAATTATTTGAGTGTTCTGGAAAAACATTTGTGTGATTTGTGGACCGAGAAGAACGGAAGTGTTCACCAGGGACAACATCATTCAGTCTGTTTGCAATGTTTACACAGCGCCTTCATTCTCTTTCATCCAAGTATAACGTGCCACATAAACCAGTGAAACGGTACCGTAAGATGTTATTTTCAGAGGTGAGCTCTATATCATATCATATAGGAGTCCAGACAGTTAAGGATATTATTTGTCACGTCTGAGCTGACTTTGAGTTGTATTGCTATACATGGTTGATTAGTGAAGCGTTGCCTTGACCAAGACACTTGGCATATGGCGTTAGTCACTGGCTGGCTGCTCTGACTGTCAGACAGTGTTGTGAAAACGCCAGTCTACTGAAGAGGATTTCATTGTTATAATGAGAGGTCCAAGGATGATATCACATATTCCGTTTCGTCATGCTCATAGCAACAGTTCCAAACTTAGCTAAACAAAAATACCCTTATTTGTCAGCTGAGCGACTCAGAATTTGCATGGATACGATTTAGGTTATTATTGTTCTCTCTAGCTCGAGGGACTTGCAGTGCATTTGAAAAGTATTCAGGACCCTTGACCTTTGATTTTTTTTTCATCATTCTAAACACAATAACCCATAATGACAAAGCAAAAACAGGTTTTTAGAAATGTTAGCAAATGTATTTAAAAAAATAATAATAATATCACATTTACATTTGTATTCAGGCCCTTTACTCAGCACTTTGTTGAATCATCTTTGGCAGCGATTACAGCCTCGAGTCTTCTTGGGTATGATGCTTCAAGCTTGGTACACCTGTATTTGGAGAGTTTCTCCAATTCTTCTCTGCAGATCCTCTCAAGCTCTGTCAGGTTGGATGGGGAGCATCGCTGCACAGCTATTTTCATGTCTCTCCAGAGATGTTAAATTGGGTTCAAGGCCGGCTCTGGCTGGGCCACTTAAAGACATTCATAGACTTGTCCCGAAGTCACTCCTGCATTGTCTTGGCTGTGTGCTTAGGGTCATTGTCCTGTTGGAAGGTGAACCTTTGCCCCAGTCTGAGGTCCTGAGTCCTCTGTAGCAGGTTTTCATCAAGGATCTCACTGTACTTTGCTCTGTTCATCTTTCCCTCGATCCTGATTAGTCTCCCAGTCCCTGCCACTGAAAACATCACCACAGCATGATACCACCAACATCATGCTTCACCATAGGGATGGTGCCTCTGTTCCTCCAGACGTGACGCTTGGCATTCAGGCCAAAGAGTTCAATCTGTGTTTCTTCAGACCAGAGGATCTTGTTTCTCATTGTCTGTGTCTTTAGGTGCCTTTTGGCCAATTCCAAGTGGTCTGTCATGTGCCTTTTTAATTTAGAAGAGGTTTCTGTCTGGCCACTACCATAAAGGCCTGATTGGTGTTGTGCTGCAGAGATGGTTCTCCCATCTCCACAATGGAACTCTGGAGCTCTGTCAGAGTGACCATCGGGCACTTGGTCACCTCCCTGACCAAGGCCCTTCTCCCCTGATTGCTCAGTTTGGCAAGCGGTCAGCTCTTGGAAGGGTCTTAGTGGTTCCAAACTTCTTCCATTTTAAGAATGATGGGGGTCACTGTGTTCTTGGGGACCTTCAATGCTGCAGACATTTTTTGGTAGCCTTCCCCAGATCTGTACCTCGACACAATCCTGTCTCAGAGGTCTATGGACAATTCCTTTGACCTCATGGCTTGGTTTTTGCTCCGATATGCACTGTTAACTGTGGAACCTTTTACATAGACACGGTGTGCCTTTCCAAATCATGTCCAATCAGGTGGACTCCAATCAAGTTCTAGATCAGTGGAAACAGGATGCACCTGAGCTAAATTTCGAGTCTCATTGCAACAGGTCTGAATACCTATGTAAAAAGGTATCTCTGTTTTTTATTTTCTCTACTTTATTTTCTCTTTTCTCTCTTTCACCCCCCCTTTCTCTTTCCCTGTCTCTTTCGCCAACTCTTTCTCTTTCCCTGTCTCTCTGTGCATGCAATTCTGTTCATGAAGAATTTCTAGCAAAGGGAGATGGACTTTTCAGAGTTGGTGAGAATGTTAGAGAAAAAGATTGGCTCTTCACAAGAGAGTGAAAGGCCAGTCATGCAGAGAAGAAATCTTTGTCAGTGTTCACATGGATTAGCACACCAAATATAACCAGCACAAAAAAATATATTCTTGGCTGTACTGTCCTGTCATCGGACAGCGTGGCTTAGGTTTTAGACCTAGAACAATTCCCGGTCAGTCACTGGTCAAAATCTGTGGTCAATCATAGGGCTGTTGCAGTGACCGTATTACCGCCACACCGGAGGTCACGAGTCATGAAGGCAGTCAAATTCCACATGACCATTTATTCACGGTAATTAGGCTTCTCCAAGCTCTGATGTTGCTGATGGTCATTAGTTGCCTACCAAACGTGCTAACTGCCTGGTACTCAGCACTCTATTGTCCCTTTAAACACCATGACATCAATGCAAATGTGATTGAAAATCTACTCAAACACTTCATGAGAGCCCATAAGCTCATGTTGCGCAACATTTCTATAGGCTATGAAATTTGTGCGTGAAAACAGTTACGACCTCTATTAAAAGGAGGAGGATCCCATCATTTTTCTATAGGCTAGGTGTACTATATTTATTTCTCATCATTTCTAATATTAAGCACATTGCTTATCTTTACAACAGGAGTATAGCCTACCTGGCTGGCTTGAAAATGAACCACAGGAAAAACATCCTCCATTCTCTATTTAAGTGCAGAGATGACATGTATTTTTCCCCCTGCCCCTGTTTCAAGACAGGTGCATGATAATGGTCTAAATCAAAACGAATTTCACACGTATATGTAAAGACAATATTTAAACAAGAATAGTCTGATTGGTGACAATATGAGCTTATCACTTGTGAATTACAGTTGAATTCGGAAGTTTACATACACCTTAGCCAACTACATTTAAACTCAGTTTTTCACAATTCCTGACATCTAATCCTAGTAAAAATTCTGTCTTAGGTCAGTTAGGATCACCACTTTATTTTAAGAATGTGGAATGTCAGAATAATAGTAGAGAGAATGATTTATTCCATCTTTTATTTCTTTCATCACATTCCCACTGGGTCAGAAGTTTACATACACTCAATTCGTTTTTGGTAGCAGTGCCTTTAAATTGTTGAACTTGGGTCAAAGGTTTCGGATAGCCTTCCACAAGCTTCCTACAATAAGTTGGGTGAATTTTGGCCCGTTCCTCCTGACAGAGATGGTGTAACTGTATCAGGTTGGTAGGCCTCCTTGCTCACACACGCTTTTTCAGTTGTGCCCACAAATTTTCTATGGGATTGAGGTCAGGGCTTTGTGATGGCCACTCCAATACATTGACTTTGTTGTCCTGAAGCCATTTTGCCACAACTTTGGAAATATGCTTGGGCTCATTGTCCATTTGGAAGACCCATTTGCGACCAAGCTTTAACTTCCTCACTGATGTCTTGAGATGTTGCTTCAATATATCCACATAATTTTCCGTACCTCACGGTGCCATCTATTTTGTGAAGTTCACAAGACCCTCCTGCCGCAAAGCACCCCCACAACATGATGCTGCCACCCCGTGCTTCACGGTTGGCATGGTGTTCTTCGGCTTGCAAGCCTTCCCCTTTTTCCTCCAAACCGAACAATGGTCATGATGTCCAAACAGTTCTATTTTTGTTTCATCAGATCAGAGGACATTTCTCCAGAAAGTACGATCTTTGTCCCCATGTGCAGTTGCAGACCATAGTCTGGCTTTTTTTATGGAGGTTTTGGAGCAGTGGCTTCTTCCTTGTTGAGCGGCCTTTCAGGTTATGTTGATATAGGACTTGTTTTATTGCGGATATAGATACTTTTGTACCTGTTTCCTCCAGCATCTTCACAAGGTCCTTTGCTGCTGTTCTGGGATTGATTTGCACTTTTCGCATCCAAAGTACGTTAATCTCTAGGAGACAGAACGAATCTCCTTCCTGAGAGGTATGATGGCTGCGTGGTCCCATGGTGTTTATACTTGCGTACTATTGCTTGTACAGATGAACATGGTACCTCCAGGCATTTAGAAATTGCTACCAAGGATGAACCAGACTTGTGGAGGTTTACAAAAACTTTTTTCTTGGCTGATTTATTTTGGTTTTCCCATGATGTCAAGCAAAGAAGCACTGAGTTTGAAGGTAGGCCTTGAAATACATCCGCAGTTACACCTCCAATTGACTCAAATTATGTCAATTAGCCTATCAGAAGCTTCTAAAGCCATGATATAATTTTCTGGAATTTCCAAGCTGTTTAAAGGCACAGTCAACTGAGTGTATGTAAACTTCTGACCAACTGGAATTGTGATACAGTGAAATAATCTGTCTGTAAACAGTTGTTGGAAGAATTACTTGTGTCATGCACAAAGTAGATATCTTAACCTACTTGCCAAAACTATAGTTTGTTCAGAAGAAATTTGTGAAGTAGTTGAAAAACGAGTTTTAATGACTCCAACATAAGTGTATGTAAACCTCCAACTGTATATATTATCACTTTTGGATGATTAAGGTAAGAAATACCTTTTTAAAGAAAATCATATTCATGCACGTCATGTAACCTAACCTATAGGCCTATATGATTTGATAAGGTTTATCACAACTAAGGTGGCCAAATAACTTCTTAAAATGAAGCACATTACTCCACGTTACAAAGGGTGTAGAGCCTAACTGGCATACATAAGCAGCGCGTGAGTTTCAAGTTTGGGGAAGATCATTTTCACCCTAAAAATGCACCTTTATAATAAAAGCATTAAATGCATAATTGTATTTGTGGAAACTTTGGAGAATGGCGTTTTTGCACTAATGGAACAATGGCCTACTGCCGTGTGCGCATTGTTGCTCTTATAATGTGAAGAAATAACCTATTAGGCTATCAACATTTTATGTTAAACGTTCTGATCTGTTGTGTCAGCCTTATTAAAGATTGTTTTTTTATGCTAGTGCTTGTATTAATTTGGGATCTATTGCATCCCACAACTGTCCCAGACTGTTTGGAATTCTTGTTCCTCACACAGAATATAATAGGACAACTTTTGTCCTATGAGGATAGTAGATTTAACATAGGCTAGTGCTTTTGCTGTTCGTTAGACCTACTCATCTTGTTGGCTGACGGAGTAAATGTGGACAGTCCTTCCAATACCTTCAATATGCACCTCGGAATTGGTAAGGACGCGTGCTGTTGTGTTCCAGATCTCTGTCTTCACTTGTAGCCTGTGAGGAAGACCTGATCATGTGATGGAGAGAGGTCTGAGTGCGAAGTACTTCAGAGCAGGCAGCACTCAGGGAGAAGGGCTGCAAAAGGCATGGATTTTTTTAGGGTGCATTATGGCCACACACAGGGGATGCCGCCGGGACATTCAAAGCATTATCAAGTGTCAAATTGTGAATGAGAGACTGATGAAGTGTGTACAGCCTGCGCAAAAACAAAGCAGAGCTCATGCCTTTTCAAACAACTTTAAAAAAATCATCATTAGAGTTGCATTATGTAGCCTTACAATGTATTAAACTCTAAATGAAGCATATAGGAGTACCTATTTCTTTGTTAACCTCTCTAGGGTACGTGGGACGCTAATGTCCCACCTGACTAACATCCAGTGAAAGTGCAGGGCACCAAATTCAAACAGAAATCTCATAATTAAAATTATACACCATTTTAAAGATACACTTGTTGTTAATCCCACCACAGTATCCGATTTCAAAAAGGCTTTATGACAAAAGCATACCATGTGATTATGTTAGGTCAGTACCTTGTCACAAAAAAACCATGTCACATTTTTCTAGCCAAAGAGAGGAGTCACAAAAAGCAGAAAAAGCAGAAAGAGAGAAAATGTATCACTAACCTTCATCAGATGGCACTCATAGGACTTCATGTTACACAATACATGTATGTTTTGTTCGATAAAGTTCATATTTATATCCAAAAATCTCTGTTTACATTTGCGCGTTATGTTTTGCCTGCAAAACATCCGGTTGAAAGTGCAGACGTCAATTTACAGAAATACTCATCATAAATGTTGATGAAAATACAACAGTTAAGCATGGAATGAACCTTTTTGGGATAGCATCATTTTCACTTTTGGATGAATAGCGTGCCCAGAGTGAACTGCCTCCTACTCTGTCCCAGATGCTAATATGTGCATATTATTAGTATTGGATAGACAACCCTCTGAAGTTTCTAAAACTGTTTGAATAATGTCTGTGAGTATAACAGAAGTCATATGGCAGGCGAAAACCTGAGAAAAATCAAACCAGGAAGTGGGACATCTGAGGTTTGTAGTTTTCTAAAGCTTGGCCCACCAAGTACACAGCGGTTACATTAAGGAGAAGCCTATCTTTAATTATGTGAATAACACTTTTATCAATGTTTATTGTGAGTATTTCTGCTAAAAATCACCTGATGTTTTGGAAACAAAACATTACTGCACGTAAGGCGCCAATGTAAACTGAGATTTTTTTATATAAATATGCACATTATCGAACAAAACATACATTGTGTAACAATGTCATATGAGTGTCATCTGATGAAGATCATCAAAGTTTAGTGGTTCATTTGATCTATATTTCTGCTTTTTGTGACTCCTATCTTTGGCTGGAAGAATGGCTGTGTTTTTTTGACTTGGCGGTGATCTAACATAATCATATGTGGTGTTTTAGCTGTAAAGCATTTTTTAAATCGGACACGATGGGTAGATTAACAAGATGTTTATCTTTCATTTTCTGTATTGGACTTGTTAATGTGTGAAAGTTACATATTTCAAAAAAATATTTTTAAATATCGCGCGCTGCCTTTTCAGCAGAGTGTTTGTCGAGGTCTTCCGCTAGCAGAACCCCTGCGCTAGAAAGGTTAAAAATATTCTTCCTCTTAATGCAACCGCTGTGTCAGATTTCAAAAAAGCTTTACGGAAAAAGCACACCACGGAATAATCTGAGTACAGAGCTCAGAGACCAAAACAAGCAATACAGATACCCGCCATGTTATGGAGTCAACAAAAGTCAGAAATAGCACTATAACTATTCACTTACATTTGATGATCTTCATCAGAATGCACTCCCAGGAATCCCAGTTCCACAATAAATGTTAGTCTTGTTCGATTTATGTCCAAATACCGCCTTTTTGTTAGCGCATTTAGTACAGTAATCCAAATGCGCAGGCCCTAGGTCCAGACAAAGTCAAAAAAGTTATATTACAGTTCGTAGAAACATGCCAAATGATGTATATAATAAATCTTTAGGATGTTTTTATCATAACTCTTCAGGAATGTTTCAACCGGAGAATTCCTTTGTCTTTAGAAATGAAAGGGAACAGAGCTAACTCTGTTAGCCTTCTGGCAGACCCATGACTCAATCAGCTCTCATTCTCTCCCACCTCACAGTAGAAGCCTGAAACAACTTTCTAAAGACTGTTGACATCTAGTGGAAGCCTTACGAAGTGCAATATGACCCCACATACACTGTATATTGAAAGCCTACAAACCTCAGATTTCTCTGAGGTTTTTGTCTGCCATATGAGTTGTGTTATACTCACAGACATCATTCAAACCGTTTCAGAGTGTTTTCTATCAGAATCTAGTAATTATATGCATATCCTAGCATCTGGGCCTGAGTAGCAGGCAGTTTACTCTGGGTGTACGCTTTTCATCCGGACGTGAAAGTACTGCTCCCTACCCCAAAGAAGTTAAAACAGAATAGTCGCGCGTGCGCACTTCCTCAAATTGTTTGGAGAAAACATCATTTCTATTTTATTCAGCTTTGTTGAATTGTATTCTTCATACTATAAAATAATATATAATAATTCCACGGACTTCTAAGCAAATCTTGTCTGCTAAATTAACCTAGTGTAGCCCACAGCCATATGGCATAGCCAGATCAGGACAACTCAGAGTATGCTATTTTGTTCTTCTGAAATAGACTACATTTTCTTCATATCATGTTTCTTTAGACCTGTCTAAAATAAATATGGATTTACTGTGAAGATGTAGGCTATATTACAAGGATTTATTAGACGTTTTAAATTGTAGATGTTCCAAAGGTCTGCATCAGTGGCTTGTAGGCTGTGTGTGGAAGCCAGAAAATTATAAATGTATTTGTTAACTTACGGTCAATTACCGTGAGCCTGACTAGTTATTTGCTTGACAATCACCGGCTGACGAAATTTGTTGACCGTCAGGTAGCTGTGGTTGATTTTAAACACTTGTATATTTTGTAGTTCTTACAGCAGTATACAGCTTTATTATTCTAACTACATTCCATCATTAGGACTAGAGTTAGAAGCATCCATGGAGGCCTGTGTGTGTGGTTTTAAAGCACGGTGAGTATCGAGTTTACTAGCCAGGGAAGATTATAGCTATCGCCACAGCTTGATTGAGAAAAGAGAGACCCAGATTATCTGTGAGTAGACAGTAAGTAGAAAATCTCTCATTCATGCTCCATTTGAAGGGAAGCTATTGTAGTCTTTTCTGTGTGAATAACAATAAATATGCTCTGTGTCTATTTTAGGTTCTCTGTGTCAGTTCTACCGCCCCATTGTCACGATTTGCCAAATACGGCACACTACCATGCTGTTTCAAAGCAATCGTTGGTTGGGTGCTTAAGATGGCATGTGGGGTGATCAAAAATATGTTAGGCTATCTGCATTCAGAGAACATTCAGTGAGAGAGGTCATAGGGCTGTCACAATTATTGTGTAATCGTGTAGCCGACTATTATGGACAATAACCGTGATCTGAAATTTGTTTTTGTCATTACCATCTTAATGCATTCATTTTAGATGAAGGGGGATTACACTTTATATTCAAGTAGATAAAGTTTACCCAATAGCAGTTGTTCATTTTTACATGAATTAGGTACAGTGCCTTGCGAAAGTATTCGGCCCCCTTGAACTTTGCGACCTTTTGCCACATTTCAGGCTTCAAACATAAAGATATAAAACTGTATTTTTTTGTGAAGAATCAACAACAAGTGGGACACAATCATGAAGTGGAGTGACATTTATTCGATATTTAAAACTTTTTTAACAAATCAAAAACTGAAAAATTGGCCGTGCAAAATTATTCAGCCCCTTTACTTTCAGTGCAGCAAACTCTCTCCATAAGTTCAGTGAGGATCTCTGAATGATCCAATGTTGACCTAAATGACTAATGATGATAAATACAATCCACCTGTGTGTAATCAAGTCTCCGTATAAATGCACCTGCACTGTGATAGTCTCAGAGGTCCGTTAAAAGCGCAGAGAGCATCATGAAGAACAAGGAACACACCAGGCAGTTTTTGATTTGTTAAAAAAGCTTGAAATATCCAATAAATGTCGTTCCACTTCATGATTGTGTCCCACTTGTTGTTGATTCTTCACAAAAAATACAGTTTTATATCTTTATGTTTGAAGCCTGAAATGTGGCAAAAGGTTGCAAAGTTCAAGGGGGCCGAATACTTTCGCAAGGCACTGTAAATCATTTTACGAGCAAATTGGAACGACCGGGAGGAGAAGCTTCATTTCCAGAAGTTGCAAGCGGTCAAAAACCCTCTGTCTGAAAAGAGGACAAGAAATGTTATCTTGACAACAAAAACAAATATGAAAAAATATTTCCACAAGAGGGACTATTCTTACCTTACTGTATTTTAGGAGAGCTCCTACTTTATGGTCTCCCAAGGGTGTGCAGAAACATGTTTTAAGACGAGAGCATTGTAAACAAATAGGCCCCTAATAACTTGTTTTTCTGATCTGTTGATTTGGCTGTAGGATTCTTAATATTTTATAAATTCTATTAGGATATAAATATTAATCAGTAACATAAGCGTGGTTATGTAAGCCACATCCCGTTTGAGGAAGTCAGCCCCATGTAGTGAGCTCTGACCCCTCCTCCCAGTGTCTAAGCCTCTCCCCTGGGCCTGAGAACAGAGGAATGATCTCCATCCGAGCTCTGTTGAAACGTGAGGAGGTGAATCAGAACCTAGCAATAGAGCCACAGTGCAGCCAAAGCTTGACTGTACATGCTACACTGATCTCGGACCAGTAATGGAGCAACGAAATGTCCTCAATGGAAGCGGATCGGAAGCACACACAGCGGGACAGAGTAGGGACCAAGCCATGCTGTACTTACTCTCTCTGGCTCAGGAGTACCCAGATTTCCTCTCCAATGTGACTGCACTCATGAGGGTAACAGGGGACAACTCTAATATTAGCAATTGTGGAACTGTTGCTGCTGTCTCTGTCTATATTTAAATATGATTTGTTATGTGTCTGTGTGTTTGGATGGTGTTAAAGACTTGTGTCGGGTATTCATTGTTTCGTTGGTTATATCTGCATTAGCAAGAGAGAGCTACACAGACAAGTTTTTAAACTGTTAACCTCTCTAGGGTATGTGGGACGCTAGCATCCCACCTGGCCAACATCCAGTGAGATTGCAGAGCGCCAAATTCAAATACAGAAATACTCATTATAAAAACTCAGAAAAGATACAACTATTTTACATAGGTTTAAAGATTAACTTCTTGTGAATCCAACAATGGTGTAGGATTTTAAAAATGCTTCACGGCGAAAGCATACCTTACAATTATTTGAGAACATCGCCCAGCAGACAAATCATTACAAACAGTAACCAGCCAAGTAGAAGAGTTACACAAGTCAGAAATAGAGATCAAATTAATCACTTACCTTTGATGATTTTCATATGTTTGCATTCAGAAGACATTCATTCATTCAATAAATTAATCCTACAGATGAAGAATGTGTGACATAAATTTTTTTTTTTTAAAGATATACATGAAAAATCATTACTGGACACCCTTTTTCTATAGTGAACCGCTTTCACACTCTAATTAACAATAATTTAAAATGTAAAGATAGGCTCTCGTGGAATAACCGTTTATGTGCACCACTCAGAATGGACGGACAACTTTTCTGTTGCTGATGAAAATTGGCGAAATGCGAGAAAGAAACGTAAAACAAAACTAAAAGAATGGAAAGACAGGCAAATGAAGATCTTACGGGATGTGGGAAAACCCTATACAAATAGCAAGGGTCAAGAAAAGCTGTCCAAAAGAGGTATGTGGAAGAACCGTATATCAAACAATCAAGCTAGCTAGCTATAGAGTACAGTAACTAACATGTATGTTCTGGGTTGTCTAATTTGTGACTATAGAGAAAACATATTGGCTAAAGTTCGTTGGCTACTAACTTACACATTATCGTTACAAATGTTATTGCTAGATTATAGAAGAAACATAGCTAGCTACTTTTTCTCCATCCACCGGATGATTCGACATGGCTACAGTAGCTAGCTAGTTATATGTAACGTTACACTGTATCCTGCAGGGATTGCACACCGAGGGTTCATTGAGTTGGCAAGCTGCATATTGAAGTGGGTGAAGACAAAATTCACACCACTCACCAAACCAGAGGTGCGCAAGTTGATCATCTTTAGTGACAGATGCTGTGGGCAGAATAACAACTGGCGGATGCTCAACCTGATGTCGATGCTCGTCTCTATGGGTTACTTTACCCAAGCTGAGCAGAATTTCATGGTCTTTGGTCATTCTTTTCTTCCTTGTGATCGATCTTTTGCCACCATAGAGAAGAGGCGTAAGGTGTCAGTCCTTCATACACCTGATGATGATACTTGAAGCACAACCAGCAAAACCATTCAAGGCGATGAGGATGAAATGTGAAGACTCCAGGCACCTCCCAGATTCTGTCCTCAAGCGACCAGCTGGACTACATATCACCTCAGTGAGGTGGTTAAAAGTCCCAGGTATTGCACAGAGAATAGTTTACCAACATCCCATCAACATGCAACATGTTGTTCTAACAATAAAATATCCAAATGCTTGACTGTGAAAGTTGTTTATTGATGTCAGGAACTTCAAATGTTTCTGTTCTAATTTCAGTTGAATCTGTATGCCAGACAGAGCCACAGTCTATTTGAGGGATGGAAATCGTGGCTGATCTCCAAACCAAAACAAGGAGCTACACCTCTACCTCCCTATTTTGCAAGCCACTACCATAGAGCATATCAGAGTCCTCTGCCCATCAAAAAAAACAAGTACCAAGATCTGATGACCATGCTGACCTCGCCAGCTGCTGCAGAGTGAATCATTTGTTGTTAAACCAAGCTACATAATTAAGCATTTTTTCTGAGTTTATGATCTCATGAACCTGTATAGTATGTTGAATCTGAATACATTTCAGAAGACATGTCACCCCTGTTGTAGGAAATTAAATGTATAGTGGGTGTTTTCTATGTGAATCAATTTGTGTATGATTGGAACCAGCACAAATATATTGAATTAATACAATTTTAAGATGTTGTTCCTCGTGTAGAAAATGTTATGTACAATATGTTCTGTTGAGAATTATTTTGTGTGTGATCATTTGAACCTTTTTTAATCTGAATTAATTAAAAGCAAAAGTCACCACATACAGTATGTGAGTATTCATTTGATCTTGATTCCCTTTTTTTATTCATTACAATATACAGTACGTCTCTAAGCAGTTAATACTTTTAAAAAAAATCAATTGTTGTTGGAAGATATGGGTATGGTGAATTATTTGTCAACTATAAAACACCTAATGTGGTACCCACAAAAATGTTTCACATATATGGTTCTTCGTCTGTAGGATTCAAATGTTCCTTTTGTTCTATAAAATCTCTCTTTATATCCAAAAACCTCAGTTTTGTTTGCGCGTTTTCTTCAGTAATCCACAGGCTCAAACGCAGTCGCAACAGGCAGACAAAAAATCCAAATTGTATCCGTAAAGTTCATAGAAACATGTCAAACGATGTTTATATTCAATCCTCAGGTTGTTTTTAGCCTAAATGATCTATAATATTTCAACCGGACAATAACGTCATCAATATAAAAGGTAAACAAGAAATGCTGTTTTCTATTAGAGGTCGACCGGTTAATCAGAATGGCTGATTAATTAGGGCCGATTTCAAGTTTTCATAATAATCGGAAATCTGTATTTTTGGACACCGATTTGGCCGATGTCCCAATTATTATTATTATTATTTCACACTTTGATTTAATCTTTATTTAACTAGGAAAGTCAGTTAAGAACATATTCTTATTTTCAATGACGGCCTAGGAACGGTGGGTTAACTGCCTCGTTCAGGGGCAGAACGACAGATTTTCACAATTTTTCAGCTCGGGGGATTCAATCTTGCAACCTTACAGTTCACTAGTCCAACGCTCTAACCACCTGCCTCTCATTGTACTCCACGAAGAGACTGCCTGTTACGCAAATGCAGTATGCCAAGTTAAGTTGCTAGCTTGCATTAAACTTATCTTATAAAAAACAAATCAATCAATCATAATCACTAGTTCACTACACATGGTTGATGATATTACTAGTTTATCTAGCGTGTCCTGCAGGCTGTTTAATTTGGGCATGCTTTTCATCCAAAATTCCAAATGCTACCCCCTACCCTAGAGAAGTTAACGCAATTATTGTTTGTTGTTCCAGAATAGATGTGGAATTGGGAGGAAACAATGGGTTGTGTGTGTACGTGCGTGTCTGCCTGTATCTGCTTGAGTTGGTGTGTATGTGTGCATGGGCCTGTGCGTTCCTGCATGTGTTGGTGTGTGGGTGTGTTATGTTGAGGTCATAGGCTGTTCATTTGCAGAGCAATTCACAATGGTGGCTTTCAGTTTAACAGTTTATTTTTACGGTTTCAACCTGTTTTTAGACTTTGGAGATTTGGCTGGTTAGAGCATGTTAAATATGCTTAATGTGCTTGATATCCAATTGGCAGTTACAGTCTTGTGCCATCGCTGCAACTGCCGTGCGGACTCTGGGAAGGCGAAGGTCGAGAGCCATGTGTCCTCCAAAGCACAACCCAGCCAAGCCGCACTGCTTCTTGACACACTGCTGGCTTAACCAGGAAGCCAGCCGCACCAATGTGTCAGAGGAAACACCGTACAGCAGGTGACCTGAAGTCAGCGTACATGCAACCTGCCGCCTCAAGGAGTCACTAAAGCGCGATCAAACCCGGATCTGTAGTGATGCCTCTAGCACGTTGCAGTGCCTTAGACCTCTGCGCCACTCGCTATGCCAGAATAAAAGTTTTTCATTAGGCCTGTTCTCCAAGTCTGTACTGTTGAATTAACCTCTCTAGGGTATGTGGGACGCTAGCGTCCCATCTGGCCAACATCCAGTGAGGTTGCAGAGCGCCAAATTCAATTACAGAAATGCTCATTATAAAAATTCAGAAAACAAAACATATTTTACATAGGTTTAAAGATTAACTTCTTGTTAAACCAACCACAGTGTCATATTTATAAAATGCTTTTCGGCAAAAGCATACCTAGCCCAGGACATAGCCCAGTTGACAAATTATTACAAACAGTAACCAGCCAAGCACAAGCGTTACAAAACACTTTAATAGAGATAAAATTAAACCCTTACCTTTGATGATCTTCATATGGTGGCAATCAGAAGACATTCATTTACTCAATAAATGTTCCTTTTGTTCAAAGAAGTCCCTTTATATCCAAAAACCTCTGTTTTGTTAGCGTGTTTTCTTCAGTAATCCACAGGCTCAAACTCAGTCCAAACAATCAGACAAAAAAATCCAAATTGTATCCGTAAAGTTCATAGAAACATGTCAAACGATGTTTATATTCAATCCTCAGGTTGTTTTCTAGCCTAAATGATCTATAATATTTCAACCGGACAATAACGTTGTCAATATAAAAGGTAAACAAGAAATGCACAAGCGCCTGAAAAAACTGCGTCACGTTAGGGTCCACTCGTTCAGCCTGGTCTTACTCCCTCATTTATAAGAATACAAGCCTGAAACGATTTTTAAAGATTGTTGACATCTAGTGGAAGGCATAGGAACTGCAAATGGACTCCTAAGTCAATGGATACTGTAATGGCATTGAATAGAAAACTACAAAATCCCCCAAAAAACTTCCTGAATGGATTTTTCTCAGGTTTTCGCCTGCTAAATCAGTTCTGTTATACTCACAAACACTATTTGAACAGTTTTGGAAACTTTTGAGTTTTCTATCCGAATCTACCAGTTATATGCATATCTTATCTTCTGGGCCCGAGTAGCAGGCTGTTTAATTTGGGCATGCTTTTCATCCAAAATTCCGAATGCTGCCCCCTACCCTAGAGAGGTTAACAATGTTATACTAAGATGACCTTGAATTGAATGATTCAATTCTCACAGAGAAACATACCATGAAACTCTTACGCTTCCTTTCAAAGTGCATCCTATCCACACAACGTCAAACACACTCAGCTTCAAGACCTCTGCGTCTGTCGCTAAGAGATTCTAGAGTCGTGTTAGTTAGGAACCAAATAGACTGAAACAGGGAGGGATAACCTAGACTCAGGGCTCATTTTCATTTTCCATTGTATGGAAACCAGTATGTCATTTTGTTATTTGAGTGAACTATCCTTTTTAATGAGCACAACTCAGGCCACAGTGAAAACTCCAACCTGAGGGTGTAAATGTTTGGAGGTCAGGGGTCATTCATCTTCTACTGTGTGGCTGTGAAGTCTGAGTTTAGCCTAGTCAACATCCTGCCGTGCCAGTGTGTTCTGTCTTCTCAGACAGGGGCCCAGCCAAAAGGGAGGAGACAGAGAGAGAGGGAGAGAAAGTGGGGAGACAGAGAGTGAGATACCCTATGTTCATTTAACCTCACCTGGACAAACCTGGTCTTATGGATATCATAGAAAGCATGCTGCAGTATCATAAAAGCTACTAGTTGTATGGTGGTGTAGACTTGCTCCCATGTTCTCCTGTAGTACATTGTTTTGCATTTAAATATTGTGGGATGGATGATGGGCACAACACAATGTATAGGTTTGGAAACCTATGTCATCTAGTCAGCTTCTAGAACGGGATCCTATTTCACTTGCATCTTTCCTCAAAACTTGTCTCTGTTTATTATTTGACATGTGGCTCTAAGACCGGCCTTACTGCCACTCAGAGAGACATCCAGGGGAAGGGGGCTGTTGTCTCATTAATAGAGGCACCATTCGTTTTGAATGCAAGCCAGTTCGACCAGGGACAACAAGTTTCCTCTCAAACATAGTCAGTGATACAGGCTGCATCCCAAATGGTATCCTATTTTACCCTATGGGACCTGATCAAGAATAGTGCACTGTATAGGGAATAGGGTATCATTTGGGACATGGACACCAGTATTGGATGCTGGTGGAAGGCTAGTCTTCCATGTGGCTGTTTGAAGCTGCCGTTCTAATTAGCGCGAGCTAGTGACTAGCGGAAACTGCCGTGATTTTTCATCAGAGAGAGAGAGAGAGAGAGAGAGAGAGAGAGAGAGAGAGAGAGATCTTTAATGTGGTTGTTTTCCCAGTGTTCGCTGCACTAAGGAGGGTGTGACGTTCTTTTTTTCCTTGGGTTATGAGTTGTGAAGAATGCCTTTGCATCAGTGAGACTCTGTTCTTGGTAACTCGGTGGCTGTCCTTGTTGCATGTCTACAGTGCAACATTTTAAGCAATACCAAAACATGTTCCAATCCAACGGCTGACAAGATGCCTAGAATATGGGCATTCCCCACAGGGGTGTAGGTTGTTTTCTGGTCAGTGTATATACACTGAGTGTACAGAACATTAAGAACGCTTGCTCTTTCCAGGACATAGACTGACCAGGTGAAAGCTATGATCACTTATTTATGCTAAATCCACTTCAAAAAGTGTAGATGGAGGGGAGGAGACAGGTTAAAGAAGGATTTTTAAACCTTGAGACATGGATTGTGTATGTGTGCCATTCAGAGGGTGAATGGGCAAGACAAAATATTTAAGTGCCTTTGAACTTGGTATGGAGTAGGTGCCAGGTGCACCGGTTTGTTTCAAGAACTGCAACGGTGCTGTTTTTTTCACGCTCAACAGTTTCCTGTGTTTATCAAAAATGGTCCACAACCCAAAGAACATCCAGCCAACTTGACAAAACTGTGGGAGGCATTGCAGTCAACATGGGCCAACATCCCTGTGGAACGCTTTTGACACCTTATAGAGTCCCTGCCCTGAGTAATTGACGCTGTTCTGAGTGCAACTCAATATTAGGAAGGTGTTCTTAATGTTTTGTAAACTCAGTGTAATTTGACCATGCCATCAGAATATATGTCATTGTCAACAGCTTTGCTCACTGGGAAAAGGATGCAGAAGTGCATAACAAGGACAGGAGAGAGAGAGGAACAGAAAAATGAGGAAGAATGGAGAGAGACTGGTACAACCACAGATTTACATTGGAAAGAAGGCAAGAATGAGGAAGAGATGCTTTGATTCAAAGAATAGGCCTAGTCGTTAAACGTTAGGGAGAGTGGGTTTGTGGGAAAGCTACTGACTTACTCAAAGAAAGAGGATGTTGAGAGAGTGAGGGATAGATAGAGTCCCGGTGTTTGTGGAATGCCTTAAAATCGCTGGCTAGAAATGAGTGTGCCTGAATGTCCCAACGAGGAGCATCAATCACTTTCTGCAAGACGCCATTTATCCTCACTCCAGACTCTTTATCAAATCGGTCTCATGTCAAGCAATTACCCTAACATTTTCCTGGGTTGTAATCTCCTTTGACTTTCTTAACTGTACACTTCATTTACTCATTGGATCGCTGCCAGTCAGTTAGCTAAACAGGCTAAGTACATTTTGCTAATATGAGAAGGAAAGCTAATGATGCTTAGAGAGCTCGCTGCGAGTTTGTGTTGTGCTGTCACATTTTGTCTGTCGATGAATTTAAATGGAGGTGGGAGGAAGAATGACTCAGTAAACAGTGAAGAACAACATGAAATAACCAGGAATGAGTCATGGATGAATGGAACGTGGGTGGGTTAGTTGGTGGGAGTACTGCCATCTTTGAATTGCAACCAGTTTGACTATTGAGTAGTACTGTCAACCCGGACCGTGGCTTTTCTGGATCTGTGGGTTCAAATCCCAGGTTGGCCATAGCAGGGATGGACCTTGTTGTACAGTATTTTACTTCTCATTAAGTATTTTCCTGTGGAGCAGACTGTAGTGTAACTGTAAGGCTGGTTGTGGTTTAGACTTGAGACTGAGCTGATCCCTTGAGTCTCGCATTAGCAGATAAGGAATGAGTCTTTCTTTAGCTTGGCTAGGAAATCCAGTCAGTGTTCCTCCTGTCAGCAAGCTGAATCTGCTACTACTTCAACTCTACTTCAACGCTGGAGCAACATCAAATTCAACTCTTCCATCTGAATAGGTCAGACATGAGAACATGCAGTATGGACAGACGTGGCCAAATGTTTTGAGAATGACACAAATATTAATTTTCACAAAGTCTGCTGCCTCAGTGTCTTTAGATATTTTTGTCAGGTGTTACTATGGAATACTGAAGTATAAATACAAGCATTTCATAAGTGTCAAAGGCTTTTATTGACAATTACATGAAGTTGATGCAAAGAGTCAATATTTGCAGTGTTGACCCTTCTTTTTCAAGACCTCTGCAATCCGCCCTGGCATGCTGTCAATTAACTTCTGGGCCACATCTGAATGCAGCCCATTCTTGCATAATCGATGCTTGGAGTTTGTCAGAATTTGTGGGGTTTTGTTTGTCCACCCGCCTCTTGAGGATTGACCACAAGTTCTCAAGGGGATTAAGGTCTGGGGAGTTTCCTGGCCATGGACCTTAAATATCAATGTTTTGTTCCCTGAGCCATTTAGTTATCACTTTTTCCTTATGGCAAGGTGTTCCATCATGCTGGAAAAGGCATTGTTCTTCACCAAACTGTTCCTGGATGGTTGGGAGAAGTTGCTCTCGGGGATGTGTTGGTACCATTCTTTATTCATGACTGTGTTCTTAGGCAAAATTGTGAGTGATCCCACTCCCTTGGCTGAGAACAACCCCACACATGAATGGTCTCAGGATGCTTTACTATTGGCATGACACAGGACTGATGGTAGCGCTCACCTTGTCTTCTCCAGACAAGCTTTTTTTCCGGATGCCCCAAACAATCGGAAAGGGGATTCATCAGAGAAAATGACTTTACCCCAGTCCTCAGCAGTCCAATCCCTGTACCTTTTGCAGAATATCAGTCTGTCCCTGATGTTTTTCCTGGAGAGAAGTGGCTTCTTTGCTGCCCTTCTTGACACCAGGCCATCCTCCAAAAGTCTTTGCCTCACAGTGCATGCAGATGCACTCACACCTGCCTGCTGCCATTCCCGAGCAAGCTCTGTACTGGTGGTGCCCCGATGCCGCGGCTGAATCAACTTTAGGAGACGGTCCTGGCGCTTGCTGGACTTTCTTGGGTGCCCTGAAGCCTTCTTCACAACAATTGAACCGCTCTTCTTGAAGTTCATGATTATCCAATAAATTTAGATTTCGGATGAATTAGGTGAATTCTTACTGGCAGAATTATCCTTGCCTGTGAAGCCCTTTTTGTGCAAAGCAATGATGACGGCACGTGTTTCCTTGCAGGTAACCATGGTTGACAGAGGAAGAACAATGATTCCAAACACCACCCTCCTTTTGAAGCTTCCAGTCTGTTATTCAAACTCAAATAAGCATCGCAGCGTGATCCCCAGCCCTGTCCTCGTCAACACTCACACCTTAACGAGAGAATCACTGACATGATGTCAGCTGGTCCTTTTGTGGCAGGGCTGAAATGCAGTGGAAATGTTTTTTGGGATTCAGTTCATTTGCATGGCAAATAAGGGACTTTGCAATTAATTGCAATTCAACTGATCGCTCTTCATAACATTCGGGAGTATATGCAAATTGCCATCATACAAACTGTGGCAGCAGACTTTGTGAAAATTTATATTTGTGTCATTCTCAAAACTTTTGGCCACGACTATACACTAGGTAAGAATGTGAGTCAGAGGCCTGTTGTTTATTGAGGGCACTAAATATCTTTCATTGTCAGCCCTACATCTCTGCATTTACAAAGGTCTGGAGACAATGGAGGGGTTTGGGGGTGGGACTCTGTAGAAGGGCTGTGTTTGTTTATCTGTCTCAAGGAGGGAGACTTGGATTTGTTTGAACGGGACTCCAATGAGTCTCACTGTCCTCCTAGAGCTGTGCCTTTTCACACCTGAGAGTAAGTAGCCCACTGATTTGCTGACTTTTATTTGCTGTACTGTAGATGATCAAATTTAATTTTCATTGGTTGATTGATTTAATAATTGATAGTTGTTGTTTTTTACTCTTGAACATGGTGAACTTTAAACAACAAAATAAACCAAAATATAAATGCAACATGGAACAATTTCGAAGATTTAGCTGAGTTACAGTTTATATAAGAAAACCTGGGATGGCATAGGCTCACCCACTGGGGAGCCAGACCCAGCTTATCAGAATGCATTTTTTTCCCCACAAAAGGGCTTTATTACTGACAGAAATCTCCCTCAGCTCATGAAACATGGGACCAGCATTTTACATGTTTGGTTTACATTTTTGTTCACTGTAGTATTAGGCCTACATAGTGTTGTGTGGATGCTGCCATGCTGGTTGTGGAACTCAAGGAAACTCTTGGAATTCTCTGTGTCATATAATCGGTATCAAAGCACGAGACTAGCGGGTGCTAGACCATTAACAGCCATGTGTTTAATAGGTAGTGGATGTGAAGTGATATGCTATGTTGTGATTGGAACCAGTCAGTAACTTAGACCTACACGGAGCGGAAGCTGCAGGTTCAGAGTGAGACGTGTGGGCCAACTTGGAGATCCAATGAGTCGCCCTCTTCACCTTTCCTCTCGACTCCTCGGGTTCTGACTGTGCCACCAGGTTTTGGTATTGTGTGCTTTAAAGGTGCTTGGAAAACTTTAGTCCCACCTTGCCTCTGCCGTGCCTCTACCCTGGGGGAGCCAGCTAATGACATCTACAGAGACTGTTTAAGGCTCATAAACTGAGGGATTCGACCCTTTTAAAATCCCTCCTCCATTTCCTGGTTGTTAACCTCTCTGGGATATGTGGGACGGTAGCGTCCCTTCTCGCCAACAGCCAGTGAAAGTGCAGGGTGCCAAATTCAAAACAACAAAAATCTCATAATTAAAATTCCTCAAGCATAGAAATATTTTACACCATTTTAAAGATTAAATTCTCGTTAATCCAGCCACAGTGTTTGATTTAAAAAATGCTTTACAGCAAAAACACCACAAATGATTATGTTAGGTCATTACCTAGTCACAGAAAATCACAGCCATTTATCCAGCCAAAGAGAGGAGTCACAAAAAGCACAAATAGAGATAAAATGAATCACTAACCTTTGATGATCTTCATCAGATGACACTCATAGGACTTCATGTTACACAATACATGTATGTTTTGTTCGATAAAGTGCATATTTATATAAAACAATCTCATTTTACGTTGGCGCGTTACGTTCAGTAGTTCTAAAACATGCGGTGATTGTGCAGAGAGCCACATCAATTCACAGAAATACCCATCATAAATGTTGATGAAAAAACAAGTGTTATACATGGAATTAGAGATATACTTCTTCTTAACCTCTTGCGCTGAGCCATGCCGGATCCGGTAGCGTAATCATAGCCTCAAGCTCATTACCATAACGCAACGTTAACTATTCATGAAAATCACAAATTAAATGAAATTAATATGCTAACTCTCAAGCTTAGCCTTTTCTTATCAACACTGTCATCTCAGATTTTCAAAATATGCCTTTGAACCATAGAAAATCAATCATTTGTGTAAGAGTATTGATAGCTAGCATACCATTTAGCTTCGAATGTTTTCAATGAGGAGACTCTCAGTTACATAGCAGATGTCTAGTTTTTCCTGAAAGATTCTTTGTGTAGGACAAATCGCTCCGTTTTGTACATCACATTTGGCTACCGAAACAAACCGAAAATTCAGTCACCAAAACGTCGAACTTTTTCCCGAATTAACTCCATAATATCGACCAAAACATGGCAAACGTTGTTTGAATCAATCCTCAAGGTGTTTTGTCACATATCTCTTCATTGATATGCCGTTCGTGGAAGCATGCTTTCGTCTCAGATTCCCATGGAAAAATACCAGCAGCTGACTTTTGCGCACCAATTTCCACGCAGGACACCGTGCGGACACTTGGCAAATGTAGTCTCTTATGGTCAATCTTCCAATGATATGCCTGCAAATACGTCACAATGCTGCAGACCCCTTGGGGAAACGATAGAAAGGGCAGGCTCATTCCTGTCGCATTCACAGCCATATAAGGAGATAATGAAAAACAGAGCCTCAGAAATCCTGTTCATTTCCTGGTTGCAGTTTCATCTTGGTTTTGCCTGAAGCTTCTGTTTTACCGTACTCACAGTGAATATCTTTGCAGTTCTGGAAACGTCAGAGTGTTTTCTTTCCAAAGCTATCGATTCCATGCATAGTCGAGCATCTTTTTGTGACAAAATATTGCGCTTAAAACAGGCACGTCTTTTTATCCAAAAATGAAATACTGCCCCTAGAGTATCAAGAGGTTAATGCAACCGCTCTGTCAGATTTTAAAAAACCTTGCAATCTCAGTACAGCGATCAGACGACAAAGCAGCCAAAACATATCAGCCATATTGTGTAGTCAACATTAGTCAGAAATAGCATTATAAATATTCACTTACCTTTGATGATCTTCATCAGAATGCACTCCCAGGAATCCCAGTTCCACGATAAATGTTTGATTTGTTCGATAAAGTTCATAATTTATGTCCAAATAGCTTCTTTTGTTAGCGTGTTTGGTAAACAAATCCAATCGCGCGTTCAGGTCCAGCCGAACGTCGGACGAAAAGTTCAAAAAGTTATATTACAGCCCATAGAAACTTGTCAAACTAAGTATAGAATCAATCTTTAGGATGTTTTTATCATAAATGTTCAATAATGTTCCAACCGGAGCATTCCTATGTCTGTAGAAAAGCAATAGAACGAGAGCTAACTCTCTCGTGACCGCGCCTCAGAGCCTGTGGCACTATGCCAGACACCCTCTCTCATTCCCCTCTCATTCCCCCCTCCTTCACAGTAGAAGCCTGAAACAACTTCCTAAAGACTGTTGATATCTAGTGGAAGCCTTAGGAAGTGCAACATTTACACTGTATATTGAAATGGCAAACAGTTGAAAAACTACAAACCTTAGATTTCCCACTTCCTGGTTGGATTTTTCTCAGGTTTTCCCCTGCCATATGAGTTCTGTTATACTCACAGACATCAGTCAACCAGTTTTAGAAACTTCAGAGTGTTTTCTACCCAATACTACTAATAATATGCATATATTAGCATATGGGACAGAGTAGCAGGCAGTTTACTCTGGGCACCTTATTCATCCAAGCTACTCAATACTGCCCCCTGTCACCAAGAAGTTAAAACTCTAATAGTTTGCCTAATTTCAGTGTATATGACAAAATAAGATAATATCATGTAGAGAATCATTGTACCATCTTACCCACTGTGAAATATATTTTCCCATTACCAAAAATGTTGTTGTTTCAGCTGTTTGAAGCAGGTGTACCAAACTGAAAGTGAAAGACACATAATTTAACATTTATTTATCTAGGCAAGTTAGTTAACAAATTCTTATCTACAATGGCGGCCTACCCCGGCCAAACTCGGACAACGCTGGGCAAATTGTGCGCCGCCCTATGGGACTCCCAATCACGGTCAGTTGTGATACAGCCTGGAATCAAACCAGGGTCTGTTGTGACACCTCTAGCACTGAGATGCAGTGCCTTAGACCGCTGTGTCACTCGGGATCCCCAAAAAAAACCTACGAATGGGAGGCATAGAAATAGCGCACATTGAACAGATCTAACGCTTCTTAGAGTTGCTTTCAAGTAGAAGAATAGATCTATAACTCACATTTCTATGTTGATTTGGTCAGGTCATCCAAAAAGTTACATATTGACACTTAAGTCTGTGGTGGTCTGGGACTTGAACATAAAAACACCTTAGGCACTGGGAGCTCTGCTCGTAAAACAAAAGAGGGTACTTTGTGCTTATACAAGAGGAATAGAGGTGCTCAAACGGTGCGTCAGAAGGCGAGGTGCTCAAACGGTGCATCAGATGGCGAGATGCTCCACTCTTGAAGGTCTTAAGACACTAGCTCTGCTTGTACGAGGGAAAAAAACGTACTAACAATTTGCTGAAGTTAGCAAAAACCGGGCAACCAGTCACTGAACATAAGATCAGAAAATCACATAATGCAAAGGTTGTGTCTACGCTAATTTGACGCTGTCATGCTGATTCATGTACAGAGAAACACATGGGCATTGCAGAAACAGAAATCAGCCCCTCTTTGAACCTAGACAGACAGACAGGCCTACTGTGTTCAGACAGTCTGTTTGGACACAGTGATTATGTTGACTCTCTGTTAACTTTCTAACAGCATCAAAAAGTAAACATGCTCACAGAGAGGTGGTGGGATTCGAGAGAGCATATAGTATGTTATCCAGATATTCTTTTCAGACCTCTGTTCAAATAGTGTTTTCTTCAAAATATTTAAGCAGCTCTGTCTGGCACCATGGAACCAATGGGATGGTCCCAAAAGTGCAAGGTATTTGAAAAAAAAAAATAATTGAACCCAAGTCTGATTCTCTATAGCCCAGGGCCATGCACTGCCAGCCAGGTCCTGTTACATGATATGAGAGAAAAGCTCCTGGATTTATGCCATACAAACTTTAAAGCCCCATGAATGCCTGCTGTCGGTATGCTCTGTTTCTTAGTAAACTACATTCTTAGCAAACAAAAATGCAGGGAACGAGAACATTTTCTGTTTTTCTCAGCTGTCGGTGTAGTCAGGCCTGCATTTTCTAGACCTAATTCACTAATCAGTGAATCCAGAAAGGGAAGGCATGGTGCCATTTTCAGATGAAAGCCAGTAAGATGTGGGTGTTGTGCATTGCAAATGGAGGCTCCACTGTTGTTGTGCTTTCCCCTCATATATCTAGTGAACATATTGTAGCCCAGGGCTTGTTCTTCTAACCCTCTGTTAAGTGAAGCTGGCTGACTCAGATTACAGGTTAAGGTAATGTAGGGTTTGGTGTGTGGAACCCCAATCAGAGAACCTCACTTACCTAAATCACAGGGAATCACTGTCTGAGTGTGTATCAACAATTCTAGAGCCTACCACCTGAAAACTTTATATGTTTATTTAACTAGGCAAGTCAGTTAAGAACAAATTCTTATTTACAATGACAGCCTAGGAAGAAGGGCAGAATGACAGATTTTTACCTTGTCAGCTCAGGGATTTGAGCTAGCAACCTTTTGGTTACTGGCCCAACACTCTAACCACTAGGCTACCTGCCTCCCCAAGTATCCCTAATTAGGTATAAAACCTAGCTGGTTTTAGACCTGGTGTCAAATCAGACGGAGTAATGTGGTACGGGTGCTATTTCCATGTGATCAAAACATCTCCTTTGTCTGAAAATACCAAACATAACTCATCTGGAAAAAAACGTGTTTTCTAATATTCTTTGTCTGTGTTTATCTGTCTGAGCACTGTATTCTACTGACTGCCTAATAACCTTTTCACAATACTTTAGTCGAGCTGTACTGCGTTGGCCCGGTTACCGGAACGGTGCTGAAAAGAACAATGTAAAAAGAAAATACAAGTCCAAGTCAGCACAGTACAGTTGGTTCGGCACAATAGAGTGAAAAGGAACTCGTGTCTCTGTAAAACCAGAGTCACAGAGCAATGGATTGGCTGCAGGGGCCAGTTGAATTTTAGACGTTAAAGGTCACCTCAGGGTTCACCTGGTGATGAGCAGCAATGGACTGCTGCAGAGGTGGGCCAGTACACCTCTTAGAATGATAGCTGTTTCTACAATCACTGTGTTTGTTGAGACCCCTGAGTAGGACCTCTAGACACTGGCAATGCACTGCCAGCTGTGATACATCTTGTTGTTTCAGGGGTGCACAGGCAGTCTATATGTCTGCTCATTGGGATCAAGACACGGTCGTCAGTATAGTACCTACAGTTAACCTACTAACTTCCTGTGACCCAGTTATAGGCAATGACACAATAACTATGAACACACCAACATCCACAAACATGTCGGTTAAGGGAGTTTTTTTTTGTGTTGTTTGCTAGGAGTGTGATCTGTACTGCGTATAAGACCAGCTTGGTCTGGCCTAGCCATTGCCGGAGCTAGATCTGTCCCTGATAAGACCTGGTTCCTGAGGAAAGATGCCATCACTGGGGGGAGGTGGGGGAGGGTCTAGGGAGGGTTTTGTTTATCTACACCCACCTCCAAATTGCTCATTTCCAGATTGGCATCAGTGGCAGCCACACACAGGAAATGAGATTTGGGGCGAGGGCGAGGAGGAGGACATATTTGCAGCTGAGGCTGGATGTAATCAGATCTTCTATGTTTCTGTCTGTCCACAGGAGAGGCAGAGGCTGGAGACCATCCTGAACCTGTGTGCTGAGTACAACAAGGGCGACGGGCCCTTGGGGGGTGAGGCAGAGGGGAGGATGGGCTTCCCTGGGGGTCTGGGACCGGGGGAGGGGGCGGCCAGGAGACCCTCTATGGACAGCTTGGCAGGGTCCAGCTCGCTGCGTCGTAGCATGGCCCAGAGACAGCAGAGGGAGAGTGACGAGGAGAACCTCAAGGAGGAGTGCAGCAGTACAGAGAGCACCCATCAGGAGGTGAGGACTACACTTCCTCCACAGGCCCTCCACAATGGAGACCGATACCAGGTCAGACGTAGGGCCGTCTATTATCACTTTCATCATTTCTACTAATTACTATGAGAACTACAGGCATGACATACTAGTACTTACTACGAGAACTACAGGCATGGCATACTAGTACTTACGATGAGAACTACAGGCATGACATACTAGTACTTACTATGGGAACTACAGGCATGGTATACTAGTACTTACTATGAGAACTACAGGCATGACATACTAGTACTTACTATGGGAACTACAGGCATGACATACTAGTACTTACTATGAGAACTACAGGCATGACATACTAGTACTTACTATGAGAACTACAGGCATGACATACTAGTACTTACTATGAGAACTACAGGCATGACATACTAGTACTTACTATGAGAACTACAGGCATGACATACTAGTACTTACTATGAGAACTACAGGCATGACATACTAGTACTTACTATGAGAACTACAGGCATGACATACTAGTACTTACTATGAGAACTACAGGCATGACATACTAGTACTTACTATGAGAACTACAGGCATGACATACTAGTACTTACTATGAGAACTACAGGCATGACATACTAGTACTTACTATGAGAACTACAGGCATGACATACTAGTACTTACTATGAGAACTACAGGCATGACATACTAGTACTTACTATGAGAACTACAGGCATGACATACTAGCATGGGCTTGGTATACTAGTACTTACTATGAGAACTACAGGCATGACATACTAGTACTTACTATGAGAACTACAGGCATGGTATACTAGTACTTACTATGAGAACTACAGGCATGACATACTAGTACTTACTATGAGAACTACAGGCTTGGTATACTAGTACTTACTATGAGAACTACAGGCATGGTATACTAGTACTTACTATGAGAACTACAGGCATGACATACTAGTACTTACTATGAGAACTACAGGCATGACATACTAGTACTTACTATGAGAACTACAGGCATGACATACTAGTACTTACTATGAGAACTACAGGCATGACATACTAGTACTTACTATGAGAACTACAGGCATGACATACTAGTACTTACTATGAGAACTACAGGCATGACATACTAGTACTTACTATGAGAACTACAGGCATGACATACTAGTACTTACTATGAGAACTACAGGCATGACATACTAGTACTTACTATGAGAACTACAGGCATGACATACTAGTACTTACTATGAGAACTACAGGCACCTGTTGAAATGACAACAGCATGCAAGAGCTTACTGCATGCATTTAATGTGGAAAATTGCTAGACATAGCCTGACCTTGAATTTTGACACGATTGATGGTTAAACGGACATAGGAGGAAGATCACAACATTTGTTTGCCAAGCGACAGTGTTCAACAAGGAGGCATGTGATGTAAATAGTCCCTCCCTAACCTAATGTGTGTGTCTGTGTGTGCGTGCAACCGACTGAAACCGATAACTACTGCCAATGGGCCATGCTCTTCACACCTATATGTGACAATGTGCCTCCCTCTTCTGTCTCTCTCCCCCTTCAGCATGAAGAGCAGTCTGTTTCTGGCGGCGTGGAGCGGGCAGAGCTGGGTTACCTGGAGGACGAGAGGGTCAGAGTGCTGGCCCGAGTCGACGAGCTCAAATCACGGATTATAGAGCTGGAGCAACAGCTACAGGAGTCCAAGCAGGAGGTAAGAAAGTCCATCAGTTCAATTTCCAGATAGTAGGCTACTTCTAATACTAGAAAGATATGTGGGGAAGCTGAAGGAAACGATATACTGTGTGTGTGTTTGTTTGTGTGTCTGTGAGTGTGTGTGCATTCACATACATTTAGTAACACAAACAAGTAGAAAGTGATTGAATGAGCACTGGGTGGTGTAAAGTGACATGCACCGCTAGGTCTGCTGTCTGTTAGGGAGCTCTGTGATTGGAGCAGGGGGCCAGGGGGGCTCATGTGTGACGGGTGTGTCCCGTTCCCAGGCGGAGATGGAGCGGGCCCTGCTACAGGGGGAGAGGCAGGCGGAACTGGACCAGATGGAGGCAGAGACGGAGATCATCAGACAGCTGCAACACAAGCGCAAGGAGCTGGAGAACACCATCCAGAGGGAGAAAGACAAGGTCGGACCCTGGGGGAAAACACACACACAGTATAATCTCCTGTACACAGTAACCAGTCTTACCACCTGCAGATGACTTTTAGCTCCATTTATAAACCTGTCATTCCAACGTTACTGTGTTGTATTTTAATGGAGAAAACCAACAGACAGACAGACGGTGGGTATGCAGACAGGGAGGTGAGATTTGTGAGATCTCAACATTGTGTTTAAACACCACAGACACAACCCATCCCACCTTTCCTTCCACTGGACTGTCTGTTATAGTTCCTGTTCAGGTGGATGTAACGTTACAGAACGTTCACGTAGAAATATATCCTGTAGAACAATATATACCATTTTCTGACGGATAGAAAAAAAGGATTCATGGCAGTTCTATCCGTGATGTTTCTGCAGCGTTCCGAACGTTTCACATCACTGACTATACATCATGTAAGCCTCAAAGGGACTGAACAGCCTTTTCTGGTCTCTTGACATTCCTTAAAGGCATTGCCAAATCCTGGATGGCTTCCCAAGACCGTATCTAGTTGGTTTTGCCATCCCAAGGTAAATTCACCCAGCCGTAGCAGTCGCTCTTCAACCTCCCCCAGCGAGGAATGCTCCATCCTTCCATCTGTTGTATGCATTGGTGTTTTACCTTAGAAGAGCTTTGGACGATGGCGCTTAGACTTAAGTATGGGTGTTTTTTTGTCTTTATTTTGGTTCTTCATTTTCCTTGGTGGTTTCTCTGTCTCTCTCCTCAGGGATTTTTCTTCTTCTGCAGCTCGGCTCCACTAACCATCCTCCATTAACCTCTAATCCTCTCACTGCTTCACTCAGCAATTTCCTCTCCTCCTTTCCTCCACTGTCAGCCTGAAATCCATGTATGTCATTACCACTTGTCTTTAACGTGTCCCAAATGCTCCCTATTCCCTATACAGTGTACTATTTTTGACCAGGCTATGGGCTATGAAGGGAATAGGGTGCCATTTGGGACGTAGGTGTGAATTGATCTTTTAGGTTTCTACTTCGCTGAAGCTTTCGGGACAGGATGCTAGTGGGTATGAGTGGCTGGCCACTAAAAGTATATCTGTGGGAATCCTTTTAGGACTATTGTATAGGCTACATTGCCCACCAAATACAATAGTTCATAACATTACAGAGGGCCTCTATCTGATGGCTTTACACAACTGTATGTTGTTTTCACCTAGTCATGTCACTCCACTGATGTAGGCTTTATGTTGACACTTAAACTGAGAAACTGAAAGGGGTCATTTTCTTGTCTTTCCTTCTGAAGGCTTCTGAAAAATCTTGTTATTTGTATATTGCTGACCATTTCGGAGAGTCTCTCTCTCGCTCTCACTTCCTGTGTTCAAGTTAGAACCTTGAGACCCTGTCGGTCTGTCTCAGCTAAAACTACAAATCAAAACAAAAGCTTAAACTAGAAAAACTACCTGTATTGTCCTCTTCTCTACTGTTATTGCCATTGGTCACAGACAGAGGTGGAGCCAGAGCAGGGAGGCAGTTAGGCAGATTGGAGAAAAGGAGTGCCACTCAAACTCCAAAGCACCGCCCACACCCCTCTCCCACCATATGACTTTAGATAATGCTGTAATGCTAAAAAGGTTCTTGGTCTGCAGAACGTTTCCCTCTCTCTCGTGCATGGTTTACTCTACTCTACTGGTTGTACAGTGGTGGCCCTCTAGAGGTAGTTTACCAGGCGCTTTCACTACAATCAGACCCAGGCTCTAACTCTCTCCTTATTACACACATCCTCTCCTCTTCTTCAAAACATATTGGAGGAAAATATCCAGGGTTTTTCCCCTTTGACCTTTCATTGCGTTTCGAAGGAGACGAGGAGAGCCGACGCGGGGAATTGAGGAGGGCCTATTGCGAAAGAGCTCCATACTGTACCAGGGAAAGCTTTTATTCCCTCCGGGGGTTTTGATATCACAGCCTGGGTGCCAGTAGGGCCGTAGTGCAGAGCACTAGTTACCCATGGTGCCAGTAGGGCAGTAGTGCAGAGCACTAGTTACCCATGGTGCCAGTAGGGCAGTAGTGCAGAGCACTAGTTACCCATGGTGCCAGTAGGGCAGTAGTGCAGAGCACTAGTTACCCATGGTGCCAGTAGGGCAGTAGTGCAGAGCACTAGTTATCCATGCTTACACCGCCTGCACTCACATGCTGCAATAACAACAAAGATCTGTTGTTATTGATCGTTCCGTAAGCTTTTAACCAGATGCCCAGAGGATACCCAACCCTGCTACCCTTGACCTTCTGTAATTCATGCTTTAGCAGTGGGCCTTACTATAATCTACTGTTTTGCCTAATTTGGTATGAGCGAAACCCACAAAGTGATTGATATTTTCTGCTGTTTTATAATACAACTGTTTTAAAAACATTTCAAACACAATGGTAGTCAACCATGATAACTAAAGCAACACACTAATAACGATATGCTGCTCATGGTTAATTTTGGGAAGCCCGAAGAAGCATGAATGTGACTTCTGATCATTCTAGCATGCCTACACATCCGGTTCAAAACTAACTGGACTGACCTAAAGTATTAATACCAAAGTCACATGAAAATCTGGATAGGCCAACTATTATTATTATTATTTAATAAAAAATTGAAGCCACATGATAAAGAGAGGCACCACTCAAAGTAGAGCACTGTGACGTGAAAAAACAACCACAGCTTAGCCAAAACAGAAACTATTTAATGTTTGATCAAATAGCAAAATCTCCCATTCCATCGCAGACCAGTGTTATCATGAGCATCGAACCCTGCAGCTTGGAAATGTCTGTGAACAAGAAGTCTGTTCAGACCTGTTTGAGGCCTGGGTCGTGTTCATTAGGCACCGAAAGGGGAAAAAACTGACTTAAACAAGGAGAATGTACCTGGACTTGTCCAATAAGAAACGGACATTTTTGCTTTCCATTGCAATTTTTTTTTTATGTTTTCAGTGTTGTGCCCTGCAGTCCAGCACTTTTAAAGTTAGTCACTGGGGATTGAATTCACAGTTGTGAATTCAATCCACTGTTGTGACCTCTAACATCGGAAGCTTTTTGCATGGCGTGGATTTGAGCAAGTGTTTTTTTTTTGCTTTCTCTCTCTGTTGTCCCCCCCCCCTTCCCCTCCTCCCTCCCACCCGGACGGTGTGTTCTCTTTCTAGGAGAGGGCAAATGTTGACGCAGAGCGCCGAGCCCTGGCGAGCCTCCAGGAGGGCTACAGTGAGCTGAAGAACCAGCTTCATAACTGCCCCGAGTCACTGAGGGAGCAGTTACACGAACAGCTCAAAAGGGTCAGTCGTCAATCTACCACCAAGACCATCACCCCCAACCATCCCTGAGACCCAGAGACAGGCAGTGTCCCCCCAGCCCTTGTACCCCTCCACACACCCACCCATTTCCTCCACCCTCGTCTCTGAGCTACACCAATCCAACATTTTGAAGGGAAATTCCAGCAGAGCCACATCACAATTAGCGTATACTTACCTCCAGATTGTTGAAGTACCCAGTAAGAGAATAGCATTTTCAGGAAAAGCTGAAGTGGTGTACTGACGGATTTACAAGTGTAATGTCTACTGATCTCCTGGATAAAGTGATTTACAAGTGTAAAATCTACTGATCTCCTGGATAAAGTGATTTACAAGTGTAATATCTACTGATCTCCTGGATAAAGTGATTTACAAGTGTAATATCTACTGATCTCCTGGATAAAGTGATTTACAAGTGTAATATCTACTGATCTTCTGGATAAAGTGATTTACAAGTGTAATATCTACTGATATCCTGGATAAAGTGATTTACAAGTGTAATATCTACTGATCTCCTGGATAAAGTGCATAGAAGGCTGCACTTGACGGCCAAAGAAACGGAATTGGAATTCAAATTCTATGATGAACACTGAAAAATGTTCCTAACATCCAAGAAGATGGCATACAGATCTAGGGTAGGTTTCCTGGACACAGATTAATCCTAGACCAGGACTAGAAAGTATGCTCAATGGAGATTCTACATGGACTAGACTAGGCTTAATCTGTGTCTGGGAAACCTGCCTGTAATGTTTATGCCAGATGCCGGTCGGTGATTACTGCATAGTATGCAAAACACTATCTTGGTATCATAAGACCTGGTGCATACCTCTTCAGATACTGTTACTGGGACCTTTAACCCTTTAGCCGGGACCTGTTGCACTCTGCACGTATGAAAATCCTGTCTTATGCCCTTCGCCTATGTGCTAATGCCACAAGCTGCTGGAATTTCCCCTCTCCTCTCTCCGCCACAACGATGTGCTATGCCTCTGAGCAATCAGAAGGAGTGTCAATATGGCTCCTGATGACTTTGGGGCGAGGTGCTGCATTGTGGTGATTTCTGGGCCGTATGTGCGTCGCAGGCGTTTCACACAGAGGTGTGTGTGCTGTCTGTCTGGTTGATACAGTCTCTGCATCTGGAAGCATCCCTCCCTCTCTTCTTGATTAGTGATGGCTTATGACCCCTTAATAACTGCTTACTAATCTATTCATGTAGACACTTTCCACTCCCTGTCCTACTCTCTTTTCATGTCTTTCCTCTAAATGGAAATGGGTCTGTTTTGTGTCTGAATAATGTTTTATATCGTCAGCTCTCTGAAAAGTCAGTCCATAGAAAATGTATTTTACATTTTGTCAGGCAGTGCAACTGTTTATCAGCCAATTACATTTTGCACGTTAGCTCTATTCACTTTGCTGTCCTATCCACGTAAAGTAGCATGACATATTGGCTGACTGACTTGACATGAGAACAATTGCTATACAATTTCCCTTCGTTACAGGACAGAAAGCAGATATAATACATTTTGTATACTTCTACATTTGCAAATGCTGCCTTGTACGTCTCATTGGGTCATGTTCATTAGGCACCGAATGGAGGAAAATGAACTGAAACGGGGGGGGGGTCCACCTGGACAAAAATAAACAAAACATTTTCCGTTGCGTACACTGATGAACACGACCCTGATTTGCTGTAGACATGCTTCAGAAGTGCGACAGAGGCTCTTGAGTGGCCTGCTCTCCAAACACAGAGGGCCTGAAGATGTCAGTGTTGACATGAGCCTTCACTCGTCAGTAACGCTCCGTTGAACTGACAGCAAGGGCAGGCCCTTGTCTTTCCCGCTGCCAAGTCCTCACATCTCTGTGTGGGTTTCTTCGGTTTATGGTAAAGGATCAAGGCATTCAGTTGGGTTCTCACATGCAAGTCAGCTATAAAATTCAGTATAGAAGATAGTACTGTATAAGTACTTTAGTATTACTACAGTAAAAGCACAGTATTACCTTTTGTAACATATAGATAGTGCAGCAGAGAAGACCGCTTGTCACGATTCAATCAACCTACTGGGCTATAAAATCTTTCAACCAATGAGATTCGCAATGAGGCAGTTTCCTCCAGATATGCATGTAATATTGATTGTTGTTGCTGACATTTTCATAATGTTATGGTGCTTCTCCATTGGTGGCATAGTTAGGAACCTAGGATACAATGAAGAGAGAGTCTAATGGCAAAGTTAACCCAAGTAACATAATGTTCAAATCTATCAAAGCATGATCAACGTATTCATAGTGTTAAACAGAACTCCACCAATCGTTAGATAGAACCTCCATGCAGTTTACTCTGGACTTGAAGCACATTCATTCCATGGCCTATCACCCCTGGTTGTGCTGGCTTGGCTTGGGCCTTGACCGCCGTGGCTGAGAAGCATGGTCATTGGAGAGTGTCAAGGGGGCGGTGGGGGTTGGCCTGACCCTGTGGTGACCTTGTGGGGTGTGGTGGGGCTGTCTGTCTCTTGGGGTTGGTAGTTGTGCTTTCTATGATGAATGTGTGAACAGGCAGGCCAAATACAGCCCGGCTCGGCTCAGCAGTGTGAAAACTGTATATTATAGGAGGCTGAGGCCTGGTGTGGTTGTGACCCATTGTGATGGGCTCTGTGTGGGGTTCAACAGGAGGGCGAGACCCTGGAGTCAGAGACAAAACAGTTTGAGGACCTGGAGTTCCAGCAGCTGGAGAGAGAAAGCAGCCTGGAGGAGGAGAGGGAGACCATCAGCCAGCAGCTGCTGCAGGAGAGGGCCGAGTACCACACCAGCGTGGCCAAGAGGAAGGTAATGGACTGGACCACAATGGCTGCTCCTATCAATTCTGGCAACCCTTCATCATATATGGAGCTGTGAATATGAATGTCTGTCAGAGAAACTGGCTAATTTCTGATGATTGCCAAGTGCCTTTACAGGTTGAGTGTAAATAGTATGATTATTCACATCAAGAATGGTGTTGGTGGGGATACCTGACAAAGACATGATACATGATCACTGCTTTGTTTTGAGTGTAGTGTACACTCCCATTCAAAAGTTTGGGCTCACTTAGAAATATCCTTGTTTTCCATGAAAACATACATGAAATGAGTTGCAAAATGAATAGGAAATATAGTCAAGACGTTGACAAGGTTATAAACCTTTTTTGTTGTCAAAGTATCCTCCATTTGCAGATCTTTGGCATTCTAGTTGTCAATTTGTTGAGGTAATCTGAAGAGATTTCACCCCATGCTTCCTGAAGCACCTCCCACAAGTTGGATTGGCTTGATGGGCACCTCTTACTGGGGCGGCAGCGTAGCCTGGTTGTTAGAGCGTTGGACTAGTAACCGGAAGGTTGTGAGTTCAAACCCCTGAGCTGACAAGGTACAGATCTGTTGTTCTGCCCCTGAACAGGCAGTTAACCCACTGTTCCCAGGTCGTCATTGAAAATAAGAATCTGATCTTAACTGACTTGCCTGGTTAAATAAAGGTAAAATTAAATTAAATTACGTACCATACGGTCAAGCTGCTCCCTCAATAGGGTTGAGATCCGGTGACTGTGCTGGCCACTCCATTAAAGACAGAATATCAGCTGACTGCTTCTTCCCTAAATAGTTATTGCATAGTTTGGAGCTGTGCTTTGGGTCATTGTCTTGTAGGAGGAAATTGGCTCCAATTAAGCGCCATCCACAGGGTATGGCATGGAATTGCAAAATGGAGTGATAGCCTTCATTCTTTAAAATCCCTTTTACCCTGTACAAATCTCCCACTTCACCACCACCAAAGCACCCCTAGACCATCACATTGCCACCACCATACTTGACAAATGGCGTCAAGCACTCCTCCAGCATCTTTTCAGTTTTTTCTGCGCCTCACCAATGTTCTTCTTTGTGATCCGAACACCTCCAACTTAGATTTGTCTGTCCATAACACTTTTCTGTGTCTGCATTCTTTTGCCCATCTTAATATTTTATTTTTATTGGCCAGTCTGAGATATGGCTTTTTCTTTGCAACTCGGAGTCGCCTCTTCACTGTTGACATTGAAACTGATGTTTTGCGGGTACTATTTAATTAAGATGCCAGTTGAGGACTTGTGAGGCGTCTGTTTCTCAAACTAGACAATCTAATGCACTTGTCCTCTTGCTCAGTTGTGCACCGGGGCCTCCCACTCCTCTTTCTATTCTGGTTAGAGACCGTTTGAGCTGTTCTGTGAAGGGAGTAGTACACATCGTTGTACGAGATGGAATAGCCTTCATTTCTCAGAACAAGAATAGACTGACGAGTTTCAGAAGAAAGTTATTTGTTTCTGGCCATTTTGAGCCTGTAATCGAACCCACAAATGCTGACGCTCCAGATACTCAACTAGTCGAAAGAAGGCCAGTTGTATTGCTTCTTTAATCAGAACAACAGTTTTCAGCTGTGCTAACATAATTGCAAAAGGGTTTTCTAATGATCAATTGGCCTTTTGAAATGATCAACTTGGATTAGCTAATACAACGTGCCACTGGAACACAGGAGTGATGGTTGCTGATAATGGGCCTCTGTACGCCTATGTAGATATTCCATAAAAAATGTGCAGTTTCCAGCTACAATAGACATTTACAACATTAACAATGTCTACACTGTATTTCTGATCAATTTGATGTTATTTTAATGGACAAAAACAAGGACATTTCTAAGTGAACCCAAACTTTTGAATGGTAGTGTATATTTTCTCAATTTAAAGTTATCTTGTTGAGTACCCCTTTAATTCATCAATAACTCTTTAAACATGTTTTCTTCCAGGACAAGGTGGCAGCTCTGGAAGGCCAGGCCAGTCAGCTGGGACAGCAGGCGTCTCAGGAGTGTGACAAGCTGGCTAAGGACAGGAACCTTACCCTGCAGATGCTCCATAAGGTAACAGTACAATACAGCCTATATCTGGCCCAGCAGCTACTACAATCAACCCCTTTGAAAATGAATATAATTAGAATCTAATCATTATCACTCTCTGGTCTTGCTTGACAATGTGAGAATTGCACACAAAGTCATCACCAAATTAAGGGCATTGTTCCATGCCAGCCGCCTCAGATTAAGTCTATTAACTAAGAGCTTGTTGGCGTTTTTCCCCATTTGTCGACGTTTCACTTTCAATCTCGGCGTATGTGCTGCCTTGTCCCCAGCTTTTCTGCAAGTGGTGTATTTTTTTTATTTGGTGAAGAAACTATGGCAATCCATAGTCAGGACAGAGTCCGATACTTATCTGTTCTGGTGTCTCTGTGTTCTAGGAGAAAGAGAGACTATCGGCCCTGGAGAAGAGGTACCTCAGCCTTACTGGAGGAAGGACTTTCCCTAAGAGTTCCAGCACCATGAAAGAGGTGAGGGGGGTTTATCTTACGGCCTTTCAGGGGTCACACCGCCAAGGACAGTTATCTACCATGACCCAGATATATGAACGGTCCTCCGCTCTGCTCACTTGTCTAAAGCCACACTCCTTAATTTGTGTATACTGGCAAAGACTAACAAAGACCACCACTAAAGATGTTAACAATGGTGCAAATGGCCTCCATTACATTTTCACATGCAAATAGTAGGCTTAGGATACTGGATTTCTATGATACATCTGTTGTTCTCAATGAATTATTTCAAGTTACACAATTAGACTGTGGCTTTAAGGGGAATTTGTTGGTTTTCATAGTTGAGATGGTAGAATGTTTGACTGGTGAATAGAACTTGGTATCTCTCTGTTCCTACATGCGGTGTAGGTCTAGTGTGTGCTTGTTCTACCACTGGCGTGCCAGAGTAACCATTTATTTACTGTGTTTAACATGATGTGGTGTCCGCTTGTGAAGTATGGCCCTAATTGCATTGCGTTCGGATAGTTAGATGCAGCTGATCACATCAGTAAGACCGGTTCCATCTGATCATTCAGATCCGGCTGACATATTTTTGGGGATTGGAAACATCTGCACTTTTATGATGGATTGTACATATCTCAACTCAGGCCAGCGAGATACTGAATCCGTGGGCTGTGTGGTTTAGTCTGAAAACATGAACCGATTAGTCTGGTCCTATCAAACCTGCATTCTTATGCATTTAGACCACGTTCATTACATGAGATGGATCCGTTTCATTGTTGAATTGGATATTAAACAATGATATTCATTTAGACCACTGTAAACTAGACCTATTAAACTGAATATAACCCATACAAGGGCACTCAATGTGCAGTAACACCTATGTTTGACCCTTTTGTGATTGACAGTTTTTACCCCAATACTGTATTGACACTTGTGTAGTTTAGAGGGACATAAACAGTAACTGTACACTACAGCAACTGGAGCTGAGACCAGTGTCCCTGACTGTCCCTGTTGAAACAGGAAGTGCTCCATATCAGCGAGATTGACCTGTTAGAGGACTCCCACTCCCAGCATCCTCTCTGCCGACCCGCTGCTTTCTTTTTAAGCTCCTCCTTTCAGTTATACCCAGGGGGCAGCCCGACAGAGGTAACCAGACTAACTGTCAGTGCAACTGTTCCTGCATGACACCTGAGCTCACTCACTGTAACCCCCCTATGCACAGTGTGTCTTTGTCCAACACTTAAAGGCCCACTCTGTGATATTTACAGCTTTATAGGAAACCAAGGTGCGAGGTTGCCATTTTGTTGTTGTTTTTTAATTAAGGAGTGGGCCTTTAAGAGGTCTGCGTGAGTTATGTCTTGTTACCCCCAATGACTCCCAGCAAATTGCACCCCGCCCCCCATATGTAGCTTAAAAACACATTTGGTCATCCTGTGAGGCCCTTGAAGTACAGTACTGATTGGAATGTCGTCATTGTTTGTCTTTATGAAATACTTGGTCTGCTGGATTAACTGTTGCCATTTTAATTGATGTGTCTCTTCAACTTTTAGAATGGGCAAAAGCATAAACAACTCATGCTACAACTGGGGTGTGAGGATGCTGTGTTTGTGTGTCGGTTTAGCCAGAGGCTCACATGCATGGTGCTTTGTCTCTCATTGAAGTGTACTATTCTGTTTGGTTTGTGTACACTTCTCTCAATTAGCGTTTTGCTATCCTTTGAAGATGGCGAGAGCTTGTTGACGTCACTGTTATTCTATTCTTTCGCAGCGTGTTTGCAGTTCTCCAGCCCGATGTGAGGCTTGGGGAATTGTGGGAAATTACAGGGTAGAGAGATGCTGTGCTCCTTATGTATTCCGTTCATGTCGTTGTTCATGTTTTTCACACATATGTGTTTTATGTTTTAAAAACAAAAGATAAAGCAGCAGCTTGTCTCAGGTGGTTGTAAAGTGTACGTATATTATATGCCTGTGTGTGAAATGGGTGCACATCCGTGTGTGTATGAGTATGCATATTATGAAAAGGACGTGTCATGGACTGAGCTCATGGCCTCTTGTCCTGTTTGGTTTGCGTTGCGTTGGCTCTCAGGAGTACATGAAGCTCTCGGATGTCTATAGGATGTATGGGAGAGATTGCCATGACACCCAACTCACCACTACTGCTCAGCACGGCCTCTCGCTCATCCTAGACACAGCTGCCCCCTGCGAGGTACCACTGCTCTCTCTTTCTATCACTCTCTCCATCACTTCCTACCTCTCTCTCTCTCCCTGTCTCTGTCTCACTCTATCCTCTCCTTATCACTCCATCTTTTCATTCTTTACCTGTTGCTCTTCTCTAGCTGTCCTCTTGTAGGTAGCTTACTGTACTTACATACTGCTGTATTGGCTTTCTGCTAGATGGCCCTGTCCTTGTTATAATCAGCTCAACTAACCTCTGCATTACTGATTTGAGAATGAGAATTTTGAGGATAATGGTACCAGACCTGGATGAAATGCTGTACATATGTCATATACATTCAAATACTTGCCAGTATATTTTAGGTGAGCTTGATTTAGCTTGGAGCTTGCACTTTTGGTACTGTTTCATTGGTTCCATTGTACCAGGCAAACTGAATCAAGCACAGCTCAAGTATTTGACATACTGTATGTATTTGACCCAGGTCTGGATGGTACAATGGGTTGATATTATTGAAAGACTATCCATATGAGAGTCAGGTTTACTGACATGTATTTCACATGCTGTCCTTGTAGCTTCTGTTTTCCTCCCTGTTGACGTGTGTCCTTCTCTGCCTGTGTTTCTCTATCTTTCCCTGTTTGCCCTTTGACATCCTGTCTGCCTGTTTATATGTGGCTCCCTGAATGAAAGGAGTATTTGACTGTGGGCCAGTTAACTCAGATCTTTGGGATGCCGAAGGTCGAGTCCTCCCCTACCTCTCCTCTCCGGCCCCTCCAGTCAGGAGCGGGAGACCCTGCCTTCTCCTGCCTCTCCGTTCCTCACGGTTCCTCCCCCTCTCTCTCTGTTGAGGTGTGTGTCTGGTCTCTCTCTCTCTATTCCTTCTCACCCATCTCTCCTCCACCTCTCGTTTCTGTGAAGATGCCCAAATGACTCCTCTATCCCTGTGGACAAAGCTAGTTGAAATGACATTCATTTCAACAGGTTTTTTCCGTTGAGAGACCTATTTGTCAGCATTTGCTGATGTTTCAAGAAGATGAGAATTAACATTAAAAAAACATAACATTTAGAAAACTACCAGATCCTCTTATTTGCTCATTAATGCTTTGTTTTCTTATTTCTCTTCCTCCTCCACTCCCTTGCTCTGTCCATCCTGTCCTTTGCCTCTCTGCTGTCCATCCTGTCATTTGCCTCTCTTACTGTGGACTCTTCACTGCGGCCCTCCAGTACCAGCCTGAGCGCAGTAGGCCTCAAATCCCCACTCTCGATTTAGAGCAGTGGTACCAGGAGGTGATGGCTGCTGGGGTGAGCAGCCATCTCTGCCCCCCTCTCCCAGCTAAATCTCTCTCCCCTCGCAGGCCTATGCAGGTAATTCTCAGAGGTGCTGCCTTCTCCTCCTCTTTTCTATTCCTCCCCATGTTTTACTCTTCCATTGATTCTGTTCTGTCTTCATGTTCTCACTTCAGATGAAAATGCCTTTTCAAGTGCAGTGTGCTCTGTTGATTGAGCTAATTGTTCATCGATGTCACGGCTGTTGAAAGGAGAGGACCAAGGTGCAGCGTGGTCTGCGTACATTTTCTCTTTATTTGAAAAAAGACGGCGAAAAAAAAAACACTACAAAAACAAACCGTGAAGCTCAAAGGCTATGTGCCCTAAACAAAGTCAACTTCCCACAAAGACAGGTGGAAAAGGGGCTACCTAAGTATTGTTCTCAATCAGAGACAACGATAGACAGCTGTCCCTGATTGAGAACCCTACCCTGCCAAAACATAGAAATACAAATACTAGAGTATAGAATACCCACCCCAACTCACACCCTGACCAAACCAAAAATAGATACATAAATAGGATCTCTAAGGTCAGGGCGTGACAGTACCCCCAAAGGTGCGGACTCCGGCCGTAAAAACCTAAACCTATATGGGAGGGTCTGGGTGGGCATCTATCCATGGTGGCGGCTCAGGAGGGAGGAGACGTATGGGCAGCCTGGTACGTTGAGCTGCCACAGGACTCACCAGGCTGGAGAGACATACAGGAGGCCCTGTCCTAGGCAGAGGCACCGGATACACTAGGCCGTGGAGGCGCACTGGAGGTCTTGAGCGTAGAGCCTGCACAACCCGTCCTGGCTGGATGGTTATTTTCGCCCTGCAGATGCGGGGCGCAGGCACAGGACGCACTGGGCTGTGCAGACGCACCGGAGACATAGTGCGTAACCGTAAGGCTATCCAGAGGGTAGTGAGGTCTGCACACTACCCCTCTTGCGGTAATTGAATAGCCTTCTTTTTACAGAAGGCGAATGCCAAATCGGCATATTCAGAGGGGATGCGCACGGTGGAGACCTGGTCTGGACTTTCCACAGTAGTCGCACCGACGGAAACCCCTAAACACCTCCCCGAGCACTTTCGTGACCACCCCGTGAGAGCCCTCTGTTGTCACGAAATAGTGGGGTCATGACAGGCCAACCAGGGTAGGTCCAGCACCACAGGAAACACAGGAGAATCAATAAGGAAGAGACTGATTCTCACCTTGTGACCCTCCTGCGTAACCATGCCCAGTGGAGCGATGGCCTCCCTAATTAGCCCTGAGCCTAATGGTCGACTATCTAGGGTGTGCACAGGGAAGGGCATATCCACAGGAAAAATGGGGATCCCTAAACTATGGGCAAATGATCTGTCAATAAAATTCCCAGCTGTGCCTGAATTTGCAAGCACCTTATGCTGGGAATGCAGGGAAAACTCAGGAAAATTAATAAACAAAACCATGTGAGCAACAAGGGGCTCTGGGTGAGCCTGGTGTCGACTCACCTGGGGTGACACGAGAGTGCCCTGCCTGCTGCCTCGACTCCCAGAGGAACCTCCACAGCACTGACCGGCAGTGTGCCTTCTGCGGCCACAGATAGTGCATGGAACGGCCCCTCCTCCGGTCGCCTAAGTGCAGCACTTCCCAGCTTCATGGGCGTCGGAGCGGTGGTGCTTGGGGATGTAACCAACAGACCCCGATCTGGACGTCTGCGGGTAGCCAGAAGGTTATCCAGCCGGATGGACAGGTCCACCAGCTGGTCGAATGTAAGAGTTGTGTCCCTGCAGGCCAACTCCCGACGGACGTCCTCACACAGACTGCACCGGTAGTGATCGATCAGGGCCCTGTCGTTCCATCCCACGCCGGCAGCCAGGGTCTGGATTTCCAACGCAAACACCTGTGCTCTCCTCGTCCCCTGCCTCAGGTGGACTAGACATTCACCCGCTGCTCTACCGTCAGGCGGGTGGTAAAAGACTGCCCGGAAGCGCCGGGTGAAATCCTTGAAGTGGTCCAACACCGCTTCTTCCCCCCATACGGCGTTGGCCCACTCCAGGGCTTTCCCTGAGAGGCAGGAGACGAGGGCCACACTCTCACGGCCCAAAGGAGCCGGGTGGACGGTTGCCAGGTAGAGCTCTAGCTTGAGCAAGAACCCCTGACAACCCACCGCCGTTCCATCATACTTCGTCGGGAGGGAGAGCCGAATCCCACTGGGCCCGGGTGAAGGAGGGGTGAGTGATGGTGAGACTGGTGGTGCTGGTGGAGATGTGGAGGAACTCTTCTCTCCCATCGCTCTGTGGTTTGTAGAATGCCATCTATGGTGCTGCCGAGATGCTGTAGCATGGCAGCGTGCTGCTGGACTCGCTCCTCAACCCCTACTGCTGGGGCAACTGCTCCTGCTGACTCCATTCCGAGTGGGTGCGTGTTTCTGTCAATGCTGTGGGTAACTGATGAAAGGAGTCAGGCGCAGGAGAGCTGAGATGCGTGGACAAGGTATTTAATACAAGATAACACCAATATAAACACAATACTATGGTGCGGGAACAATACCGGTACCACAAGGGTTTAATCATGAACATGTAATGGGGGAATTGAAACCAGGTGTGTAGAAAACAAAGACAAAACAAATGGAAAATGAAAAGTGGATCGGCGATGGCTAGAATGCCGGTGACGTTGACCGCCGAACGCCGCCCAAACAAGAAGACTCTGACGGAAGTCGTGACATGTTGTTGGTGCTGCCATAATAATCACTGTCTCTGTCTGTCTGATATCTCAGTAGTAGCTGTAGTGATTTAAAGTACACTCACCAAAAGTAGGCTGCTTTAACATTTCAAAGATATCAATCAATGTCAATATGTTGGTTGAATTGAAATTACTTTGAAACTCTAAAAAAGCCAACATTTTTTGTATTTGTACCCTACTCTACTTCTCATAGCATCTCCCACCAGAGTAAGCATCACAGTTTATCTTCCTCATTCCATTTAATGTAATACATGTTTTACTATGTGCGGGGTAACCTCGAACTATTAGTTTCTGTGTTTGATAGCTGATCCTGGTCCATCTTCACTCCTCCCAGGTGTTCCGCTCCAAGCTGGACAGTGATGCTGGACAGACGGTAAATCAACCCAAAGCAGGCTCCGGATCCCATCTGCAGTGTGGAGCTGCCACACTGGGACGCAACACAACCTCCAAGGTAAACCTCCGCTCCATCTCTATTGGTTGGCTAGTAGTAGGCTCCTCAGCGGATCATGTAGTAATCAACTATTATTATAATGTGAGGTTTATGTAAGGTTCATTTGAATAGCAAACATTTGCAGCTAAAAGCCGAATTGCAGCCTACACAAGCCTACAACCAAGTGAAAATACTAAATAAAAGTTACTGGTGTAGGAGGGAAGTCACATTTGTGGCTGGATTTTGTAGCTCGTGCAGATCTCTTCTGAGGCAGCCATTTGCTGTAAACTTGCAATCTAGCTCGCTTCATCATAATAGTTTGTGTTAAGTTTCTATGAGGACGACTAAAGTACATAATGCCCTTTATACACAATCAATCTGAATGTAGTGCATGTATCCTGCTCAGGTCACCTGGTGATTGATTTGACCTAGCATATGGTTACATACTGGTAAACAACGGCAGGTTGTTATGTGTTGTGTGCTACATGATAGTATCAGATTACATTTGATAGTATTAGATGACATTGCTCACAAGACCGAGAGTTTAAATGCATACCATATGATGGTTTATATACTGTCCCATTCACTGGATATCTTATTGCCTGCCAGTCAATGACGACCACATTGGAAATCAATATTTTGGTGGAAACCTTGATGGCTTGTCACTTGTGTACTTCCATTGCATTGATATGTTGCTGTATATGTTTTTCATTGTTAATTGAATTGAATTAATTTAATCAATCGTTCACTCTCCTTCTTTTGTGTCCTTCTAGAGCCCACTGATGGTTCCCAACAGTACCGGCAGTTTGCCACGGAACTTGGCTGCCACCATGCAGGACATAGAGACCAAGAGAGCGCTAGCCTTACAGCAGAAAGGTAACCACCTTTTGGGGGTTTTCACCAGGCTACTCTGTCCCATGTTCTGGTCTGAGGTCAGAGTTTCAGCAGTAAACATCAACATGGAATAAATATAGTTAGAATGTGTTTAAGATGGTCCTCTCCAAGATTTGTCTGTCATTTTCAAGATTTCCTGTCATGCTTCAGAGAAACCACACCCCGTCCCTGTCTTCATCACCCCACTTCCCCCTCACCCAGTCTCTGCTTCCACGGTTACGACCCTTCCCACGCTTCCCTCCTCTAGCTCGGATTTAACCACCATGTTGTCCTCCTGTCTGTCACCCTGTCCTTCCGTCCCTCCATCCAAACATCCCTCTCTCCATTACTGTCCTCCACTCTCCATGTCACAGAGTCCTCCTTGCCTTCCACGCCTGAGTCTCCCTGCTCCACCATGGACAATCCCACAGACCGACAGATAGACAGACAGACCTCTGAGCCTGGGAGTGGGTTTGGTCTCATGTTCATTTCCTAAAAGTCTGATGTTCATCTCATATAAACTCTCCATCCTTCTTCTTCTCCATCCCCCTGCTGAGAATCAACAATGCATGCATTTGGTAGAAGCAGTGCTCTTCATCTGTCGGGCCACCGTTGTTCCTCTCTAACTTTGCGCCTGTTTTTAAAAGAGGTATCTGTCAGCTATATGATGGATAGCGAGCATGGGTTTGAACTTGAAGGTGACTTCCTTGGGTTACTCGATAATTTTGCATTAGTATTTCTGCTGCTAATGTACTTAGGAGGCTTTGGTGATGAGGAAACGTGTTGCCGGGTGAATTGTGCTTGGGCTTTTGATAATACCAAACACATACTATACATGTATGTTTGATGTATGTGTGGGGCCTGGTTTCATCTGTCGCTGACCTGTGGTATCTACATTACATGGACTCACAGGCAATCTTTAGGTATTCTCTCTTCATAGCCGGGTGACGCTGATCATCAGGACCTTTTTCTTTGCAAGTGGATGTGAGTGTGTTTGAGTTGGTTAGTGGGTGAGTATGTATGTCTGCATGCTGAGGGTGTTGCCATGCATCCTGGAACTGTCATCATGGGACATAATGGGGTATCCCTGGACGTGATGAAACCACCCCCCAGATCAGCTGTGACCTCCTACTTCCTCCCTCTCCCTCCACCCCCAGGCCACCAGGTGATCGAGGAGCAGCGGCGTCGATTGGCTGAGCTGAAGCAGCGGGCTGCAGTGGAGGCCCAGTGCCAGTGGGATGCGCTCCACGGCTCTCAGACCCACCTCAACACCCAGTATGCCCCTTCCCATGCCCAAGGCCCTCCCATGGTGCACCACTCCATCCTGCACCACCAGCCGCCACCGGCGGGCGAGCAGCCATACGACACACTGAGTCTGGAGAGCTCTGACAGCATGGACACCAGTGTCTCCACCGGCAACAACTCAGCCTGCTCCCCCCGACAACATGTCCAGGTCAGAGAAACATACACACACACCCCGCACGCATATCCTCGAACACATACACACACTTCACCGACATGTCCAGGTCAGAGCGAGGAAAACTCAGCCTTACATGATACACAAAGTACACACAAATACTGACTAATTTATGCCAAGGAATCTCCGATAAGTAACCACAGGTGTCAAGCTGTGTCTTGTATCAGCTCATTATTCATTATTGTCTGTCTAACAGTGACAAAAGAAGCCTATGTGGCTGCTCAGCTGTTGTCAGTATTCTGGTGGATATTTAATGTACGCTACTGAGCCTGCTGGAACCAAACCAGGTTGTCTGTCCTGAACTGGTCTGCTGGAACCTAACCAGGTTGTCTGTCCTGAGATGGTCTGCTGGAACCAAACCAGGTTGTCTGTCCTGAGATGGTCTGCTGGAACCAAACCAGGTTGTCTGTCCTGAGATGGTGTGCTGGAACCAAACCAGGTTGTCTGTCCTGAGATGGTCTGCTGGAACCAAACCAGGTTGTCTGTCCTGAACTGGTCTGCTGGAACCTAACCAGGTTGTCTGTCCTGAGATGGTGTGCTGTCCAAACCAGGTTGTCTGTCCTGAGATGGTCTGCTGGAACCAAACCAGGTTGTCTGTCCTGAGATGGTGTGCTGTCTGTCCTGAGATGGTGTGCTGGAACCAAACCAGGTTGTCTGTCCTGAGATGGTGTGCTGGAACCAAACCAGGTTGTCTGTCCTGGGATGGTGTGCTGCAACCAAACCAGGTTGTCTGTCCTGAGATGGTCTGCTGGAACCAAACCAGGTTGTCTGTCCTGAGATGGTGTGCTGGAACCAAACCAGGTTGTCTGTCCTGAGATGGTGTGCTGGAACCAAACCAGGTTGTCTGTCCTGAGATGGTTGTCTGTCCTGAGATGGTGTGCTGGAACCAAACCAGGTTGTCTGTCCTGAGATGGTCTGCTGGAACCAAACCAGGTTGTCTGTCCTGAGATGGTGTGCTGGAACCAAACCAGGTTGTCTGTCCTGAGATGGTCTGCTGGAACCAAACCAGGTTGTCTGTCCTGAGATGGTCTGCTGGAACCAAACCAGGTTGTCTGTCCTGAGATGGTGTGCTGGAACCAAACCAGGTTGTCTGTCCTGAGATGGTCTGCTGGAACAATGCCGAAAAGGACGGTGTGTAAAGTATCCGAGCCAGCACAGTTGGGTTTCAGTCGGCACGATAGTGTGAAAAATTTATATTTCTCTAAATCCAGTTCAAACATTCTACAACTTAGAATTCAAATGTGAACAGGTCATCTTTGTGACAGTTAAAGGCACTCCCAGTCCGTACAGAACTCGTCAAGTTTGTTGTCGTGCATGAGTTATCACCGGCCATAATGAGGCCTACACAAATGTCAACAGGGAAACGCTCTTCCATAAACACATGAGTGACTGCTGAAATATAGTCAAAAGACTAGTTAAATATAGTCTTTATAGTCTTTTAAGACTAGTGAAAGACACTCTGCACAGATAGAGGGGTTTCCTTGAGCCAGATGGTCTGAAAGGTAGGGTGTGTGTGTGGTCACACAGATTAGGCAGATGTGACCATCCCCTTTTGGATCTGGTGAAAGCACAGCTGTTTCTCCACTTTAAACAGGTAATCAAAGATTGCATGTACTTATCAGGCCCAAGCACTCATTAGGGTTGTGTTCAGTGGGCAGGAAATTGAGAGAAAAAAACTGTCCGAAGAGGGAAGGCTACTATCTGGACGTGTCCAATGAGAAACAGTCATTTGTCTTCTGTTGCAAAGCGTTTTAGAATGTTGACCTTCACATGCCTTAATGAACACAACCTTGCACTCACTGTCCGCTAGGTACCACCTGGCTGTACGGGACATTTCCAGTGTATTGGACCTCTAAACAGTTATAGACATGTATACTGACACATTTTATAACTGTCTGGGATAGTTAATAACTGTTTGTGTTAGTTAGTGTCCACATAGTAAGTTACTGTTTTTATGACCAATGATGACAGGTGTTTTTAGGACTTACTTACTTACGTAATCCTCTTCGTTCCCATGTAAGAAGCTTGCCGATCTTTAGCCATTTCGGGCGTGGTTTTCCATGACGGGCCACAGTTTTAGGACTTAAAAGTATTAATAAACTGTTACCCATAAATATATTGAATGATGGATGTCATTGGTAGTTGAGATGTAACTCTGACTGTCCGGTTTGCAGTGCCAGTGGGATGGACGCGCTGAAGATCGAGGAGATGGAGAAGATGCTGAAAGAAGCCCACCTAGAGAAGGCCAGGCTCATAGAATCCAGAGTAAGACACCACCTCACACACCATGTCTAGCTTCCTATCAGATCCCATACTAACGTCTTACTTCAGTGTTTACAGCCAGAAGAGGACTGGCCACCCCTCTGAGCCTGGTTTCTTCCCAGGTCCCTGCCTTCTAGGGAGTTTTTCCTAGCCACTCTTCTGCCTCTGCATTGCTTTCTCTTTGGGGTTTTAGGCTGGGTATCTGTGAAGCACTTTGTGACAACTGCTGATGTAAAAAGGGCTTTATGTTCACGATCTTCGCTCCACCTCCGTCCTTCTCTCCAGGAGCGTGAGAGCCATGCCCGTAGGCAGATGCTGGAGGAGGAGAGGAGGCGGCGCGAGGAGGCTGAGAAGAGGCTGCAGGAGGAGACGGTGCACAGGCAGCAGCTGGTGGATAAGGAGGTGAAGATGAGAAGCAAGAACTTCTCCCAGGTGAGCCTCAGGCCCGACAACAACAATCTACAAAATCCAATCAAAAAGAATATGCAGTTTGAGATCTGTCTCTCTGACCCTCTGTTAGTCGTACAGAAAGACTGGTTACATGTCTGTTTCCTTCTTTCCTCAGGCCCGTCCTATGACTCGTTACCTGCCCATCCGCAAGGAGGAGTTTGACCTGCGCTCCCACATCGAGTCATCCGGCCACAACGTGGAGACCTCTCACCACGTGATCCTCACAGAGAAGATGTGCAAGGGTTACCTGGTCAAGATGGGCGGCAAGATCAAGTCGTGGAAGAAACGCTGGTTTGTCTTCGACCGCCTCAAAAGGACCTTCTCCTATTACGTTGGTAAGGAAAATGCTGCCATTTATATCCATGTTTATATACAGTCATATTTGTGTGCTCTTATTGCTCTGATCGAGCCAATGGGAGATACAGTACATGGCATATTCATACCCCTTGAGCTTAATGTAGACCGTATTTGTGAAAGGTGGTGTAAATGAAGTCAGTGGAGATGAACATTAGGATACACAAGGGTAATGCACATTTGTGGTTAGCAGTTTGGTAGCAGGCTTTAGATACAGTAATATGCAAATGCTTGGTGATCTGAATGATAAAACTGCTAATTATGAAATAATTACTTTATATAAAATTGCAACTACTTTCCTAGAAAATTATGCTTTTATGATTATTTTTATGTAGCAGGGATCAGTTTATGCCTGAAGGTAAAAAAGGGGCATAAAGTTACCCCCGGTCCCTCTTATGTTTTTGCAGTGGTTGATGAAATAATCTGCAATATTGTACCATAAGGGTGTAAGAATGTAGAAATCAGGGGCTCTGTTCAAGCGTTACAGATTCCGCAATATAGATTAAATGTCATTTCCGATTGAGTCAACATGCAGCGTTTACTATGAATGCAGTCTCCACCATTCTATTTATTTATCCCTTATTTTACCAGGTAAGTTGACTGAGAACACGTTCTCATTTGCAGCAACAACCTGGGGAATAGTTACAGGGGAGAGGAGGGGGATGAATGAGCCAATTGTAAACTGGGGATTATTAGGTGACTGTGATGGTTTGATGGCCAGATTGGGAATTTAGCCAGGACACCAGGGTTAACACCCCTACTCTCACGATAAGTGCCATGGGATCTTTAATGACCTCAGAGAGTCAGGACACCCGTTTAACATCCCATCCGAAACGACGGCACCCAACACAGGGGGATTGGGATATTTTTTAGACCAGAGGAAAGAGTGCCTCCTACTGACCCTCCAACACCACTTCCAGCAGCATCTGGTCTCCCATCCAGGACCAACCCTGCTTAGCTTCAGAAGCAAGCCAGTAGTGGTATGCAGGGTGGTATGCTGCTAGCAAAGGGGGGGGGTGTATTGCCTTTAAATTCCAATCACACTGTAAAGCTGAATTTCTGCAAGGAGGATTGAATAGAGCCCCAAGTCTAAAATACAATAGTAGTCAGACACCGCAACCTATTTAAAACAAAAAGGATGCCGTGTTCTCTACAAAAACATTACATATATTTCCAGGAGCTTTTTTGGCTGAAATATTCTTCAAATGGACATGATGATACAGTATGTTCCTTTTATGACACTGGCTTAGGAAATACTGTAGTAGCTCAAGAATAGAATTGTGATAAACAATGAAAAGGATTGTCCGTATCTACATATATTCCATGACTGTCTTTCCCTCTGTCATCAAGGAAACTGTACTGTAGGAATCGAAAATAATAATGTGATGTTTATCTCCTCTACAGACAAGCACGAGACCAAACTGAAAGGAGTCATCTACTTCCAGGCCATTGAAGAGGTCTACTACGATCACTTGCGTATCGCCACGAAGGTACTTTCTGTGTTATCTACCCAACAATCGAAAAACAATCTTGAGGCATAACACAATGAAATGCTCTTTTAATCACTTTTTCTTTTTACGCTTTCACTGTACTGATTAAATATTTATCTTGAAGATCTTTTGTTTTATACACGTTTTGCTTCTTCTACACTTTCATTTCTCTTCTCACTCTTTTGCTTTGACTGGCTGGTTTCACAGAAAGGATTTTTCAACCTCAATTTGGCCAATGTATGTATCACTTTTTGTCTGTGAGCCCACAGACCCACCCATTGCTTGTTCTGCCCCCCCCTACCCCAGTGTGTGTGTTTGTTGGTTGGTTTGGTTGTTTGTTTACACAGAATCTTCAGATAGAAATGTGTCATGTAGAATAGATAGGATTGTCTGTCATGTAGAATAAGGATTTGTGTCGGCTCTACATATTCCATTGCTATCTGCAACTTTCAGTTGAATACCCACCAGGGGCGTAATCATGCATGATTAATACAAAACAAAAACACAGCCATTACAGAACAGTGCATCTCTGGATCCTCACATTTTCCCTTTCCCCCCTCAGTTTCATATTTGTCTGAAGTGCCTGCATTGGAGTTGTTTGCCAAAGCAAGCCTTCTTAGTGATAATTCACTTGTCTGCTCCTCTGTGGAATTGGTTGTGTTTGAATCTGTCCCTTCAATTAATACAATTGAAACAGACTAAATATGGGTGGATTATCTAGGTGTGTGTTTGCGTGTGTGTGTGTATCAGCGTTGTATTTCATACACTGTATATAGTTTATGAACTCCTAAGACGTGCATGTGTGCAACTGTAAAATATGTGCGATGGGCACATGCGTCTTATAGTTTGTGTGGAGAATGTCATGTTTTGTGTGTGTGTGTGTGTGTGTGTACTGTCCTGCTGTATTTCTTATATCATGTTTTGACTCTGTCTCCTTCAGCACTTTTCTGAGCTCCTGCCTCCTCAGTTTCGAAGAGAGGTGTGTGTGCCAGCCACGCCCTGATTAACTGTGTGTTGTGGATAAACACGTGGTAGCGCAGCGTAGGGCTCACTTTTCTTTTTACTTGTTCAAATGACAGACGTGTGACTCGGCCAAGGAGAAGCCCCACTGTCCGGCACCAAGACAATCAGTTGAAAAAAATCTATATGGGCAAATGTATAGCAACTAACCCTTGCCTGTGGTTTTTGGGTTGTCGATTTTGATATTTGATTATTGTAGCACACCCATCATGACCAATTAATTTAGGAAAAATATATAGGGACAGAGCATGATATTGGTTATTTTAGTTGAATCAGAGACAATATCTGAGGGTTAGCACGTAGAAAAAAAACTCTCCACCCACATTCTGCATTCGATCTAGCCTCCAATGATCCCCAAAAAGGATATGGGTAGCTTCCGCACTTTCACACCCCTTAACATCGAGTGCTAAATCGGAGTCATTAAATTATACTTCAGCTCCATATTACTGACCTTTGACCTTTCTCTCTCCTCCAATCCCAGAGCCCCAATCCCTCGTTGACCTTCTGTGTGAAGACTCATGACAGACTCTACTACATGGTGGCCCCTGCCCCGGAGGCCATGAGGATATGGATGGACGTTATAGTAACCGGAGCCGAGGGCTACACACAGTTCATGAACTAATACTGGAGACTTGCGTACGTTGACATAAGGAGACTGTTTCGGCAGGAACACTTCAAGAGATTCAGGCCTTTCCTTCTAGCGCCTCTCCCAATATTGGGAAATTGCCTTTTTATTTTGTTAAGTTCATTATATCTATTTTTAAAATTCACGTCTCTCACTTCACTATATACATTTTTTCTCCACTGGTTTTTCTACTTGCTTCTGCCCACTCATTAAAAAAGGGAGCCCTGGAAGAGACACACACACACTGTATATAACCAAACGACATAACTGTCAGACTTTCTGCTCAAAAGCCTTTCTATATTGCCAAATGGAGATCTTGTTTTAGTTAGTCTCTTGCGTGAGACCTATTTTGTGTATCAGTAAATGTCTTTGATAGTTTTTTTTTCTTTCTTTTTTTTTTTACACACGTGGAATATTGCCAAATGACATAACAATGGTTTCAAACAGATGGTCGTTTTTATGGAATGTTTCAAAAAGAATACAAAGGCATTTGCCCAAATCTACTTAAGTTTATCAGTGAGTGAAAGATGTAAATCATTTAAGAAATGCTTTAAAAGAAATTCTATTGAAAATGGAGAAAACCGAATTGAAATCAGTAAGACCATGACACAACACACCAACTCAGGAGTCCATACTTAATTTAAGTTCCACAGATGAAACTAGATCTTGATCCATCTCTGTGATCTTACTTTACTGAACTAGATTCCACTGTGTCCGTCTTACACTACTCCTAAAGACACACACAGTCTGTTTGCCAAGTCCTGATAACTTGACCCCTTGCGTAAGCAGCCATTCCATCACTGCCAGCCTACAACACCAGGAGATCTAGGGACTACATAAATGAGACAACAGTACATGTCATTATAAAATTGCTAATCATTCTGTGCCTTGATGTGTCGTAATACTCCTAGTCTGTAACTGTTGATCATGCTGGTTTACAATCTTTGTTAACAGTATCAGAATTCAACAGACTTGCATGGGGAAGGGAGATGGGAGTCTGACTGCTGTTTTGATGCAGCAATACACAAGTACATGCGAACAGTAACATTCCCTGAATTCCAAGTTCCATCCCCCACTGCATCCTACGCTCTTGTGTTGATCTGAGATGATTGGTAAAGAGGTGGTAGCTACATATGGCTCTCTGATACGCAATGTGGAATTGTCGCCATATACTATTGCTTACACAGATCTACACAAGTGCACAGGGTATATGGGCTTGTTTTCAGACTCAGGGTGCATTTAAGCTTTAATAGAACGTCAAATGATCTGGTAGCTTGACAAATCATTGTAAAGGACTCGGACAGGCGACACGATCACATTTATAAATCACCATCTGAATATCTTTTTAAAGAAGACTATGCTGTGATTTTGAACATGTAAACCTGGGTGTTTCGGTTTATTGAGAAGCCTTGTGAAATGTAGTTCTCTTCTTCTATTTATGGTTAACCTGCCTGAGATACAGTAGTACTGTAAACTGTCAAGAAGAGGAAAAAAGACTAGTGAGAAAAGACCTTAATATATTTTCCTGTTTATTTTTTCCCCACACCGAAATGGGTGCAACCAAATATTCAGCATTGACCAGAGGTATATCATAGTGTTATATAAAAAAAAGATGCCTGTATGAAAATGTAAATTTACTCATCATTCAACCAGTATTGTATAAAAAGCAATTTACTTGTTTTTGTCATTTCAAAAGAATGGTCAGAATACACTTCAGTATACTTAAAAGAACACTCACAGGGTCACACAACTGTCTACACTCCCTCAACACCGTGTAGAACATCTCTCACACCATCTTCAGACTATATTATGTTGACGGTACACTGTTTTATACGGCACTTTCATGTATGGATTGTATGGATATTGTCAGATCTATTAAAACAGAAATGTTACTGTAAGTCTGGTTTGAAATCATAGCAGCATGGCCATGGTTTTATTGAAACATTTCATTCTCATCGTCGCAGTAGAAACACTGATATTACTTTTGAAATAACGATCTCACATAATCGTTTTAACATAAATCAAAGTTTTTTTTTTTTAATTAAAAAATTATTAAAAGTACATTGTAATGCCCATCTATTAAACACATTTTAAAAATTCACTTCTGTTAAAAACGGATCACAAGTTGGTCAATGTGGTACCATGAACTGTAGAGGTTTTATGAGCTCTACCTAAAAACATGACTTCCTTGATAGGAAAGCAATTGGTTGAGCCATGGTCCAGTCAGCTTGTGATTTTCTTTCTTTCTTTCACACTTCATTGATTTCATCACCTGTGAAAATGTCAAACATCAATAGAGCATTCCCTGCTTGTCCTAGGATTTTACTCTATAAAACAAACAGTGAACATACACATTAATATCTACATTTGTCATTGAGGCTAATTTCACAAACAGAAGTATGAGACGAGTAGGTTTGGTTATAGAAAGGTTTTGTACTTACTCTCTGCACATGGGGAGCTGTATTCACTCACAGCTTCATCACCTGAGAACAGAACAGATAATGCAGAGGTTAGTTTCTTTCTAATGCTAACTTGACTTCCCTTTCTGTCAGTCAACATCATTAAACTCCCACTTCAGGGGAGAACCAATGGTCCCACTGGTGAGGTCTTGTTTCCTTCTTTAGGGAACAAGAGGTATGTATGGAACCCAGACAGGTATGCCAGTGCCACCAAATATTTCAGAGAGAAATGGGTGGTTTGGAAACTGGTTAATAGAAACATGTAGTCTTCATTAATAGACAAAAAAAAGCAACATCCAAACAACTACTGTATATGTTGTTATTTTCAATTCACGGTGCGCTATTTCAAAGGACTAATATAGACTGGGGAACAATGTTTTCGGTGCATGAGAACACGTTTTTACTGTCGGTGTTAAATAGAATTCTTACTTGTCTGGTAGTAGTCATACACTTTCACCACAGCTGGTTTGAGATTTCTCACAGGCACAACCTCCTCTATGGCCAGGCTGTACGTCTTAGTTTCCTTCTGAATAAGCTGGAAGAAAAGGAAATAATACATTTGACACTGCAGTTCAATGTTATTGATTCATATAGTGTTCCTGTATAAAACTTCCACTACGGTCTTACTTTGATGTTACTGTTCAAGTTAAATCCAGTGTGTGGATACAAATGAGACCACATCCAACCAGGTTAATGTGACCGATAAAGAGAGCAGCCTGTTTAGATGCAACATTCATTATTCATGTTCCTACCCCATCTAGGTAGATGATGACATGTCCTTCCTCCAGGTCAACTCGTTTGACAGTGGGGTCATTTTTCAACTGGAAGAACCGAACACAGGTTAACATTGTCATAGACAGTAGAACTGATTAGTCCAAAGGACAACCACTGGCATTTACAATACTTACAATTAGAACAGACGCCATTATCATTAATATACATTAACTAATCCAGGAGGGGATTATACTTAGGGCCAGGAGTGTTCACCAACCTGGTAAAACTCCTGGCCCTGATTAAACTGTATATGCGTTACCCTCAACTAAGGCTCTCTTATTGACTCACAGGCCTGAGGGAGGACTTGTCCAGGACGAAGCCAGAGAGAAGTTTGACATTGATGATCACCATGTTGGTCTCCTCTCGTCGACCGTTGTACCTGTCAGTCAAACAGGTCAGATGAAGGTAACATACTGTATTACCTTAAAAAGTTGCAAATATGCAGAAATCTCACCATTTCCTGGTTGCTACAATTCTACTAGTTTGCCTAATTTATGTTTATGTGACAAAACAAGGAGTACCACAGTATGAGTCATAATACCCAAAAACCTAGAGGTCAAACAGTTCCAATCGTTTTCTACCTGGCGTGACGTTTTGATAACCGTGTAAATCTCTCTAGGACAAGATGACTTATCAATATATATTCGCCTGTATTGATCTCCCAAAAAAGTGTTTAAGTGTTTCTAAAATAAATCATTTTAAAAAACGACCTGAACCATTTCCATGCTTGACCGCAAGGTTTTCTGGGTATTATGACATCTCCATTGTGGGGCTCTATGGTGTCGAGTGAATCATTGTACGATCTAAAGCTCTGAAATATATCTTCAATAAAAACAAATATTGTATTTTCTGCTGTTTGAAGCTGGTGTACAAAACTGAAAGTAAAAGATGTAAAAACTAAACTAAATAGCACACATAAAAACAGATCTACCGCTTCTTAGACTTGCTGTCAATGAGAATGACAGATCTATAACTCACATTTCTATGTGAATTTGGTTGGGTTGCCCAAAAAGTTACATATAGCAGCTTTAAAGATATTGACATCTACACACTGGTGGTTCAGTCACTTTGTTCACTTGTCCTACCAGAATCAGTCAGGTGCTCTTTCAAGGTTAAAAGGAATACCACCGTACCTTACATCCACAGACACAATCATTGATTTCTTGGTGCCGCTGCATTTCCCCAGCGTCTCTGTTGAGATGTTAAAAGCAGAGAAATCAGGAGGGGGAATATTGTAGTGCATGGCGATCTGAAAAGAAAACAGACAATACCATTGAGATGCATGAATTCAACATCCACATTTCAATGTACAGTACACAATGTACACTTCCATTAATGCTGACACTCTAGGGTTGAAACGTTAGTTTTTGTTCAACAGTGTGCCCTACTGAACACAAACCAGACACTCGGGACTGCATGTAGAGGCAGCAAAGGGCTAATGACTGGAGCCTGACCTGCACAAACACACAGCTTTTGCCCTGTGCCTTGATGTTGTAGTCGCCAGGGACCTCCCTCAGCTGCTCCTCCTGATAGAGAAGCCTGTTGTTCTGATTCACAGTGAACTCCATATTCAGGCCTCCGGCTGAGCTCACACTGACTGTACTGGCGCCCTCTGGACTGGAAGGTGGCAGCACCGTACTTGGCCAGAGCCTGCAGTGCTACCACTGTGTCCTGATGACAGAGGAAGAAGAGGGAGATACTGTTGCAAAAACAAATCTGGATGACTGTAGCTTGGGTGAAGATGGAGAGAATCAATATAACAAAGAAATACATTGAGAATCTAAAATGAATCACAACAATTCAAGGAAATCCATACAATGTGTTATGAAGTAAGGCTTAAATAAAATGTCCAATATGGTACATTTCATGTAAAATAAGTATTTGGTGTGATCAATGTTTAACCATGTACTAACAGTAGGGCGACAGGCAGATGAGGTGCTAGTGAATTAATGTCTACCAGAACAAAAAAGTACCTGTGTGGAAGCAAAACCTCCGTAGGGGTTCTGCTGCTGGGCCAGCCAGCGGACGATGGCGGTGGAGTAGTCCAGCCCAAAACCTGGCATGGAGGGGCCTGAGAGCAGCGCCAGCAGCACGTAGGATGTCATTTCCACCTCCAGAAAGTCGGTCTTCCGCCCAGAAGCCTCTGCTCTCTCCCAGTGACGATTGCCACCTGTGGTCATTTTCGTTGTCGACAGTGACTGTTTCACGGCAGTCAGACAGACAGGTAAAGACAAGACATTTTCACAAAGAGACAAGACACATACCTGAGGTATCAGCAATCTTGTCCAGGTGGGTGATGAGCTTGGCCCTCATATCCTGGTTTTGTGCCAGGGCGAATGTGTAGGACATCAGGGCTGTGGTGTAGGTGTTGTCCAGCTTGTCAGACACTGCTGCCTTTAGACACACCAGACTCTTCTCCACCATGGGGTCCTGACACACCCACATACAAATACAACAGTGTTGTGTTCATTAGGCACCAGACAGAGGAACACTGATTGAAACTATGAGGGAATACCTGGACCAATAAGAAATGCTAATTCAGTTGCAAAATGTCTATGGGCTTTCCACTGCGTTCCCTATTTAATACAACCAAGACCTTTTATCAGGTCTTTAATATGGGTATGAGTACTAAATAATGTTAGCAATACAAATAAATTAGGTGTATGCATGCACAGTACCAGTCAAATCTTTGGACACCTACTCATTCAAAGGTTTTTCCTTTATTTTTTACTATTTTCTTCATATATTTGAGTTTCTTTAAAGTAGCCGCCCTTCGTCTTGAAGACCGCTTTGCACAAGACCGCTTTGTTAGCATTTTCTCAACCAGCTTCACCTGGAATGCTTTTCCAACAGTCTTGAAGGAGTTCCTACATATGCTGAGCACTTGTTGGCTGCTTTTCCTTCACTCTGCAGTCCAACTCATCCCAAAACATCTCAATTGGGTTGAGGTCGTGATTCTGGAGGCCAGGTCATCTGATGCAGCACTCCATCACTCTCCTTCTTGGTCAAATAGCGCTTACACAGCCTGGAGGTGTGTTGGGTCATTGCCCTGTTGAAAAACAAATGATAGTGGGACTAAGCGCAAACCAGATGGGATGGCGTATCACTGCAGAATGCGGTGGTAGCCATGCTGGTTTAGTGTGCCTTGAATGCTAAATAAATCACTGACAGTGTCACCAGCAGAGGACCCCCACACCTCCTCCTCCATGCTTCACGGTGGGAACTACACATCCGGAGATCATCCGTTCACCTACTCCACATCTCACAAAGACACAGCGGTTGGAACCAAGAATTTCACATTTGGAATCAGACCAATGGACAGATTTCCACCAGTCATATGTCCATTGCTCATGTTTCTTGGCCCAAGCAAGTCTCTTCTTCTTAATGTTGTCCTTTAGTTATGGTTTCACTGCAACAATTCCACCATTACTGCCTGATTCTCCTCCGAAAATTTGATATTGAGATGTGTCTGTTTAACTCTGAAGCCCTTATTTGTGCTGCAATTTCTGAGGCGGGTAACTCTAAAGAACATATCCTCTGCAGCAGAGGTAACTCTGGTTCTGCCTTTCCTGTGGTGGTCTCATGAGAGCCAGTTTCATCATAGCGCTTGATGGTTTTTGCAACTGCACTTGAAGAAACTTACAAAGCTCTTGAATTTTGGTTGAGAGAATGCCAAGAGTGTGCAAAGCAGTCAAGGCGAAGGGTGGCTACTTTGAAGAATCTCAAATATATTACATGAAATCAAATTATTTGTCACGTGCTGTCACGCCCTGGTCGAAGTATTTTGTGTTTTTCTTCATGTATTTGGTCAGGCCAGGGTGTGACATGGGTTTTTGTATGTGGTGTGTAGCTTAGTGGGGTTGTAGCTTAGTGGGGTGTTCTAGGAAAGTCTATGGCTGTCTGAAGTGGTTCTCAATCAGAGGCAGGTGTTTATCGTTGTCTCTGATTGGGAACCATATTTAGGCAGCCATATTCTTTGGTTGTGTTGTGGGTGATTGTCCTGAGTGTCTTGATGTCCTTGTTCGATGTTAGTTGACACATGTATAGGCTGTTTTCGTTTCGTTTATTGTTTTGTAGTGTTCGTGTTTAGTCGTGTTTACGTTTGTTTAAATAAACATGGATCGCAATCGACACGCTGCAGTTTGGTCCGACTCTCCTTCACCATATGAAGACCGTGACAGAATCACCCACCACAAACGGACCAAGCAGCGTGTCAACAGGCAGGAGCCACAGGAGAGGCAACAGAGGCAGGAGCAGCAGCAGCTGCAGTGGGAGAGGCTGCACTACCTGGAGAAATGGACATGGGAGGACGAACTGGACGGTAAAGGACCCTGGGCTCAGCCAGGAGAATATTGCCGCCCCAAGGCCGAGCTGGAGGCAGCAAAAGCAGAGTGGCGGCATTATGAGGAACTAGCACGGCAGAGCGGATGGAAGCCCGAGAGTCAGCCCCAAAAAATGTATTGGGGGGAGGCTCACAGGGAGTATGGCTACGCCAGGTAGGAGACCTGAGCCAACTTCCTGTGGTTACCGGGGGGCTGGAGAGACCAGGCAGGCACCGTGTTATGCTGTGGAGCGCACAGTGTCCCCAGTGCGGGTGCACAGCCCGGTGCGGTACTTTCCAGCTCCGCGTATCGGCCGGGCTAGAGTGGGCATCGAGCCAAGTGCCATGCCTTGCGCACGGTGTCCCCAGTTCGCCTGCATAGCCCAGTGCGGGCTATTCCACCTCGCCGCGCTGGCAGGGCGACCAGGACCATTCAACCGGGTAGGGTTGGGCAGGCTCGGTGCTCAAGAGCTCCAGTGCGCCTGCACGGCCCGGTCTATCCGTCACCACTTCCACGCACCAGCCCTCCGGTGGCAGCCCCCCGCACCAGGCTGTCTCTCCGGCTCATCCTTACAGAGTCTCCCGCCTGTCCGGCGCTGCTGCCGGAGTCTCCCGCCTGTCCGGCGCTGCTGCCGGAGTCTCCCGCCTGTCCGGCGCTGCTGCCGGAGTCTCCCGCCAGTCCGGCGCTGCTGCCGGAGTCTCCCGCCTGTCCGGCGCTGCTGCAGGAGTCTCCTGCACTGTCGGAGTCTCCCGCCTCTCCAGCGCTGTCGGAGCCTTTCTCCTCTCCTGCGCTACCGGAGTCTCCTGTCTGTTCGGAGCAGTCAGAGCTGTCAGCCTGCATGGAGCAGTCAGAGCTGTCAGTCTGCAAGGAGCTGCCAGTCTGCATGAAGCAGCCAGAGCTGTCAGTCTGCATGAAGCAGTCAGAGCTGCCAGCCTGCATGGAGCAGTCAGAGCTGTCAGTCTGCATGGAGCAGCCAGAGCTGTCAGTCTGCATGGAGCAGCCAGAGCTGCCAGCCTGCATGAAGCAGTCAGAGCTGCCAGCCTGTATGGAGCAGTCAGAGCTGTCAGTCTGCATGAAGCAGACAGAGCTGTCAGTCTGCAAGGAGCTGCCAGTCTGCAAGGAGCTGCCAGTCTGCAAGGAGCTGCCAGTCAGCCGGGATCTGCCAGAACTGCCAGTCAACCAGGCTCTTCCAGATCTGCCAGTCAACCAGGCTCTTCCAGATCTGCCAGTCAGCCAGACTCTTCCAGATCTGCCAGTCAGCCAGATTCTTCCAGATCTGCCAGTCAACCAGGCTCTTCCAGAGCTGCCAGTCAACCAGGCTCTTCCAGAGCTGCCAGTCAGCTGGGATCTGCCAGAACTGCCAGTTAGCCAGGATCTGTCAGTCGGCCAGGATCCGCCAGTTAACTAGGATCTGCCAGTCAGCCAGGATCTGATCATCAACCTGCCTGAGCTTCCTCTTACTCCTGAGCTTCCTCTTACTCCTGAGCTTCCTCTTACTCCTGAGCTTCCTTTCACTCCCGAGCTTCACCTCAGTCCCGAGCTTCACCTCAGTCCCGAGCTTCACCTCAGTCCCGAGCTTCACCTCAGTCCCGATCTGCTCCTCAGTCTAGTGGAGTTCTGGGTGAGGACTACTAGGCCATGGTTGGCGGCGAGGTTGGACTATCCAAGGACGCAAGGCGAGGGGACTAAGACATTAACTGAGTGGGGTCCACGTCCCGTGCCGGAGCCGCCACCATGGACAGACGCCCACCCGGACCCTCCCTATTGATTTGAGGTGCGTTCGGGAGTCCGCACCTTAGGGGGGGTTCTGTCACGCCCTGGTCGAAGTATTTTGTGTTTTTCTTCATGTATTTGGTCAGGCCAGGGTGTGACATGGGATTTTGTTGTTTTCGGTTTTCGTTTAGTTTATTGTTTTGTAGTGTTAGTGTTTAGTCGTGTTTACGTTTGTTTAAATAAACATGGATCACAATCGACACGCTGCGGTTTGGTCCGACTCTCCTTCACCATATGAAGACCGTGACACGTGCGCCGAATACAACAGTGAAATGCTTACTAACCAACAGTGCAATTTCTAAGTAAAAATAATATATATATATATATTTTTTTAAAGAATTATCTGGGGCGACGCACAATTACATTTACATTTAAGTCATTTAGCAGACGCTCTTATCCAGAGCGACTTGGCCTAGCGTCGTCCGGGTTAGGGAGGGTTTGGCCGGTAGGGAAATCCTTGTCTCATCGTGCACCAGCGATTCCTGTGGCGTGCCGGGCGCAGTGCGCGCTAACCAAGGTTGCCAGGTGCACAGTGTTTCCTCTGACACATTGGTGCGGCTGGCTTCCGGGTTAGATGGCGCTGTGTTAAGAAGCAGTGCGGCTTGGTTGGGTTGTGTGTCGGAGGACGCATGACTTTCAACCTTCGTCTCTCCCGAGCCCGTACGGGAGTTGTAGCGATGAGACAAAACAATTGGATACCACGAAATTGGGGAAACTTTTTTTTGTAAGAAAAAAAAAAAAAAAGTATTATCGTACATACATTTTGTCCCCCTACACCAAACGCGATCCCGACACGCAGGTTAAAATATCAAAACAAACTCTGAACCAGTGACATTCATTTGGGGACAGGTCGAAAAGCATTAAACATGTATGGCAATTTAGCTAGTTAGCTTGCTAGCTAATTTGTCCTATTTAGCTAGCTTGTTGTTGCTAGCTAATTTGTCCTGGGATATAAACATTGAGTTGTTATTTTACCTGAAATGCACAAGGTCCAACAATTAATCCACACAAAAACCAGCCAACCGAATAGTCTTCTCTCCTCCTTCCAGGCTTTTTCATCTTTGAACTTATATGGTGATTGGCATCTACACTTTCATAGTATTACCACGACAACAGGCAAAACATTTAGTATTTCAATCACCCACATGTGTATAACCAATGAAGAGATGGCAAGTGGGTACCTGCTTCTATAAACCATTTTTTATTTATTTTACTTTCATTTAACCAGGCAAATCAGTTAAGAACACATTCTTATTTACAATGACGGCCTGGGAACAGTGGGTTAACTGCCTGTTCAGGGGCAGAACGACAGATTTGTACCTTGTCAGCTCGGGGGTTTGAACTCACAACCTTCCGGTTACTAGTCCAATGCTCTAACCACTAGGCTACGCTGCCGCGGAGATGGGAGATGCAGGACTTGCAGCGTGATCTGAAATAGGAATGACTTAAATTTTAGCCCTTGGCAACGTCCAGGTGTGAAAGGGCAGTGTGGAGTGCAAAAGAGATTCCATCATCTGTGAATCTGTTTGGGCGGTATGCAAATTGAAGTGGGTCTAGGGTTTTTGGGATAATGGTGTTGATGTGAGCCAATACCAGCCTTTCAAAGCACTTCATGGATACAGATGTGAATGCTACGGGCAGGTTGCCTTCGTGTACTGGGTCACAGGGACTATGGTGGTCTGCTTGAAACATGTTGGTATTACAGACTCATGATTCCATTCCTTTATTTCATAGTTTTGATATCTTCACTATTATTCTACAATAGTAAAAATAAAGAAAAACAATGGAATGAGTAGGTGTGTCCAAACTTGACTGGTACTGTATGTATTTAAACACAGTATTGTATTGCTAACCTTGTGCGGACACACAATTCAGTCCCATTCAAAACCCTATTTTCCCTAACCTTACCCTTACCCCAAAAATCTAACTCTAGCTTCTAACTTTAGCGCCTAACCCTAAAAATAGCATTTGACCTTGTGGGGACCAACATGTCCCCAGATGTCCCCACAAGAGTAGTTAAATATGTCCACACACATGTCCACACAGTGCCTGGCTCTCTCCAGACGTGACGCTTGGCATTCAAGCCAAAGAGTTCAATCTTGGTTTCATCAGACCAGAGAATCTTGTTTCTCATGGTCTGAGAATCTATTAGGTGTCTTTTGGCAAACTCCAAGCGGGCTGTTATGTGCCTTCACTGAGGAGTGGCTTCTGTCTGGCCACTCTACCATAAAGGCCTGATTGGTGGAGTGCTGCAGAGATGAATGTCCTTCTGGAAAGTTCTCCAATCTCCACAGAGGAAATCTGGAGCTCTGTCAGAGTGACCATCAGGTACTTTGTCCTCCTTGATCAACGCCCTTCTCCCACGATTGCTTGAGTTTTGGGCGGTCAGCTCTAGGAAGAGTTGTGGTGGTTAAAATGTCTTCCATGTAACAATGATGGAGGCCACTGTGTTCTTGGAGACCTTCAAAGCAGCAGAAATGTTTTGGTACTCTTCCCCCAGATTCGTGCCTCGACACAATCCTCTCGTCGGAGCTCTACGGACAATTCCTTCAACCTCATGGCTTGGTTTTCCTTTCTCTGACATGCACTGTCAACTGTGGGACCTTATATAGATTATATAGACAGGTGTGTGCCTTTCCAATTCATGTCCAATCAATTGCATTTACCACAGGTGCACTCCAATCAAGTTGTAGAAACAGCTCATGGATGATCAATGGAAACGGGATGACCTGAACTCAATTTCGAGTCTCATAGCAAAGGGTCTGAATACTTATGTAAATACGTTATTTCTGTTTCTATTTTTAATAAATTAGCAAACATTTCTAGAAACCAGCTTCAGCTTTGTCGTCATTTTGGGGTATTGTGTGTAGATTGATGACAAAAACATTTAATTTGATCAATTTAAGAATAAGGCTGAGACGCAGGGCTGTCCAACCCTCTTTCTGGAGTTCTGCGGTCCTGTGGGTTCAGTCCAACCCTAATTTAGCATATCTGATTCAGCTAGTTAAGGTCTTGTTGAGCAGCTAATTAGTAGAATCAGGTGTGTTAAATTAGGGCTGGACTGAAAACCTCCAGGAAGAGGGTTGGGCAGCCCTGCTGTAACGTAACAAAATGTGGATTAGGTCAAGGGGTCTAATACTTTCCCAATGCACTGATGGATATGTATTTCTATCTAGGAAATAGTGGGACGGCTAAGCAGAAATATCCCCTAGGGCTGTACATCTTGTTTATCAATATGATATAAAAAGACATGGATATGGAAAGAGAGAAAGGTCATAACTCACAGTAGTGTTGCCATCCAGCTCCAGCAGTGCAGCGGTAATGTAGGCAGTGAGTGACACTTGATCCCCGACCCCTCCCTATAACACCAAAGGGTGACAGTAAACTTCATCCAATATCATACAGTACTCTCAGGTGCGACAGAGTTTCAAAGTCACACTGATATCAACCGATATCAGGAAAAAAAATCCTTGCAGTGTTTAAAACATTCACATGGTATGGTGCACCAAGATAAAGAACAGGGTGGGAAAACCTGTTAAGCCCTTCAGATACAAGTGTACTGTTCTGGAGATACACAAAAGATGTCAGGACTAGTCAGACTCTGGTAACTTTCGGAGGTGGTGTGTTCTCAGGGCAGGCTAAAACATGCTTGGGATTCTTGTTGTGCTCAGCATGTGCTTTTTTTGGGGCACACGTGGGGTCCTAAGGTCCTCCTGAACAGTACATTATCCCAGGTGTCAGTGCAGGATGAATTATGTAAAGTACATGTATTTGATTGTACGATATGTATTGTTATCAAGTATTTTGTGTTTAGTTATCTAGGATTTTATACCGATTCCACCATTGCACTAAATAGAATGGGACACTTTTGCACCAGAACCTCCTGCTGAATCTCTGCCCTTAACGTCACCTTTTCACATTAGGTGGCACCTGTGGGACAGGTACAGGATGGCAAAAATAACTGCCTGAGTTACACCAGGAAAGCACAATCCCTCCATCAGTGCTCAGACTGTCCGCAATAGGCTGAGAGAGGCTGGACTGAGGGCTTGTAGGCATATTGCAAGGCAGGTCCTTCCTGCAGGTTTATCCTGACATGACCCTCCAGCATGACAATTCCACCAGCCATACTGCTCGTTCTGTGCGTGATTTCCTGCAAGACAGGAATGTCAGTGTTCTGCCATGGCCAGAAAAGAGCCCGGATCTCAATCCAATTCAGCACATCTGGGACCTGTTGGATCAGAGGGTGAGAGCTAGGGCCATTCCCCCCAGAAATGTCCAGGAACTTGCAGGTGCCTTGGTGGAAGAGTGGGGTAACTTCTCACAGCAAGAACGGGCAAATCAGATGCAGTCCATGAGGAGATGCACTGCAGTACTTAACGCAGCTGGTGGCCACACCAGATACTGACTTAATTTAGATTTTCACCCCCCCCCCCTTGTTCAGGGACACATTATTCCATTTCTGTTAGTCACATGTCTGTCCAACTTGTTCAGTTTAGGTCTCAGTTGTTGAATCTTGTTCATACAATGTTCATACAAATATTTACACATGTTAAGTTTGCTGAAAATAAATGCAGTTGACATTGAGGATGTTTATTTTTTTGCTGAATTTAGATGTGGTGAGCCTTACCTAAACTATGGATCATGGAATCTAGATAACAGTGGCTAGTAGCCATACTGTATGTGCTGAAAGCCAACCCTAACTTTGCCACAATAACAATTGGCTTCATCACATCCTAATATGGATTTGAGACAATCACATTCTACCTTTATTACATATTGTTAACACCCTTAAATCAAATGTCATTTTCTAGAGGGACTTAAAAAAAACATTTACATTGTAGAATAATCTAAGAGACGGTATTATGACTGTGGACTTGCAATAAACTGACCAGGTGTTTCCAGACTCATCACTCTTCCCAAAGGCACTGTAGGAGCCATCATCATGCTTGTAGTTGAGCTCTCTCTGGTAGCCTGCAACACAAATGGCCAAATGAACAAACAGACTCTCCTTCTAGGGACAGGTACTGTATGTGGAAGGTGCAGTTAACTGGTTTTGTGCCAAATATAGGCAACATGTTGTTGCTAGTCAGAGGGGAGATGCACATAGAAATGATCAGACTACAAACTGTTAGAGACCGTGGTCATCTTTTCAGAGTCCTGTTCAATCACAAGTCTTTTTAGCACAAGGCTTATTGCAAATTATTTTGTCATATCCCATTATATGTATTAAATTAAGCCTTTGTCTTCAGAATAGTTAGCAGCCTATTTACCAGGGTTGTGTCCAGTAGGGAGATTTTATTTTAATGATATTGAAGAAAATAGGGAGTGTAGGCTGTAACTGAACATGTCTGATAATAAATGCTTGTTTTTCATTGCAACATATTTTAAAACAGTTTTGTTATGTTGTGCCTTACTGAACCAGACCCAGCTTCCTCACCACTCTCTAAGAAGCCTGTGGCCCTGGTCTGGATCTCCTTGGTGCGCTGCCTGGTGCTCTGCAGGTAGTTGAGGATGTAGATGTTGGGAGCAAACAGCACCATGTTCTGCTCTCCACAGCCATAGGGCATCTGCAACAGGCTGTCCAGGTTCTTCATGGCCCGGCCCATCAGGTCGCCTGGTGAAAGAGACCAACCATTGAGGCAAGCAATCAAACATTGGTCTCTAATTAATGGCAGTTATTTGACGTGCAGATCCCTGTTCCTTACCCTAACATTAATCAATGCTTATCCCTGTCCTCACCCATAACCTTAAGGCAATCATAGATCTGCAGGTTGAATAGTTGAATATCCACTTGCCCCATCATGAATACATGGATGAAAAATCCTTGCCTACACTTCATCTGCACCAAAAGGAAAACATATCCTGAACATTTGATAAAACTTAGAATTAGATGTGAAACCTCAACAAAACAGGCTGAGTATTCTCACCTAGTACTGACAGAGAGGCCTTGGCAGAGCCCTCCACAAACACCTCAGGCAACTTCAGAGAGATGTCCTTCTCCACTGGGCCCTCTGGAGACAGATAAATGAGACAGACTGAGTGACTTGAAAACTGGTATAACCAATTAAAAAGTATTTAATCTAAACCAAAACAAATGCATGTCAACTTAATCATCAGGGTAATTATGAGAAAGTAAAATGACTGAGAGGTCAGGAGATCACCTGCAGGGCAGAGCAGGGCGTTGTGGCTAACCGTCTCCTGGGTTCCCTCGGCCTAATAGAGGGACCATTTTCAGGAAAAACAGCACCAAAATAAAAATCTAATGATGACAACTCCAGTTCTTTTGATACTAAAATGTATATGGTAATCACTTAAAGGTTAATTAAATGTTTGTTTTTTCCCACAATTTCGTGGTATCCAATTGTTTTGTCTCATCGCTACAACTCCCGTACGTACTCGGGAGAGGTGAAGGTCAAGAGCCATGCGTCCTCCGAAACACAACCCAACCAAGCCACACTGCTTCTTAACACAGCGCTCATCAAACCCAGAAGCACCAATCTGTCAGAGGAAACACCGTACTCCGCCTGGCCCGCCACAGGAGTCACTAGTGCGCGATGAGACAAGGGGATCCCTGCCGGCCAAACCCTCCTCTAACCCGGACGGCGCTAAGCCAATTGTGCGCCGCCCCATGGGCCTCCCGGTCGTGGCCGACTGCAACAGAGCCTGGGCTTAAACCCAGAGTCTCTGGTGGCACAGCTAGCACTGCAGTGCCTTAGACCACTGTGCCACCCGGGAGGCTTTTGACCTGAAAAGTACACTGTTCAGATAAGTCTACGTCCCAGGCCGTCTTGTGTCAGTCCAGCTATACGACTAAATCCCCCAAAATATGCATTAATTAATTCATTCACAGATTACATTTTTCTTCAAACTTGTAAAAATATTTCCTTTTTTATTTATTATCCATGGGACGGTGTCTAACTGTATTTAAGCTTAAAACACCAAACCATGTTGGTCTCCTCATCAAAATACCAAACATACAATAGCAGGGGATGTAAAATCTAATGTATTTACCCTCACCCTAGTGTTACTGAAAACATGTTATCACAGTGGGAGAAACAGTGGACTTGCTATACAGGACAGACACTCACCTCTACCAGCAGTGTTTACACAATGGTATCAATGCTTCCTTTCTCTGGCACCGTGGCCACTTTGTTGCCGCAGAGCTCCTCAGTCTTCAATGCCTCTGCGCTCACTTTCACACTCACCTCCCCTATAGTTCAGGACAGGGAGACATTAACATTCCAGTCTAGACCAGTCACCCATCAGCTTGCTTCCTGTCACCCTCTCATCCTAAAGTTAAATCTAGACTTGGTTTCTTCTATCGTAATCGCTCCTCTTTCACCCCAGCTGACAAACTAACCCTAATTCAGAAGACCATCCTACCCATGCTAGATTATGGAGACGTAATTTATAGATCGGCAGGTAAGGGTGCTCTCGAGCAGCTAGATGTTCATTTTCATTCAGCTATCAGACTTGCCACCAATGCTCCTAATAGGACACATCACAGCACTCTATACTCTTCTGTAAACTAGTCATCTCTGTATACCCATCGCAAGACCACTGGTTGTTGTTTATTTATTAAACCCTCTTAGGCCTCACTCCCCCCTATCTGAGATATCTACTGCAGCCCTCATCCTCCACAAACACCCGTCCTGCCAGTCACAATCTATTAAAGGTCCCCAAAGCACACACATCCCTGGGTCACTCGTCTTTTCAGTTCACTGCAACTAGCGACTGGAACGAGATGCAACAAACACTCAAACTGGACATCTTTATTTCAATCATGGACACTCTTACTGACCGTTGTGGCTGCTTTGTGTGATGCATTGTTGTCTCTACCTTCTTGCCCTTTATGCTGTTGTCTGTGCCCAACAATGTCTGTACCCTATTTTGTGCTGCTACCATGTTGTGCTCCTGCCATGTGTTGCTGCCGTGCTGTGTTGTCATTTTAGGTCTCTCTTTATGTTGTGTTGTGTTGTCTCTTATCGTGATGTGTGTCGTGTTCTATATTTCTTTATATAATTTATTTTTAATCCCAGCCCCCATCCCCGCAGGAGGCCTTTTGGTAAATAAGAATTTGTTCTTAACTGACTTGCCTAATTAAATAAAAACATGATAAAAAAAAAAAAGAATCCTCTCGCCACTCCTCAGTCACTCATGAACCCTGGCTCAACTGTTCCTTCCCTCCCTCGTTCCTTCCCATCCTCCCTCGTTCGTTCCTTCCCACCCACCCTCATTCCTTCCTTCCTTCCCTCCATTTATTTGATACCCCAAGGGAGATCTTTCTCAGATATCCCTCTTGACTTGTTAGTACAAGCGATTGTCAACATTTCTTTACAGGGCTTGGATATATACAAGGAATGTATTTGAGCCATGTCTATTAATATAATAATAATATAATATATGCCATTTAGCAGACGCTTTTATCCAAAGCGACTTACAGTTATGTGTGCATACATTCTACGTATGGGTGGTCCCGGGGATCGAACCCACTACCCTGGCGTTACATGCTCTACCAACTGAGCTACAGAAGGACCACTAGATACATAACTGAATATTCTTACATTTCAGTCTGACGAGAGCTGTGCGAAGTGAATAACGCTGTCCTTAGGCACCACAGACGGCAAAATTCACATCCTACCCCCTCTTTGGCCCTAACCTGTCAACATTTACATTAATTAAGGGTCTGGATAGGTATAAGCAGTTTAGTGGAGTTACCACCATATTTATTACACCTCACAGAAGAATTAGTGGGAAGGACCAGGGAGTACATTTGGAGCCTTGTGATAGATTGACAGAAAGTACTGTATGGCTCACCCAGAGCAGTTGGGGTGAGGATCCACTTGAAGGTGCTGCTCTCTTCAGCACACAGACACAGGGTGTACTGGCAGCCTTCACATGGCCTGGCTGTGAACTGGTCCGACTCAGCTAGAATTACCTTCACCTAGGAGAAAACACATGGGGTCAATCTCAAGTCTTTCCTAGATTCCACACGTCCTCTTCTCTCGTCCTTAGTGTCAGAGCGTCAGGTTGTCTATAGGGACTATCCAAATGAAGTGGGACTGGAGTGGTAAAAGAAATAGACAATACTGGGAGGGCTTACCATGACACACTTGGAGAGGTAGTTGAACACTGTGGTCTTGAGTGTGAACACCTCCCCCCGGATGACAGAGTAGGGCAGCGTCAAGCTCACAAAGAAGGGTTGGAAGGCAGTGAGGCCAGTGTTGGGAGCCAGGCCAAAACCCACTGAGGAAGTACAGAATGCCCCTGCAGCCCACTTGGTGATGGTGTCAGGGACAGTCTTCTCAACATCCACCTCTCCTGTATCTCTGGTGGTGAAAAGGGTGCAATAAAAACAAAATTTATGTTACCATTTGAACACATGGTTTATGGTCATGGACTCCAAATATGGTGTCTGTTACAGTGCTTACCCCACAGGCACCAGGTCCCAGATCCAGGTCTCAGGGAAGTATGTGCGGACGGTCTCCTTAGGCCCGGCAGAGGCTTCAGCTGCTGAGGTCTCTGGCATCATGTTGGCAACTAGCAATGGAGCATCAATTTCATCTACGTATTTAAATAGGATAGATGTAAATAGAAACCAATCCTTTATTAGGTTAAGACTAGAAAGGTTTACAAAGTAGTGTATCATACCATATAAGTCCATAGAAAAGTGTAGGTTACAGTCAAAAGGTTTTTTCACGTCAGAGTTGGTCAGGATCTTGATTCCAACTTCCTAAAATTAAAATGTACAGAAAATTCTAAAACAGTGTCCAGAAATAAAGGCCATATCATACCTGTATTTCAGATCAGCTAAATTATGTGGGTATTAGTTTTAAAACCCAAACATTTCTGTAAATACTGTGTACATGTCTTTCTACATTTTTCTGAAACATCACTTCACAGACCACATTCCATTTTAATTTATTCAGTGTCTACTTCAAAAAGACAGCATTTTAGCTTGAACCTCTTACTTAAATATTAAGTACACAAACACTTTCCATATCCCAAACAGACAAAACAATAACAAACTTATTTGAGACTCTTACTTTAAAGATGTTGTAAACGTCGTTTTTGTCGTTGTTGGGGCCAAACCAGAATGAGCGTTTTTTCCTATCAGGTACAGGTGTTGCTTCCAAATCATCGGCCTGTTTAGGTACAGGTGGAGGGGGCACCTCCATCTCCTCTTCAGGTCGGCATGGGTAGGGGTCAGAGTCTTCCACTTTGTATGAATATCCAGACAACTTCTGAACAGGCAGCTGACTGAAGACCTGCAGAGAGGGAAGTAATATACCTCTTGTAATACTGACTAGATCATCCACAGCATCTTGACATGGTCAGAAAGTGATCAGAGGTTACAGGGTCAGAACAAGGTCAGTGCATAGGATAACACCTGGGTTAAATACATATAGCAAATACTTGATTTAGCTTGAGTGGTACAAGAGAACCAATGGAATAGTCCCAAAAGTTTAAACTTTAAGTATCAGACAGTTGTTAAACCATAGTTAGAAGAAGCTGAAAGTAAGCCAGATCCTATCTTGAAATACATGAGTGCAACAAAATCAATGGCAAAGGGGGATTTGTGTGATCAGTGGTTAGTCAATCAAATCAAGTCAATGGATGGGCTGTGTACTGTACCAAATGGCACCCTACTCCTTATATAGTGCACGACTCTAGACCAAACCCCTTTGAGGCCCAAAAGTAGTTCACTACATGGGGAATGGGGTGCCATTTGGGACACACCCATGGAGAACGTACAGAGTCTAGGCTGAGCTCCTGTTCAGGCTGCAGCAGCAGCACACTCTGGTCGATGGCCCTGAGAGAACACAGAGACCCTGGGTGGGCCTGGAGGCTCAGAGAGGTCTTCTCCCCTGGCAACTCCTGGAGGGATGAGAACTTCAGGGACACCTGGAGAGGAGAAAAGGAGAACACATCACAGCAAATGTTTAAATATATCTTCAATGCCTTCAGAAAGTATTCATACCCTTGACTTACACCAAATTTTGTTGTGTTACAGCCTGAATTCAAAAGAAAATGTAATATGTTTTTTTCCCCTTCACCCATCTACACACACAACAATAACAAAGTGAAAACATGTTTTAGAAATGTTCGTAAATATATTTATAATGAAATATCTAATTTACACAAGTGTTCATCCCGAGTCAATACTTTGTATTAGCACCTTTGGTGGCGATTACAGCTGTGAGTATTTTGGGGTTAAGTCTAAGAGCTTTGCACACCTGGCTTGTACAATATTTGCCAATTAAGCTAAAATAAATATTTGAGCTCTGTCAAGATGATTGTTGATCATTGCTAGACAGCCATTTTCAAGTCTTGCCATAGATTTTGAAGTCGATTTAAGTCAAAACTGTAACTCAGGAACATTCAATGTCATCTTGGTAAGCAACTCCAGGTATGGAATTGACCTCGCCGATGACAAGCATACCCATAACACAATGCAGCCACCACCATGCTTGAAAATGCAGTATGAAGAGTGGTACTAAGAGATGTGTTTTGTTGGATTTGCCCCAAACAAAACACTGAGATTCAGGACATAAAATTAATTTCTTCGCCATAACTTTTGCAGTATTACTTAAGGGCCTTGTTGCAAACAGGATGAGGACCAGTGACACAAAATCTAAATTCAATCAATTCTAAATTCCTTCTAACACAACAAAATGTGAAAAAAAAGTAAAGGGGTTTGAATACTTTCTGAAGGTACTGTATACTAACATATATGTCCAACACATTGGTTCATTTCAAGTACAGTAGCAAACTGATGTGCATATTGGAACAGAGCCCACATATAATAACAGTGCTGGAGTACTGTGTAGAGGAACAGAAACAGACAACAATTTTGTGATGATCCAAGAGGTGCAGTTGAAGCATTTCATACCATAGTCTGATGCAAAGTCATTTTGGAAATCGATTGTAGTGCACGTTGCCCCGATATATCCATATGTGTCATGTTTTGTCATATATTGTCTTGTCCTTGGCTTTCCCTTCTGTTCGTTTCCCCCTGCTGGTCTTATTAGGTTCGTTCCCTCTTTCTATCCCTCTCTCTCCCCCTCCCTCTCTCTCTTCTCTCTATCGTTCCGTTCCTGCTCCCAGCTGTTCCTCATTCTCCTAACTCACTCATTTAGTCTTTTCACACCTGTCCCCTATTTTGCCCTCTGATTAGAGTCCCTATTTCTCCCCTTGTTTTCCGCTTCTGTCCTTGTCGGATCCTTGTATGATGTTCGCTGTGCTGTGTCCTTGTCTCGCCCTGTCGTGTCTTGTCTCCTTCAGATGCTGCGTGTGAGCAGGTGTCTTAGTCTGCTACGGTCGGTGCCTTCCCGAAGCAACCTGCAGTCAATGGTCGAGTCTCCAGTCTGTCCTCGTTACTACGAGTGGATTTAAGTTTTTTCCTGTTTTGTTTTCTTCTTGAGTTTTCCAGGATATTTACTTTTGCCTTATACTGGAATAATAATAATATACTGGAATAAAGACTTCGCTAAGTCGCTTTTGGGTCCTCATTCACCTGCATAACAATATGGCTCTGGCTCTCTGATGTGACATTTTGACACCTCATGTAGCTGGTGAAAGGTGCCTAGTTGCCTACCTTGTTTTTCAGGCAGAGTTGAATGGGGAAGTCTCGACTGTCTGCTACTGCCTCCCCATGGCATGGTATACACCACTACCTGGGCTAAAGGGGTCAGCTTAGACATTCGCTGCAGCGAGAGAGTCAGCTCCCCTTGGTTTACTGAAATGAGAGACAGACAATGCGAATGAAATTAAGTCACCGTAAACCACCAGTCATCCAATACGGACATTGTGATCTGTGATTAGTCTATGATATTTAAATATACTTTGCACTGTGCAGTAATAACTTGTATTGAAGATATAATCTGGCTGATTGAATCCTATCATGACAGATTTTCATCCCATGCCAGTTTAATGCCATTAGGCCTTTCGACGGGGTATATTCTCTAATCAAGTGAGGTTCTGTGAAGTCCTGAAGAAAAAAATGTCAGGAAGCATTCGGGAGAATCCAAGACCAATTCCTTTACCTCTTCCTTCATTAACAGTCACAGGAAGACAGCCATGCTGCTGAATGCTGCCTCTAGATATAACCTGGGACATAAGATCACTTTTCAGCTGCATGTAAAGTACTGTATGGGTTTGCCTGATCCATTAAAATCTTTCCAGACATGACAATCAAATACCAAAGTAAGTAATATATATATATATTCCAAAACCACAGTCAAAGTAAGTGGGAAATTAGGTTGTATTTTGAGTGAAACATCTCTTTAACCTTACCAGATAGAAAAAGTTCAGGGTCTTCTGTCCCTTCATCAGCTCCTCCCCCTGGATGATGTAGCGAGCAAGAACAATACCGTCCTTCTCACAGGAGAACTTCCCTTTGCCCTGCATTATCTTCACAAAGCTCTTGCTCTTGGAATAAAATTTCCTTGCAAAATGGTCAGCGGATGTATATTCTGGTCTACGCACGCCGTGCGTGTACCGATAATCCTCCCTAACCTTTTGATAACGAGCCTGGTTGAAGAAATACAGAAAATATATGAAAAAGAAACAATTGTAGTAACCTTAGGGAATACACCATGATAAATTAATGATCTCATTCTGAACAAACATTTTTATATTTAAATAATATATCATGAAATAATTAGAGGAAAACATGAGTGAGTGACAACTGACCGACAGAGACACAGACTCAGAACTCCACAGAGAAGTGTCTAGAGAGAAGGAAGCAATGCCCTTGCTGTCTGTGGTGAGAGTCCAGTCCTCAGATGTGCCACTGTTTTGTAGGAAGAGATACACAGGCTCATTGGGAATGGGAGTAGAGTTTGGACCGGTCACTTTGATCTGAAAACACAGGACAGGATGACTGCAGATGTCCAATATACTACATGTAAACTCCCATTGCACACAACACATCAAAATCATGGTTTAGATGCTCCAAATGATGCGTTAACATTTATCATAACATCTTTCAAAGATTTTCCTAAGCAATCCATTTCCCTGCAGTGTTATTAAAAAGGCATTTAATATATTTTGTCCTCACCTTCCCCTCATATGCAATCCCTGGTTTATATGCTTGGGGCACGTCCTCAAAACAAACAGTTACGATGACATCGGTAAAGCTTGCCTTGCCACTACCTTTAAGGATGACCCCTGGAGAGAACACAGGCAAGGGTCAGAGGTTAACAGTTGAGCATGTAAACACCTCTACGTTAAAGATGAAGTTCTCTCCTACCCGTTCCATATTCCTCCATCTCAGTCTCCACTTCAAAGTCATCAAACCTTGATTCATTTAGAGCGAATCGGGTCACGTCAATAATTTGGGTTGCACAACCAGTTTTGTCGGTCTAAGGAGAATGAGTACAGATATTGTAGGTCAGCTTAGCTCCACTACGAAAGTATGCTTCCATAAACCTCACCACAGTGAGTTCTATTTGTTATCGAAGGATTTAGCGTAACAAGAATAAAAAACACTTACTTTCCTAATATACAACTCGCAGATATTACTAGAACCATATAACCAGTAATGTCGAATGGCATTTCTACAAACTTTCATCGTGACAGACCCCAGGACTGGTTTTCCATAAGTGTATCTAGAAACAAAGTCACCAGAAGAATGACAATTCAATAATGGTATATACATACATGTGTTGTAAAATTAAATTTAAAAAACAGCTATGAACATGAGCAAGTATCAAACATGGGACAGTATCTATAAAGTATAGTCTATGCAACACACATATTAAGTCCTAATATTCTGCCCATAAAATGTCCTTGTGTAAAAGCTTGTTTGTCATTATCATTATCTTGCTGGTCATTATCATCATATTGTCTGTCACGCGCCATCGTCTTATTCACTTACTTTCCACAAACTCTCAGTGTTGCTTCATTGTCCAGAATAGTTATTGTTTGGGGAAGATGGACTTTCACCTCATATTTGGGCAACACTGTAAAAGATACATGTTGATATTACGTCTTCAATGTCTGTTGAACTACACCAGAAACAAATCACAGACCACAATTTAATCACAATGTAAAAACAATAGAATCAGACAGAAGACATCACCATATTCTTTGATGTCAAAGTTTTGGGAGGTTTGTTCTCCCTTCTCATTCCATGCAGTGATGATGTAACTTCCTTGCGTTGCCTCTGCAGACATGGGGTGGGACAGGTCCAGAATTCCACTCACTGTTGACTGGTTCAACCACTGAGCAATGCGGTTGGAGTTGGGGTCCTGTATATAGTAGGTTGAAGGAAGGTGTTTTTGTTACAGAGGCAGGCATTGTATCAATTTATGCCGCAGTACATATTGACAGGAAATATTTTCGAAGGGAGATCATGACATTATTATTGCTTATCTTATATATGCAGATTTAGTTTAGGTGCAATAGATTTGAATGAGTCTCACTTGAAGTTCCACTGTTTCATACTAGAAAAGAGAAACAAACATTCAGCATTTACATTGGGCCCCCAAAAAATGTTTAAACTGTATTTGTATTTCCTCCCAGAATTGTTTGGTGTCAGAAATGGGTTTAAAACATTAAATACATAACTTTCCAAAACAGTTTCCACAGTAGAGGCATCTACAGAGTGGCAGTACAGAGCAGGCTTTGAGCTCCTTTCGATTCAGATGCTCTGATCAAACAGCCGGGCCAAATGAACTCTGATCCACCCACCCACCCAGCCACCCACACTGCCCCATAAAAGAAATGGGACTGCAAGAGAATGAAATCATTGCTCCATCACGTCCCTTCCTTACTAAACTAGAGTAAACCTCTCCCAAACCACACAGCACCTCCCTAAAATGTTCCATTGCTGACCAACACTGGGCTGTCCTGTACAACCCAAGTTAAAAATGCTTTCAAAGACTAACTTTATTTTTATTGAATAACACTGAGAGTAACTTACCATCTGATTGAATGACAAGAAACTAGCATCCAGCGAGACGATTCGGAACTTGACTGGAAAAGTGGTAGAAACATGTATCTATATAACATCTGTCTATATACAATATATTCATCATCAATTTCAGTAATGACCTTTCCTCAAAATGAGTATGTATAATTATCATTCAACATTATCAACAGACGAAAAGGGTCAGTTTAGTACATTTCAGTGTTCATCAAATAATGTATCTAACTACCTGTCTGTCCAGGTTTGTAGACTGGTTTGTCTGTCTGGAAAATGGTGAGGAATCTTTTGGGCTTGATAAACATCCTGGTCTTTTTACTCATCTCATCCTTCCTCCCCTTGATGCTAACATGGACACTGGTCACACTGTCAGTCTTCACTGTGGGTACCTGTACACCATGAAGAACAGGACAATGGATGTTTCTCTAGCTCTTAATAACCATAGCTTGGCTCTCCTAACAGTAGTTTGAGAAGAGCGCTTTTTGTCAAAATGGTGGATAGTCATACTTCACTATGCTGAGGTTAAAATAACAGCCATTACATTTCATGGGTTGGATCATTTTGCATACAGCCTGGAAACCAAGTTGAGTTCCACACAACATGACTGAGTTACATCCAAACTATTCAGAATAAAAGACTGACATGAATGTGTGTTGTTGAATGAAATATGTATAGCTAGCATGAGTCTAAGATGACCAGAAAAAGAGTCAGGAGTTTCTATCAACTGTAATCTGATATACACAGAGTATACAAAACATTAAGGACACCTTCTCCTTCCATGACAGACTGACCAGGTGAATCCAGGTGAAAGCTATGATCCCTTATTGATGTCACTTGTTAAATCCACTTCAATCAGTGTAGATGAAGGGGAGGAGACAGGTTAAATAATCATTTTTAAGCCTTGAGACATGGATTGTGTCTGTGCGCCATTCAGAGGGAGAATTGGCAAGACAAAATATTGAAGTGCCTTTGAACTGGGTATGGTAGGTGCCAGGTGCACCAGTTTGTATAAAGAACTGCAACAATGCTGGGTTTTTCACACTCAACAGTTTCCCGTGTGTATCAAGAATTGTCCTTGACCCAAAGGACGTCAAGCCAACTTGGGCTAGCATCTATGTAGAACGCTTTCGACAACTTGTAGAGTCCATGGCCCGACAAATTAAGGCTGTTCTAAGGGCAAAACTCAATATTAGGAAAGTGTTCTTAATGTTTGGTATACTCAGTGTATGTACAACTAGTGGGAGTTACTGTTCAACTAAAATCAATATGAAGCGAGGAACAGGTTGTGTAACACCCAACACTGACGGGAAAGAGACCAGATTTAAAGGGTCAGCTACTATTAAAGCTGATGCCTCCGATCAGTGTTAGTTAAGTAAACAAATGACGTCAACATTTAACAAATTGGCTTGTTGACTGTAGTCGAGATGCTTTTGCATGTGAGAAGATAGAATAGGGCCACATTCAGTAGATCACATTGTTGTGGAACTTAGCAGTTAGAAATGTCATAGATAGAGCTGGCATGATTCCTTAATCTACATGTCAGACTGGCATGATGGTTCTACATAATATATTTCTATCAAAGCCTTATACAATGTTGTAGCCTGCCGAACGCAGCACAGTTGCAGCTGACCTGGAAGGAGGTGCAGCGATAGAAATCCTGTGTTACGGCTTCCTCCAGTAGAATGGTGCTGCTGCCACCCTCCATCTCCATTGACACCTTCAATGACAGAGGCTCTGTTGCTTGATGGACCTGAGCACAAAGTTTCTCTGTGGTCCCTCCTACCACTTCCGAGCTGACCGTCACCAGATAAATCCTTAAAGGGGAAAGAGTCAGCATGAATGCAGCTGTGGTAATAATACTTAAGTGGCAGTGTCATGTTTGTCATTTATTATCATGTCTTGTCCCTGTGCTCCCCATTCTATTCGTTTCCCTCTGCTGGTCTTATTAGGTTCTTTCCCTCTTTCTATCCCTCTCTCTCCCCCTCCCTCTCTCACTCTCTCGCTCTCTCTTCTCTATCGTTCCGTTCCTGCTCCCAGCTGTTCCTATTCCCCTAATCATCATTTAGTCTTCCCACACCTGTTCCCGATCCTTTCCCCTGATTAGAGTCCCTATTTCTTCCTTTGTGTTCCGTTCCTGTCCTGTCGGTTCCTTGTTTAGAATTCACCGTGCTGTGATTGTGTATCGCCCTGTCCTGTCGTGTTTTTGCCTTCATCAGATGCTGCGTGTGAGCAGGTGTCTCTGTCAGCTACGGCCTGCGCCTACCCGCTGCAGTCTGTGGCCGCTTCTCCTGTTATTCCCCTCTACAGACTAGAGGATTTCTGTTATTCCCTGTTTGGACATTTCCTGTTAAGGATTCAGGATTTGTCGTTTTCTGTTTGGACTTGAATAAACTCTGTTTCTGTTAAGTCGCTTTTGGGTCCTCTTTCACCTGCATGACAGGCAGTGTGCTCAAATGGCTCTTTTGTTCCTACTGATGTTTTAAAGTTGGGGACAAAGTTATCTTAATCGTCTCTGGCTATGTGAGAGTCCAACCAATGAGAAATGGAGGGCACAATTGATTTTGTTTCGGACAGTGTTCAAGGGAACACCAATGAGCCGATTTGATGGTCTGTCAACCATGTCTTGGGGATCAGTGGTGTCATGCCCATCGAAGAACGTGCCCCCTCAGATTTGTCCTGTTTCAAATGAAAATGCAGTGCATCGGAAAGTATTCGGACCCATTGACTTTTTCCACATTGTTACGTTACAGCCTTTCTCTAAAATGGATCAAATTCATTTTTCTTCATCAATCTACACACAATACCCCATAATGACAAAAGTTGACATTTCTGCAAATGTATTTAAAAAAATTATATTAAAAAAACAGAAATACCTTATTTACATAAGTTCCTTTGTGGATATGGGAGCACATTCCAGAAGGACAACCATCTTTGCAGCACTCCACCAAAGCAGGCCTTTATGGTAGAGTGCCAGACGGAAGCAACTCCTCAGTAAAAGGACCCTGACAGCCCACTTGGAGGAGTTTGCCAAAAGGCACCTAAAGGACTCTGACCATGAGAAACAAGATCCTCTGGTCTGATGAAACCAAGATTGAACTCTTTGGCCTGAATGCCAAGTCTAGAGGAAACCGGGCTCCATCCATACGGTGAAGCATGGTGGTGGCAGCATCATGCTGTGGGGGTGTTTTTTAGCAGCAGGGACTGGGAAACTAGTCAGGATCAAGGGAAAGCTGAATGGAGCAAAGTACAGAGAGATCTTTGATGAAAACCTGCTCCAGAGTACTCAGGACCTCAGACTGGGGTGAAGGTTCAACTTCCAATAGGACAATGACCCTAAGTACACAGCCAAGACAACGCAGGAATGGCTTCAGGACAAGTCTCTGAATGTCCTTGAGTTGCCCAGCAAGAGCCGGACTTGAACCTGATCGAACATCTCTGGAGAGACCTGAAAAAGCTGTGCAGCGACACTCAAATCAAACTTTATTTGTCACATGTGCCGAATACTACAAGTGCAGACCTTCCCTTGAAATGCTTACTTACAAGCACTTTGCCAACAGTGTAGTTCAAGAAATTCCCCATCCGACATGACAGAGCTTGAGAGGATCTGCAGAGAAGAATGGGAGAAACTCCCCAAATACAGGTGTGCCAAGCTTGTAGCATCATACCCAAGAAGACTTGATGCTGAAATCACTAACAAAAGGTGCTTTAACAAAAGTAATGGGTAAAGGGTGCGAATTCTTGCGTAAATGTGCTATCAGTTCTTTATACATTTAGCAAAAAAATTTAAAAACCTGCTTTTACTAGTGTCATTATGGGGTCATGAGTGTAGATTGATGAGGAGAAAAAAACAATTTCATCCATTTTAGAGTAAGGTTGTAACGTAACAAAATGTGGGAAAAGTCAAGGGGTCTGAATCCGTTCTGAATGTACTGTATATACAATGAACAGAAATATAAACCACAATGTGTAAAGTGTTTTAGGAGCTAAAATAAAAGACCCCAGAAATGTTCCATAAGCAAAAAAAACATTTATCTCAAATTTTGTGCACATCCCTATTAGTGAGCATTTCTCCTTTGCCAAGATAATCCATCCACCTGACAGGTATATCAAGAAGATGAGTAAATCGTTACACAGGTGCACCTTGTGCTGGGGACAATAAAAAGCCCACTCTAAAACTTGCAGTTTTGTCACACAACGCCATGCAATTGGCATGCCGGTTGCAAGAATGTCCACCAGAGCTGTTGCCATAGAATTTAATGTTAATTTCTCAACCAATTTGGCAGTACTTCTAACCAAGTCTCACAACAGCAGACAACTAGTAACCACGCCAGCCAAGGAACTCCACATCCGGCTTCTTCACCTGCAGACCAGATCATCTGAGACCAGCCACCCGGACAGCTGATGAAACTGAGGAGTATTTCTGTCTGTAATAAATCCCTTTTGTGGGGAAAAACTCATTCTGATTGGCTGGGCTTGGCTCCCCAGTGGGTGGGCCTGGCTCCCAAGTCAGTGGGCCTATGCCCTTCCAGGCTCACCCAAGGCTGTGCCCCTGTCATGTGAAATACATAGATTAGGGCCTAATGACAGATTTTCTTCTATGAACTGTAACTCAAATAAATCATTGAAATTGTTGCATGTTGTGTTTATATCTTTGTTCAGTATATACACAGTACCAGTCAAAAAGGTTGGACACCTACTCATTCAAGTTTTTCCTTTTTTAAAAATCATTTTCTACATTGTAGAATAATAGTGCATACATCAAAACTATGAAATAACACGTATGGAATCACGTAGTAACTAAAGAATCAAAATATATTTTAGATTCTTCAAAGAAGCCTTAATGACAGCTTTGCACACTTTTGGCATTCTCTCCACCAGCTTCACCTGGAATGCTTTTCCAACCATCTTGAAGGAGTTCCAACATATGCTGAGCACTTGTTGGCTGCTTTTCCTTTACTCTGCGGTCCAACTCATCCCAAACCATCCCAATTGTGTTGAGGTTGGGTGATTGTAGAGACCAGGTCATCTGATGCAGCACTCAATCACTCTCCTTCTTGGTCAAATAGCCCTTATACAGCCTGGAAGTGTCCTGTTGTCCTGTTGAAAAACAAAATGATTGTCCCACTAAGTGCAAACTAGATTGGATGGCATATCGGTGCAGAATGCTGTGGTAACCATGCCAGTGTGTGCCATGAATTCTACATAAATCCCAGACAGTGTCACCTGCAAAGCATCCCCACACCTCCTCCTCCATGCTTCACGGTGGGAACCACATATGCAGAGATCATCCCTTCACCTACTCTGTGTCTCACAAAGACTCAGTGGTTGGAACCAAAAATCTAAAATTTGGTCTCATCAGACCAAAAGGACAGTTTTCCACCGGTCTAATTTCCATTGCTCATTTTTCTTGGCCCAAGCACGTCTCTTATTATTGGTGTCCTTTAGTATTGGTTCCTTTGCAGCAATTTGACCACGAAGGCCTGATTCACACAGTCTCCTCTGAACAGTTGATATTGAGACGCTTCTGTTACTTGAACTCTGAAGCATTTATTTGGGTTGCAATTTCTGAGGTAATTAACTCTAATGAACTTATCCTCTGCAGCAGATGTAACTTTGAGTCTTCCTATACTGTGGCGGTCCTCATGAGAGACAGTTTCATCATAGTGCTTGATGTTTTTTGTGGCTGCACTTGTCAAGAACTTTGAAAGTCTCTTCATTTTCCGAATTGACTGACCTTCATGTCTTAAAGTAATGACAGACTGTCGTTTGTCTTTGCTTACTTGAGCTGACTTGCCATTATATGGACCTAGTCTTTTACCAATAGGGCTATCTTCAGTATACCACCCCTACTTTGTCACAACACAAATGATTGGCTCAAATGCATTAAAGGAAAGAAATTCCACAAATTGACAAGGCACACCTGTTAATTGAAATGCATTCCAGGTGACTACCTCATGAAGCTGGTTGAGAGAATGCCAAGAGTGTGTAAAGCTGACATCAAGGCAAAGGGTGGCTACTTTGAAGAATCTCAAGTATATTTAGATTTGTTTAACACTTTTTTGGTTACTACATGACTCCATCTGTTATTTCATAGTGGATGCTGTAGCAAACTGGCTCAAATTAAGATCCTACATCTGTATAAATGCCTCATGAGCTTAGTTCAACTGTCATACCTCATCAGAATACCAGAAATAAGCAAATAAATTCAAATGTTCTGTCACATGCACCAAATACAACATGTGTAGACCTTACAGTGAAATGCTTACTTAGGAGCCCCTAACCAACAATGCAGTTAAAAAAACAATAAGAAACAAAAGTAACAAGTAATTAAAGAGCAGCAGTAAAATAACAATAGCGAGACTATATACAGGGGGGTAGCGGTTAGTTGAGGTACTATGTACATGTAGGTAGAATTATTAAAGTGACTATGCATAGATGACAAGAGAGAGTAGCAGCGGAGCAAAAATGGGGGGCGGGGACAATGCAAATAGTCTGGGTAGCCATTTCAGTTCAGGAGTCTTATGGCTTGGGGGTAGAAGCTGTTTAGAAGCCTTTTGGACCTAGACTTGGCGCTCCGGTACCGCTCGGTCTGGAGTCTTTTCTTCAATGCTGACACCGCCTGGAGTCTTATGGCTTGGGGGTAGAAGCTGTTTAGAAGCCTTTTGGACCTAGACTTGGCGCTCCGGTACCGCTTGCCATGCGGAGTCTGGAGTCTTTTCTTCGTCTGACACCGCCTGGTATTTTTTTTATTTAACTAGGCAAGTCTGTTAAGAACAAATTCTTATTTCCCATCACGGCCTCGGAACAGTGGTTTAACTGCCTTGTTCAGGGACAGAACGACAGATTTTTACCTTGTCAGCTCGAGAATTCGATCTAGCAACCTTTCGGTTACTGGCCCAATGATCTAACTACTAGACTACCTGCCGCCCCAGGTATAGAGGTCCTGGATGACAGGGAGCTTTGCCCCAGTGATGTACTGGGCCGTACGCACTACCCTCTGTAGTGCCTTGCGGTCAGAGGCAGAGCAGTTGCCGTACCAGGCAGTGATGCAACCAGTCAGGATGCTCTTGATGGTGGAGCTGTAAAACCTTTTGAGGATCTGAGGACCCATGCCAAATCTTTTCAGTCTCCTGAGGGGGAATATGTTGTCGTGCCCTCTTCACGACTGTCTTGGTGTGCATAGGCTGTCTCGTCGTTGATCAGGCCTACCACTGTTGTGTCATCGACAAACCGTGCAGGACAGCAAACTGCAGTGCAGTCATGAGTGAACAGGGAGTACAGGAGGGGACTGAGCATGCACCCGAGGGGCCCCCATGTTGAGGGTCAACGTGACATATGTGTTGTTGCCTACCCTTACCACCTGGGGCGGCCCATCTGGAAGTCCAGGATCCAGTTACAGAGAGAGGTGTTTAATCCCAGAGTCCTTAGTGATGAGCTTTGAGGGCATGATGGGGTTGAATTCTGAGCTGTAGTCGACAACCAGCATTCTCAGGTATGTGTTCCTTTTGTTAAGGTGGGAAATTGCAGTGTGGAGTGGAGTGCAATAGAGATTGTGTCATCTGTTGATCTGTTGGGGCAGTATGCAAATTTTAAATATATTTTTAAATGGTTATAGTTGAAAAACTATAGATGGAAAGTTTGATCGATTGATTGCTTGATAGGATTGGATAGCCTGAACATGTGACAGTTATTTTGGTGTCTAGCGAGAATGGTTAGAGAGATACTATTACTTTTGGTGTGTTATTTTATGCAAATTTGTACAAATATAAACAAACCATTTATAACTTTCAAAAATGTTAAAGTTGTTTTAATGTTTGTAGCTGAAATGTTAAAAGAGCAGTAACATTCAAAATGTCTACAACTGTGTTCTTATGGCTGGAATTTAATCCATAAAATGTTCTGCTAATTTATGCAACACATTTTTAAAAATAATTTATAAAGGTTTTAGAGAATTTGAAGTTTGGTATTTGGTATTTTATTAGGATCCCATCAGCTGTTGTACTCTTCCTGGGGTCCACACAAAACATGAAACATGACATAATACATAATAAACAAACACAATAAACATTACATTAATAGACAAGAACAGCTCAAGGACATAACTACATAATTGTAAAAAAGGCACACATAGACTACATATATATATAAATACACAAACTATCTAGGTCAAATAGGGGAGAGGGGTTGTGCCATGAGGTGTTGCTTTATCTGTTTATTGAAACTAGGTTTGCTGTTTATTTGAGCAATATGAGATGGAACAGAGTTCCATGCATCAATGGCTCTATATAATACTATACGCTTTCTTGAATTTGTTCTGGATTTGGGGACTGTGAAAAGACCCCTGGTGGCATGTCTGGTGGGGTAGGTGTTTGTGTCTGAGCTGTGCGTAAGTTGGCTATGCAAACAATTTGGGATTTACAACACATTAATGTTTCATATAAAAAGAAGAAGTGATGCAGTCAGTCTCTCCTCAACTCTTAACCAAGAGAGACTGGCAGCATAGTATTTATATCAGCCCTCTGATTACAATTAAGAGCAAGATGTGCTGCTCTGTTCTGGGCCAGCTTCAGCTTAACTAGGTCTTTCCTTGCAGCACTCGACCACACGACTGGACAATAATCAACATAAGACAAAACTAGAGACTGCAGAACTTGCTTTTTGGAGTGTGGTGTCAAAAAAGCAGAGCATCTCTTTATTACGGCTAGACCTCTCCCCATCTTAACAATCATTGAATCTATATGTTTTGACCATGACAGTTTATAATCTAAGGTAAAGCCAAGTAATTTAGTCTCCTCAACTTGTTCAACAGCCACACAATTCATTACCAGATTCAGCTGAGGTCTAGAACTTAGGGAATGATTTGTACCAAATACAATGCTCTTAGTTTTAGAGATGTTCAGGACCAGTTTATTACTGGCCACCCATTTGTTAAGGGTTTAACCTCTTGCTCCTACCTGGCACGCAGGCGTCCCATCTAGAGCTCTGGAAATGCAAATGCGCTACGCTAAATGCTAATAGTATTAGTTAAAACTCAAACGTTCATTAAAATACACATGCAGGGTATTGAATTAAAGCTACACTCGTTGTGAATCCAGGCAACAAGTCAGATTTTTAAAATGCTTTTCGGCGAAAGCATGAAAAGCTATTATCTGATAGCATGTAACACCCCAAAAGTAAAAGACCCGCAGGGAACGTAAACAAAATCATTAGCGTAGTCGGCGCTACACAAACCGCACAAATAAAATATAAAACATTCATTACCTTTGAGCATCTTCTTTGTTGGCACTCCTAGATGTCTCATAATCACTATTGGGTCTTTTTTTCGATTGAATCGGTCCATATACAGCCTAGATATCGATCTATGAAGACTGTGTGATAAACGGAAAAAAATAGTGTTTCATAACGTAACGTCATTTTTTAAAATTCAAAAAGTCGACGATAAACTTTCACAAAACACTTCGAAATACTTTTGTAATGCAACTTTAGGTAGGAGTAAACGTTAATAAGCGATCAAATTAATCACGAGACGAAGTGTTTTCTATAGGGGTCCGTCTTGAAATACTGTCCGTGTATTTCTCAACCAAAATATCCGGTCGGAGACCTGAAGAAAAAGCCTGTCTCTTGTTCGTTTGACCAAGAAACAAAGAATTGGCAAATGATAAGACTGTTGACATCGTGTGGAAGCTGTAGGTACTGCAATCTCATCCCTATTTAATGTCTTTCGCCCATAACAATGGGTTGAAGCGGCGGATGGATATATTTTTCCACTTTCAGTGATCAGATTTTCCTGCACTTTTCAATGAAACGCACGTTCTGTTAAAGTCACAGCCGTGATTTAACCAGTTTCATAAACGTCTGAGTGTTTTCTATCCACACATACTAATCATATGCATATACTATATTCCTGGGATGAGTAGCAAGGCGCTGAAATGTTGCGCGATTTTTAACAGAATGTTCGAAAAAGTAGAGGGTCGACTGAAGAGGTTAAGTGACTTCATTAGCTGTGGGTGCTCATGCATATATGGTTGAATCATCAGCATACATGGACACACATTCTTTGTTTAATGCAAGTGCCAGGTCATTGGTATAAATAGAAAAGAGTAGAGGGCCTAGAGTGCTGCCCTGTGGTATACCACACTTTACATGTTTGACATTAGAGATGCTTCCATTAAAGAAAAAAACCTTTGAGTTCGATTAGATAGATAGCTCTGAATCCACGATATGGCATAGGTTGAAAAGCCATAACACACATTTTTTCAACAACAGGTTATGGTCAATAATGTTTTTGTGGAAATTCTTACACATGGACACTCAAAGTCAATCTTAAATTAATCATTGTTTATTATCAGTTAACTGGAGAGGTTAAACCAAACGTGATGCACCATGTTGGTTTATGTCAGGAGCTCTGACAGGGCAGTCATGTTAGTTCTCTTATATACTGCAGCCAATTATTTTTTACATAATTTAGCTTATTCATAATTAATTCATAATTAACGTTTGCTTCATTCATGTGACCAACCAATACTGGTTTATATATGTGACAGACCAATACCTCACGAGGCTTCTTCTCTAAATTGAGACCTTGAAACTGAGATATACTTCGTTCTCAAAACAAGGGTCTGGACATACTGCCAAATTGCAGATACTGTCACGCCTTGGTCATTGTATTTTGTGTTTTTGTTATATGTTTGGGTAGGCCAGGGTGTGACATGGGTTTATATGTTGTTTTCGTATTGGGGTTTGTATTATTTGGGATCGCGGCTGATTAGGGGTGTTGTATAGGCTTGGCTGCCTGAGGCGATTCTCAATCAGAGTCAGGTGATTCTCGTTGTCTCTGATTGGGAACCGTATTTAGGGAGCCATAGTTTCGCTTTGTATTTCGTGGGTGATTGTTCCTGTCTCTGTGTAGTGTTCACCAGATAGGCTGTAATAAGTTTCACTTTCAGTTTGTTGTATTTGTATTTATACGTTATTTAATGTACCGCGATTCATTCATTAAAGTCATGAGTAACCAACACGCTGCATTTTGGTCCGACTCTCTTCCTTCAACAGACGAACGCCGTTACAGATACTGAACCAATCACTTGCATGAACAGTTATTAAAAAAGCACAAACATAGAATGCAGACTTGTCTAAATAGAAAATCACCAACGGAAAATTTTCCATCACTATATCAAAGGTTGCACTGAAATCTAGCAGTACAGCTCCCACAATCTTCTTATTATCAATTTCTTTCAACCAATCATCAGTACATGTTGAGTGCCCGTCTCTATAAGCATGCTGGACGTCTGTTGTTAATTTGTTTACAGAGAAATAGCATTGCATTTGGTTAAACACAATTATTTTCCAAAAGTTTGCTAAGAGCTGGCTGCACCAGTAAAAGCCTCTTTACCACTCTTGGGTGGTGGAATTACTTTGGCTTCCGTCCAGGCTTGAGAACAAAGACTTTCCTCTAGGCTCAGATTAAAGATATGACAGATAGCAGTGGCTATGGAGTCAGCTACCATCGTCAGTAGCTTTCCATCTAAGTTGTCAATGCCAGGAGGTTTGTCATTATTAATCAATAACAATCATTTTTCCACCTTTACAAAATTCTAACTTGCAATGCTTTTCTTTCATTATTTGTTTTTTATGTATGAATACGATGGCTCACTGTTCATTGTGGGCATTTCCTGCCTAAGTTTGCCCACTTTGCCAATAAAGTTATCATTAAAATAATTGGCAACGTTAAATGGTTTTGTGATGAATAAGCCATCTGATTCGATGAAAGAGAGTACAATTTGTCTTTATGCCTATAATTCCATTTAAAGTACTCCAAAGTTTTTTTCCATCATTCTTTAAATAATTGATCTTGGCTTCATGTTTAGTTTTGTCACATAATTTCTCAATTTGCAGTAAGTCAGTCAGTCAGATGTGTTGTAGCTTAATTGGCCAAAGAGCAATTCCTGTGGTCTACTTGTTATCTATCCCGATGCCTAGTCACTTTACCCTGCCTTCATGTACATACTGTACCTACCTCAAATACATTATCTTGCTCCTCTGCACATTTATTCTGGTACCATGCGTATATACCTCCATTCTTGTGTGTTTTATTTTATTCCTCTTGTGTTACTATTCCATTTGTATTTGACTCTGCATGGTTGGGTAGGGCTCGTAAGCAATCGTTTCATGGTAAAGCAAGCATTTCACGGTAAAGTCTATACCAGAGCATGTGACAAATAAAATGTTATTTTATTTTATTTGGTTCTTATCAAACACATGTTAAAATAGTTACATTTCAAAAAGTTGATATAGTATCAGAAAGCTGTATATAATCTAAACATTGGTTTGGAGTTGATAGCTTACACAGTGAAAGAGGAGATTAGAATTAGAATTAGAATTAGAATTTCTGATTTTTTTAACCCTTGAACTCTATCAGAGCATTTACACTATAGAAGTGGCATTCTCCTAGCCACACTAGCCTCGCCTTCATGTGGGTGCTAATAAGCTAGCAAGCAAGCAAGGTAGTGCTAATAATAATAATTAACAGCCTTTGTCAGCCAATCTAGTAGGGGTTGGAAGCGATCGTGAGCTTCGATCGGTCACTCGCATCGCCATATTGCGGAAGAAGTTCAGCTTTACCCAACTTTAGTCCCACCCTGTTCAGCTCCTTCACTCATGCACTTGTATGACTCCGTTTATTGACATTCAAATGCATTGGAGATCATAAAAAAAGTTTGTTGTTGTTCAAAAAGTTGAAATGCTCTCAATTATATATATATTTTTAAATCTAAGTTGGTGCCCTCGGTACATTTTAATGTTGGTTTCATATTCATAGCTTAAATTGTTTACATTCTAGAGCGGGCTAAAGAAATCATATAATAATAATAAGACTACGTAAGAACTCTAGAGTGATATTGCCTTCAGAAAGCACATTGATAATACAACTATGTAAGAAATCTTGTGTGGTCTTGCCTTCAGCAAGCACATTAATGAGTATGAAAGAAATCTTGTGTGGTCTTGCCTTCAGCAAGCACACTAATAATATGAATATATAATCAATCTAGAGTGGTCTTGTGGTTTGATAAGAGAGACAGAAGCAGAGACAGACGCACTTAGTCAGACATTGGGAGGTTAACAGAGGAATTTACCAACGCATATTGAAAAGCCTCTCCTGAAGAGGCTGCATGCTCCTACATTCTCTTGGTCTGATAGGACAGGATATTACTGCTCAGTTCTAGGGATATGAACGTTTCTCAAGACATCCTACTGTCTGTATCAAATATGAACCAGTATACAATTGATTTTTCTTTCGGTGACAAGACATTTACCAATTGTGTTACAGATTTGTTCATATTTCCCTGTCCAGTAATAACCCTTGATGTGGCTGGAGAAGAGAACACTTTGAGACCCTTAGAGTTGTTGTTGGCTTGACACCCAGCTCCTACAGACTTGTGAAGCACAACACCACAATCTGAATTGAAGATGCACACACAGGGACACACACACACACACATACTGTACAGTGCATTTGGAAAGTATTCAGACCCCTTGACTTTTTTCACATTTTGTTACGTTACAGCCTTATTCTAAAATACATATATTTTTTTTAATTCAATCTGCACACAATACCCCATAATGACAAAGCAAAAACAGGTTTTAAGACATTTTAGCAAATGTATTAAAAAAAACAATTGAAATATCACATTTACATAAGTATTCAGACCCTTTACTCAGTACTTTGTTGAAGCACCTTTGGCAGTGATTATGGCCTCAAGTCTTCTTGGCATGACGCTACAAGCTTCGCAAAACTGTATTTGGAAAGGTTCTCCCATTATTTTCTGCAGATCCTCTCAAGCGCTGTCAGGTTGGATGGGGAGTGTCGCTGCACAGCTATTTTCAGGTCTCTCCAGAGATATCCAATCAGGTTCAAGTCTAGGCTCCGGCTGGGCCACAAACTTGTCCCCAAGCCACTCCTGATTGTCTTGGCAGTGTGCTTAGGGTCAATGTCCTGTTGGAAGGTGAACCTTTGTCCCAGTTTGAGCTCCCGAGCGCTCTGGAGCAGGTTTTCATCAAGGATCTCTCTGTACTTTGCTCAGTTCATCTTTGCCTGAATCCTGACTAGTTTCCCAGTCCCTGCTGCTGAAAAACATCCCCACAGCATGATGCTGCCACCACCATGTATCACCGTAGGAATGATATTGGCAGGGTGATGAGCGGTGTCTGGTTTCCTCCAGATGTGACACTTGGCATTCAAGCCAAAGAGTTCAATCTTGGTTTCATCAGACCAGAGAATCTTGTATCTCATGGCCTGAGAGTCTTTTGGAGCCTTTTGGCAAACTCCAAGCGGGCTGTCGTATGCCTTTTACTGAGGAGTGTCTTCCGTCTTGCCACTCTACCATAAAGGCCTGATTGGTGGAGTGCTGCAGAGATGGTTGTCCTTCTGGAAGGTTCTCCCATCTCCACAGAGGAACTCTAGAGCACTGTCAGAGTAACCATCGGGTTCTTGTTTTGGTTCCCTTCCCCAGATCTGTGCCTCAACACAATCCTGTCTCGGAGCTTGGACAAGTCCTTCGACCTCATGGCTTGGTTTTTGCTCTGAAATGCACTGTCAACTGTGGGACCTTATATAGACAGGTGTGTGCCTTTCCAAATCATGTCCAATCAAATGAATTTACCACAGGTGAACTCCAATCAAGTTGTAGAAACATCTGAAGGATGATCAATGGAAACAAGATGCACCTGGGCTCAATTTTTCACAGCAAAGGGTCTGAATACTTATGTAAGTAAGGTATTTCTGTTTTTTATTTTTAATACATTCACAAACATTTCTAAAAACCTGTTTTCACTTTGTCATTATGGGGTATTGTGTGTAGATTGCTGACAATTTATTTTATTATATCCATTTTAGAATAAGGCTGTAACATAACAAAATGTGGAAAAAGTACTTTCCGAATGCACTGTACATGCACAGGCACACATGCACCACACAAACAAACAAACACACGCACGTACACACACACACACGCACGCACGCACGCACGCACGCACGCACGCACGCACGCACGCACGCACGCACGCACGCACGCACGCACGCACGCACGCACACACACACACACACACACACACACACACACACACACACACACACACACACACACACACACACACACACACACACACACACACACACAAGATTCAGCATGTGTGTGTTGTATGTGTGCTCTTAATTGTTGTTGCTGGACAATCATTTGTTCCTTCTCAACAGAAGAAAAGTGAGAGAAGTGGTACTGGAGAATCTCCTGAATGTAATGAAGTTGTTTCAGTTTCACAGTCATCTACAACAAGTAACAGAAGAGGGCAGCAGACTCAAGCACAGTAGCATATCAAGAACCCATGGAATTTTTGGGATGGGCTCATTTTGAGTAATCATTGCGTACTTGATAGATTAATATATTTAAACGATGTAATTCGGAATAATAGTTATTTCTGGTCAATATCTAATACTGGTCAATATCTAATTCATGGGCATTATATTGCAGTATCTGAATCACCTCATGAGGCCAAGACAAGTCTACTCTATATTTTCCTTGAGGCTCCTTCTGCTACATCTTCATTGAAATGTTAAAGATCAGAGTAACAAAAACAAATGCCCATTGACGCATTTTGACACCGAATGTTCTTTGGTGCGCACATCATCTCATTTTAGTATACAGAAGCCATACGGAGGCACCTGTGTGAGGGTACACATTTGTCGTGTCTGGCCTGTTTATGGGGGACTGATTAAGCCTGTGGTTGTGGCTGACACAGGAGAGCAACTGGCTGCTGCTGCCTGTTAGTTCCCTATAGACTCAGACTGCTGCTGAGGTTCAAAAGGCCCCTGTTGTCATGGGAGGAGTGACTGATCATGGCAGTAGTGCTGTTCGGGAGCGTCCCTGTTGCTGTGTCCTACCCACTCTGAGTTTCCTATCCAGTATCCAGTATCTATAATCCCTCAGGATAACCCCTGGTGGACTAGCACTCCACAAATATTCTCAGGGTGAGATTCACAATAGACTGTCGGGTGGGAGTAAGTAAGGTGCTGAGGGAGAGATAAGAACATTATTTGAACACTGTAAAACACTTGTTCCCTTTGGCTCTACGATCAAAGACCCGGCTTATTATTATTCTGTGTTCTGTGATAAAACTACAATGGCTTGAAATCACTGGATCGTTCTCTATTCCAACCCATATTGTTATGCAGCACTCAAATAAAATTCAGTAATCCAGTAACATTATCTGAACATATAACTATAACCCTTATGTCCTCCCTTTGAAATACTACTGTCTAAGATTTGGTTGTTTCTTAGCTCTTCTTCAGTGATCTTCCCATAGTGACTGCTTTTAATAGGGATCCATAACAACGAAGCATTAATACTGTTGTCATCCCAGAGGCTGGTGTTGTGAAGGTAGAGGATAGTGTCTCCCTCCTCCCACCATCTTCCACCCAGGTCCTGTTGATGTATTAATTGTCTGGCCTCTCACAGACATGCTTGTCATTTTTTACGTGACAGACCATACAGAAGTTGCATCCCAAATTGTACCCTATTCACTAAATAATGCATGACTTTTGACCAGAGTCTATGGGCCCTGGAAAAAATAGTTTTGATTTAGTAATTTAGGAGATGCTCTTATCCAGAGCAACTTACAGTTATTTTGTGGTCTGCTGCCTTAGCTCTCCTGGTCCTGGTCAGCTCACAGTCAGGGCTGTGGGGCATTGGATACTAGCTACCTCCCCAATCTGAGCCACGATCAGTTACTGACTGGAGGTGACATTGAGAGAGCTTAAGATGAAGGTGAACAAAATGTCACAGGTATGATTAATGAAATTAAATGACAACTGAAATTAAATGTAATGAGAACCTTAGAAGCCTTGCCTTAAAATACATGCTACAAAATTGTCTTTAGCCTCTAATTCACTCTTCCTGCTAAATTGTTAATTTGATATTCAGACTCATGGTCAATATGATTTAAAGTATTTTCGTATGAGCATTTGTATTAATTCAACACAGAGATGATTTATTCTTCTCAATGTCATACAGACTTACAAAAGTTGTTAGTTCCAGCTCGTGATTGAACCACATTTGACAATGCAGCACACCATCCGCATGATAAGATGACAGGATGACACTCCCTCTTTCTCCCTATTTCTACCAAGCTTCCTCAGGGATGATTTACGTTCAAGAAGAAGCTTTCATCAAATTAAAGGTCATATCTATGTATATTTGCCTCTGATTTTATTTTTCAGGATTATTCTATACAAATTCATTTCGGTAAAGGATGATTTTGACAAAATATACATACAGAAAGTAAAGGAAGCAATTATGTTGATTATTATAGTACAGGTTTTAATCACTACAATTACATCTTAAACACAAGTAATGTGGGAGGGAGGGTGGATTAAAGGTATCAAAAGTGTCCCTGCATTGGCAGTAACCTGTAGTGTTGCTTCCCATGTTACCAATCCCTGTGAAAAGTTAATGTAAGCAGGATTTGCAGGGAGCTGGTGATGAAACTATGCTGTAACTGTTACCAATGTGCCATACTTGCGAAGTGCAAGCCTTCCTTTCAAAGCGTTTCTCTATATGCTGCAGGGTCAGATCTCTCAGAGCTTCTTGTACAGTAGTTGCAGAATGATGGAAGGCAATAATGCTCAAAAAGGGGCAATGCTTTTGCAGCAGAAAATATGATTTGTATTCTTTTCAATAAATGAAATGTACATAGAAAATGAAGAAGATATAGCATCAAATTATATAGGTATGGCATACGAGATGATATGTGGCAAATTAACGCATACAGTGCGTTTTGAAAGTATTCAGACCCCTTCACTTTTCCCACATTGTGTTTACGTTACAGCCGTAGTCTAAAATGGATTCAATTGTTTTCCCCCTCATCAATCTACACATCTACACTCCATAATGACAAAGACATTTTTTTCCATTTTTTTTTTCAAATGATTAAAAATAAAAAATAAACGGAATATCACATCTACATAACTATTGAGACCCTTTACTCTGTACTTTGTTGATGCACATTTGGCAGCGATTATGGCCACGAGTCCTCTTGAATATGACGCTACAAGCTTGGCACACCTGTATTTGGGGAGTTTCTCCCATTGTTCTCTGCAGATCCTCTCAAGCTCTGTCAGGTTGGATGCGTCGCTGTCCAGCTATTTTCAGGTCTCTCCAGAGAGAGATCGGATTCAACTCCTGACTTTGCCTGGGTCACTAAAGGACATACAGAGACCTGTCCCGAAGCCACTCCTATGTTGTCTTGGCTGTGTGCTTAGGGTCGTTGTCCTGTTGGAAGGTAAACTTTGCCCCAGTCTGAGGTCCTGAATGCTCTGGAACAGGTTGTCATCAAGGATCTCTCTGTACTTTGCTCTGTTAATCTTTCCCTCGATCCTGACTAGTCTCCCAGTCCCTGCCACTGAAAAACATCCCCACAGCATGATGCTGCCAGCACCATTAGTCACTGTAGGGATGGTATTGGCCAGGTGATCAGCGGTGCCTTTATTCCTCCAGACAGGCCAAAGAGTTTAATATTGGTTTCACCAGACCAGAGAATCTTGTTTCTCATGGTCTGATAGTCCTTTAGGACACTCCGTGTGCCTTTTACTGAGGAGTGTATTCCGTCTTGCCACTCTACCATAAAGGCCTGATTGGTGGAGTGCTGCAGAGATGGTTGTGGAAGGTTCTCCCATCTCCAAAAAGGAACTCTGGAGCTCTGTCAGAGAGACCATCGGGTTCTTGATCACCTCCCTGACCAAGGCCCTTCTCCCCCTGATTGCTCAGTTTGGCCTGGCGGCCAGCTCTAGGAAGAGTCTTGGTGGTTCCAAACTTCTTCTATATAAGAATGTTCAAGGCAAATGGGTTCTTGGGGTCCTTCAATGCTGCAGAAATCTTTTGGTACCCTTCCCCAGATCTGTGCCTCGACACAATCCTGTCTCGAAGCTCTATGGACTATTCTTTCGACCTCATGGCTTGGTTTTTGCTCTGACGTGCACTGTCAATTGTGGGACCTTATATAGACAGGTGTGCACCTTTCCAAATCATGTTAAATCAAATGAATTTACCACATGTGGACCCCAATCAAGTTGTAGAATGGATGATCAATGGAAACAGGATGCACCTAAGCAACAACAAAAAAATGCAATCAATTTGAATAACATTCAAACATAAAACCTGTTTTCGCTTTGTCATTATGGGGTATTGTGTGCAGATTGATGAGGAAAACATTCATTTAATCCATTTTATAATAAGTCTGTAACATAACAAAATGTGTAAAAAGTCAATGGGTCTAAATACTTTCCGAATGCATTGCATATATTAGATTTATTTTAAATGCAACCTTTATTTAACTAGGCAAGTCAGTTAAGAACACCTTCTTATGTACCATGAAGGCCTACCGGGCCTGTCCCTGAACATCTACCTTGTTCAGGGGCAGAACGACAGATTTTTACCTTGTCAGGTCTGGGATTCCATCCAGCAACCTTTCGGTAACTGGCCCTATGCTAGATGTAGAGAGGGTCAGACGACTGCAGGACATTTTCATGAACTTCATGACACGCGTATTACAAATGCAAAGAATTGAGAGGTTAAATATGCACAAAATCTGCAACGAGTGCAATAACAAGAACATTGTAAGCACAGAGGTAAGGGGATTATTTTAAACCCTTGGCAACAGACATGCCGAAAAAAACACATTTCAAAAGGGGGGCAGTGTTCCCTATTACTATAGCAACAGGAAGAAGACATGGCTGCTTCAATCAGCTTTGGGTTTCTCAGTGAGGAAAATGCATAGCAACTCCAGACAGGGAGTGGTGTAACTGTTGTACTAACGAGAGATAAAGTCAAGTGTAAGCCGATTTGTCCTCCTGTGTGTCCTTTTGTCCTTCTAACCATATGGCACTTTGGAATTATTATTATTATACTCATTTCTATTAACAGAATATGGAAATAATATATTTTTTTATACAAGTTTGACCATTTTAGCTGAGATTAAATTAATGGCTGGTAGCCTACTAAGTGTTTCTCTGGTTGACGACACTAAAGTGCATTACATTTATAATAAAAGTTGCTCATTCGTTATAAGTTCTAAGGTTGCAACCTTCTTATTATAATTATTAAAGAGGTAATGTCTTATGTAGGAAATAATAAATACTAAAAGAGGCAGATGGCCTCTATCTCCTTACTTTGTATACGTGAGTACAAGTAGTAACATTGGATCTATGACAAATAAAAACATTGGACAATTCATAATTGACCAATAAGCGGTTCAGTCTAGATAAACCAATAGTGTGACCACATTCTTACAGCATTCGGCGAATCCCCTGCGTATCTGATGCAACAAGGCTGCAACAAAAGTTACACCTTCCAACTGCAAGACTGTATCCTTCCTCCCGGGTGTGTGACCAAATAGTTCCTCATAAACCGTTGCCGTTATTACAGAAGGCTATAAGACATTCTCTGTGGGAAACATATTATTTACTGACAAGACATTAGCTCGGAGATATTATCCATAAAAATGCCATGATGCAGAAGTGAATTACGTTATTGCAACACAAGTGTGGGTGTAGAAATGTAGGTATATTCTTTTCAATTTAAATAATTAAAAGTTACATCGTTTTCTTTCCATTTGATTTCTATATGACCTTTGAAAATAACAGAAGGTGGAAAGTCCCTTGCATATGACGCGATAAAAAGGTGAAATGTAAACTGCGGATTGATTTGTATCTGTGTGATTCGGTCCTGCTTTAGGAGTTCCAGAAGAAGTAGCGGATCCCAAAACTTTCTGTTTGCAACTCGTCTTCATAACAGTCCATGTGAAGTCATTGTGTTCTTAGGAAGACATGGCTTATTAAATTGACCCCACTGTCACTCTAGTCGTTGTGCTCTGCATTTGCAAAGCACTTCCAAAAAACTATCCAGTAATAATGGGGTAAGTGAAATTGTTTGTTCTCTTTATACTACAGTAGTTGTGAAGTATAATGTGTTGAATATGTTAGCTTTGACATTGTAATTGTTTTATTAACTATTTCTGAAATGATGTTGGGGTTATTGTAATCACCTTTTAGTCTAACAGATATTTTGAATCTACAGTTTTACAGTAGCCTACTGAGCTCAGAAGTGAGAATTGCCAGTGAAACATATTTGATCAGTGGACTACTATAGTAAAACTATAGTTTTCAAACGTAGAAATGTGCTGTATGTTAAAAACATTAACACATAACAATAGTTGGAATGAGAGGAAATTAATACTTTTTTTGGTATTTGATCTATAATACACATAGGCTAACTAACATGAAAGTTTTTTACCATGCTGCAGACACCGCTCTCCTGAACTGTGAAATGGATTAGAATAAATACAATTTGATATGTTGTTGAGATATTATAGTTGCATTTATGAGGGGAGTGAGTTTTCATAGAGACAGTGTTAAAGTATATAGCCCTGTAACATTTCCTAACTTATTTTCCTAAAGTTCAGTAGTTTCATAAAAATAAAACTTAGATGTTATTTTATGCATGTGACATGCAATTATCAGGAATTTTTAACCAATTTTGGACTCTCTGATAATTGCACTATTTGTATAGGTGTTTTGAGACTGTGGTGCTTTTGGGGGTGTGGCAGTCGGGTGTAATGGGGTGTTTGGGTGTGGAAATTCAGTAGAGTTGTTGATTGTTTTCATTTGTATTTTTTGTCATTTACAGGTCTTCAAGTGTTCCCACCACTCTGCCCATAGTGACGCTTCTCTCAAACCCTTGCACACTTAGTGCATTTCACCGCTTGGACCGAAATAAAAGACACGATGGCTGCATCGATCCTTCGCAGGAAAATTCCTCTTGTTTGCATGGTCGACCTCATTATTCCCTCTCTCCAACAAGCTAACGACAGCCAATCCTGGGGAAGGAAGGGGGCGGAGTTATTGGAGAGACCGCACATAATTGGTGAGTTACTGCAATACGCTTTTTTATTTTTCCACATTCCAGGTGGAACCGCACTGCAGTACGAGCTAATGTCGTACAGTGAGTAAAGCTAAGTGGATATTTTCCCAATGAAGACGATGGCGTTCAATCATTTTCAAATGATCGGTTAGTTTTTCAAGGATATTTTTACCTTTCTACATTTATCGTCTTCATTTTCTGATTTTTCTACATTTATCATCAGATATTAAAGGACTGTTTTTTAAAAATCCTCATTTAATTTTTATGCTTGCAATATGGACATTCAAATAAAATATTTTTAACGAAAATTGTATTTTTCGTAGGTGATGGTCAGACGGACTGGATGACGGAAAAAGTTGATTTGTCTTCGTTCCAGTCGACTACTGAATCCTCTTCTAGCTCATCTTCTCCGCCCTCACCATTGGATCATGATGTCAAGGTGCCCTCTGACTTGGAGGTCATGACCTCTCTTTTACAAGAGGAGCTTGCTCAGCTTGAGGATTACTTCCGGTCTGAATCGACTTCAACCAAATTGGACAAATCACCAAAATGTGACAAAGGCGCCCAAGCAATGGGTGCCCATTCTTACTACCAGTTGCCCTATGCTTCCTACAGTGGCAACCAATCAGAAACAAGCCCACTGGTTGTTACCCTGGCAACGGGGGAACTCGACCGGGTGAGCTTCAGTCGTGGTCCCGTTGGAAGATCCAAAATGGCGAGACCAGCCCCATACAACTATCATCATCATTCATACAATACTTGCCGAAGAATAGTTTCAGATGGTGTCAACAAAGTTGGTGAGGAACTTGAGCATGACACCTGGAGTGCCAAAGGAAGTTACTCAGGAAGCACAGAGGTGGCTGTTAACCACTGTTCTACATTGAAAACCGTGGGGAAGAGCATTAGCAGTGTTAAGAAAGTCAGAGAATGTGGTGTATCGTTGAAGGAAGAGGAAAGTTATTGTTTTACAGAGGACGTGTTTTGCAGTGAAGAGATGACCAGAGGTTTTTGTATGGGCGGGTCCTTCGATACCCACCCCAAGAGAGAAGGACAGTTGATGCATGGTATGAAGGTTAGTGGTTATGATGGTATGGGGCTGGAGGTCTTGCATTGCAACAAAGATGGTGGACTCTCTGGAACTATTCCTCAAGAGCCAGAGGCAAATGATGGGTATTACCACCACCACCCGAACGTTGCTCATACAGAGCCTTATCATAGCTTTATCGGTGAAATCGAAGAGCCTACACAAGCACATGGTATAGAGCCCCAGCATGGCCACTACCTCTTCCCAGAATGCATCGAAGACCAAAGCTACGAATGTCTGTCAAGAGGAGAGAGCGAGGGGCCAATGGTGGACTCGCCCATTCACAGGCAAGCAGTACAGAGGCTAAAGGAAGATCCATGCTCCCTGAGCTGCCTCAAACCAGGCCTTGTCTCTGTCCCTCTGGAAGTACATACCGGAGAACGGAAGCAGAAGAAGAGAGACCAGAACAAAACAGCTGCTCACAGGTATTTTGTGAAAAATTTAGTGATTTTCTTTGTTATGAAGTTTAAATAAAAACTGAAAATCAAATCAAATTTTATTTGTCACATACACATGGTTAGCAGATGTTAATGCGAGTGTAGCGAAATGCTTGTGAGTATAGAATGTTTGGTCATTTTTTTTGTTTGACCAAAGAAACGTCTGTGTACATTTTAACTAATCTTTTAAAGTTGAAAAACTGAACTTTTTTGTAGACTCTAATATCTGGTTTGATTGGGATAACTTTGGCTTTTCACTGATGTGATATGCTACTAGAATAGCTTAGTTACAAAATGTGTTTTATAAAAGATGAAATCTGAACTCTTCTTCTAATATGTCCCGCTATCTTGGATGTTCATAGATGCATATCTGGAAATCTAGTTCTTGAGGGATGAGGGTGGGAAAACATGTCCATGTTAAATTCATGATGTTAGCTTTCTCTATCATTAGAGAGAAGTGATATTGAACTGCCAGCCTACTGTAGCTCAGTGACCCAGACATGGTAGCTTCTACAAAGATACAGAAAGTCCTGTGGTAGGTTTTTTTTGACAGATGGGATGTTGTGGGTGTAGGACAGGGTTGGCAACTGCCTGTTGCTGTGGGGTGTGCGAGAAGGACACAATAAGGGGAAAGATGGAGGGGGGCTCCAATGGTAGATGCAAGCTGATCCTGGTATTTTGTAAACTAAAGGTATCGACTGCGTAAGAGGGCGGAGCTGGACATACTGGAGGAGGAGCTTCATGGGCTGGAGGGACAGAACCGGGAGCTCCAGGACAAGGCGGAGTCAGTGGAACGAGAGATTCAATATGTCAAAGATTTACTCATCGAGGTCTACAAAGCCCGTAGTCAACGCCTAAAGCAAGATGCCAGTGCCTAATCTCCCACCCACAACACCAGCACTCGCATCAAGAGCACTTGTTTGTTCAAAATGATAGTTGCATGATTTTGGTAGTTTTTCTAAAAAATATAATCGCTTTATTATTGTTACAGACAATATGCCACACAATGTATCTTTCCAAATGTTTCCCTGAATGACTTCAGGGCTTAGTTGGTGAATTTAGGAGGAAACTATAAACTGTCCGTGACCACTGTGACACTGACCTGCACTCACAGCCTTGTAATGTTGGAGTTTGAGCTTGCAATGATTGACCTTTTTACAGTCATTTTTTAACCGTAATAGAAACGATTGAATTATGCCTGTTTTTATTGACAGTCAATGTCAGCATAAAGGAAGGATGTTTCATGCTGTGATGATGTATGTTTTGTTTTATTTATTCATCACCTTTTGCTTTGTCCACTCATTTGGTATAAGGGATTGAAGAAGGAATGTTTAAAATGCTGTGGAAAAGTTAATAAATGCTGCAAACTACTAGAACATTTTATTGCTAAAAGGCTGATGTAGAACATGTAGGAAACCACCTAGACCTTGCTAAAGTACCCAATGCATGTTTGATTGTTAAAAAAGCATGATTGCTTGTTATTTGAAAATGACTATTCTTTTAACTGCATGGCTTCCTGATTTAATGGTTTCCATAGAGCATTTTCTCAAGTCATGCTTTAACTGTTTAAGTTTCATTAGCTGAGAAGTTCCACAGAGCTTTACTCTAAACTATTTATTTTATACTCAGGATGTTTGTCCACTTTTACATAATGAGGAAAATTGACATGGCTATCACTGTTTTATCATCTTGGTTTTTTCTTGGCTGTATTTTGCGAAAAAACAATCACCTGTTGACACAACAATAAATTGTTGTTGGGCATAATGTCTTCATGATAATCTTATTGAATGAATATGTGTTGAATTCAGGTCTACTTGTTTGATAGATGACTATATCAGGTAACTATCAGGTAAATTGCAGTCAAATAAACCAGTTATGTTTGATCATTTATTCTTTGTGGACTGTTATTACAATACATTGTTGTTACACTGTTATAGAAGTCAGACAGTTTACATCATTGTTGCTCAATCCATTCCTGTGGGACCCACAGAGGGAGTGCACTTTTCTGTTTTAGCCCAGCTAACACACCGGATTCTCATCAAGGGCAGGATTTCCAAGCCTTGTTCATGTAGCTTAATGTATCTTCTGGAAGACTAGTTAAATGTAGACTCAATGTCTGTCAATGTCCAGCGAATAAACAACAATGTTGTCAAGGTAGATCAAGAGGGAGTCTCACCATCGGCCCAGACACCGCTGTGTCGGGCCTTACACAGGCCGAAAGTCATAGAAACCCAATGGGGTGGTAAGGGGCATTGCAGGGGCATTATGCAGAACGGAAGGTCAAACTCGTAGACATCCAGCGGAGCAAGGGTAAGAAAAAAGACAGAGACGTTACACAGGCTGAAAGATTCCCAGTCAAACTCTTACAGACCCGACAGTGTGGTAAATATATCATCTGGATCTAGCCTGGCAGGACCAACGTGATTGCTGCATTCACCATTCTATTTCACGTAACATATTACGGAATAATGAATGCAGCGATCAGGGTGGTTTCACCAGGCGAAGGTGGGTCCATCTTGACCTGCCAGTATGTCGGTGTGTAGATCTGAAGGAATCAGATTGGTGTAGCAATATGGCGAAACCCTTAAACCCTTTATAGGTGAGTACTGTATCACTATTTTGTAACACTTATTCAGTTCCTTCATATCCCAAAAGGCTATGCATTCTATTTGGCCTGTATTCTCAAAGTCATAGACAAGAGTAGGATGTGAGATGCCCCTTTCTTCTATGTCTGTTTTGAACTGAGATTTCACACCCTCTGGTCTGGTTGACTGCGTTGCAGGGAGAGTAAGTACATATATATTTTTACCACCAGAGGGAAGACAGTAAGGAATCATGATGCATATTATGATGAAAAATAGTAAATGTTCTGTTTACCATAAAATCTTGTGTTTTCCATAGTGTGACGACCCTCCCACTCTGTCTGCCGTATTCTGTCTTTGTTCTTGTTTCCTTATTAGGATGCCGGTGGGCGGAGTTGAGAGGGTCGTCAGCTACATGGGAAACACCTGGGCCAGGTGTCTCCCAGGATAAATAGACCTCTTCCACATTCATGGAGGAGACTCTCTCCATGCAGACACCCGTTGTAGATTGTGTTGTGGTTCTTGGTGGCCTTTTGTTTGTTTGCTTTGGCACCTTTCATCACCCTGCATTATCACATTCATGCATGCAAAACACTCACTTACACTATTGATTACTGATTACACACACCATTGTATATTATACTTAGTTCCTTTAGTTAATAAATACATATTTTGCTACTCCTTATCTCCACGTTGTCTCCCTTTGTTACGGGCTTTGAGCCGGTTCGTGACAATAGAAACATGGGACATTTTACAAACACAATTTCTACAATGCTTGCAAAGTCACTACGGTTGTAGGAGATCACTCTCTAGTGTAAAGTCAGGGAGGAAAACATAGAAAGTATCAGGATAAAGGTAAGACCCAGATGCAGACCGTGTCGAAGTAACAATGTTTATTACAGCAACAGGGGTAAAGGAACAGGACGGCAGGCAGGCTCAGGCAGAGTGGTCAGGCACACGGGCTCAGAGTCAGAACAGGCAAGACCAGAAAGATGAGAAAAGAGAGACTGGGAAAACGCAGGAGCTGATACAAAAACCGCTGGTTGACTTGATGAAGAAGACGAAATGGCAACCAACAAACAGAGAACACAGGTATAAATACACAGGGGATAATGGAGAAGCTGGGTGACACCTGGAGGGGGATGGAGAAAATCACACGGACAGGTGAAACAGATCAGGGCGTGACAGAAAGGGTCATTTATACATACAGTACCAGTCAAAAGTTTGGACACCTGCTCGTTCATGGGTTTTTTCTTTATTTTGACTATTTTCTACATTGTAGAATAATAGTGAAGACATCAACACTGAAATAACACATTGAATCATGTAGTAACAAAAAAGTGTTAAACAAATCAAAATAGATTTGAGATTTTTCAAAGTAGCCACCCTTTGCCTTGATGACAGCTTTGCACACTCTTGGCATTCTCTCAACCAGCTTCACCTGGAATGCTTTTCCAAAAGTCTTCAAGGAGTTCTGCCATATGCTGAGCACTTGTTGACTGCTTTTCCTTCACTCTGCCGTCCAACTCATCCCAAACCATCTCAATTGGGTTGAGGTCAGGTGATTGTGGAGGCCAGGTCATCTGAAGCTAAAGTAATAATCTGCTGCATACCCAGAGGCCAAAGGCACAATGAGGAAGGCTGGTATCTGTATCAAAGCTGAACTCTAGTCTAAACTAATATCAATATTCAAAGTTACACAAAACTGTTGGAAAAGATCCTGAATTCTGTCGAAAATGTCCATCAAGATTAACATTGGTCATTTTTTTATAGGGAAGTTATATTGTCACACATGTTTATTCTACCACAAAGATTGATCTGATACAGCAATAATCTATTGAATGTTAACTTCAGTTTAGAGGCATCTGACTAACGGGGCTATAATATTAAAGTGAAATATGTGACATTATTAATTCACTGATCTATCATTCTATGTGAAAATGCAGCATGATCAACCCATGTTGGCTTTGAGCATAAGTGCATATTATTAATTTTACTTTAGGAAAAACAGAGATGAGTTATGGCTGATACTGAAGTCTATAGCAATCCTACCAAACCACTCTGAGACTTGGCGTTTGACCGGAGGCTTCCGTACACCCTATTTCATCTCGTTCCAAAAATTATATAAAGAATGCTTGTGAGAAGCAAGCAGGTTCTGACTTAAATGTTTTATTTATTTTTGTAACTTTTTTAATTGAATATTTGAAACATGTAATATACTTGCAGTGAAGCCGCTCAACAACTACATCATACCAGTCATCTAACAGACTCCCATTCAGAGCGACACACAGAAGCATCCAGGGTCAATGCCCTGCTCAAGGGCACATTGACAGATCTCCCACCAGGCCAACAAACGTGAACCCAAACCCTCCAAGATCCCCCCACAGTTCCCCAATAGCTGTCTCTCAGTCATTCGAGACCCCTCCCACAGTGCCCCCCAATAATATATATATTTTAAACAATTTATTCAATTTCCCACCCCTAAGAACCCCCCAATGCACCAACAATCAAGAGAATGAACTAAAGAGAAAAAAGAAAAAGACAGAAGAAAGCAGCAAACAATGCACATTAAAAAATATATATAAATAAATAAACAAAAAACAAAGGACACCAAGGAGAAGTAAAATCATAACAGCATTTCCAACTGTATATGTTCGTCTACATGTCTGGCGCGATTACATGTAAGTGTGTGTTCTTGTATGCATTTATTTGAATGAGAGTGTGTGTACTGTATATGCATGTGTACAAACACCTGCATGGCATCAGCCTCAGGCAAATCGGTATTAGTTGTAAAAACACTGCCCCTCTGTGTCATTCAAACATACTTTTTATTGTGTTTTATTTGGACTTTAATTTTTTTTTTTTTATCTTTGACCTCCTGACCTCCTTTGATCTCCTGCACAGCAACTCCCCTCCCACTTGTCTCCAATTCCACAGCACATCCCATCTATCTCTGCTGGCCACCCTCTTCAGGTTTCAATGCAACACATATCTTTCAACTATGCTGTGATGTTTATTGTACAATTTCAATTTATTTAGTCAAATAGAATCCACAGATTGAGAGTTGAAGATAAATACTTTTACTAAGAGTATTAGTATATTAGTAATTGACTGACCCGGTCTCTCCAGATCTCCTAACAGTACTATTTCTAGGGTCAATTTTAGTTCAACATTTTCAGCCATTCCTGAACCGGAGACCAGAAACAGGCTACCAGAGGCAATACCAAAAGAAATGGTCTATTGATTCTGAATCTTCACAACAAAATCTGCAGAGCTTCGATGATTTTATGCCCCAAATATTCAACATTTTGATGGTGGCAAGAATTCTATATAATAATTTTTGGAGAAAAGCACGAAGTCTTGAATCTTGCTTTGTTGTATATATCAACTCATACACTCTGTACCATGGAATCGGTACATCAAAACTCTCTTCCCAACTATTTTGCAATCTGTATTGAACATCCTGGTCCTCAAATGAAACTGGAATAATTTCCTATTTATGCTATTTTATTCCTCCGCAAGTTTTGACCCTTTATATTCGGGAGACATACTAGTTCCCTACCTTCTCCCGCTGCCACCCGCCTCCTTCATTTTTGGGGTAATGTTGTAACCAATTGGTTGTACTCTTGGATTAAGCAGACCTTCCCATACAATACTGATAACTCCATGAAGGACATAACTCTACCATTCCAATTTACAATATGATTTAACATCAGAAGCCTCCTCCCTAAGTTTGCTTCATTCACTGCTTCAGCACACTCCGCCAACCCTGATGTCCTAGCCATGTCTGAATCTTGGCTTAGGAAGGCCACCAAAAATTCTGAAATGTCCATCTCCAATTACAACATTTTCCGTCAAGATATAACTGATAAAGGGGGCAGAGTTGCAATCTACTGTACAAATAGCCTGCAGAGTTCTGTCCTACTATCCAGGTCTATGCCCAAACAGTTTGAGCTACTACTTTTAAAAATCCATCTCTCCAGAAATAAGTATCTCAAATCAAATCAAATCGAATCAAATTTTATTTGTCACATACACATGGTTAGCAGATGGTAATGCGAGTGTAGCGAAATGCTCTGAGACCGTATTGGGATGTAAAATGTTACTAGAAATCTTGTGTATTGCACCTTTTGGCTAAATGTTGACTACTCGACACAAGTTGACACATTGAAGTGGTCATTCTCATTTTCAGTAAAGTTGTGAGATAAAACATTTATGGACGTCAACCCCTTAAATGAATCTATTTGGTTAGATAATGACATTTGATTAAACAAGGAAGGCAGTCAGTAAATTGTGCTAATCTGTCAAAGAGTCCAGCGTTTTCGGCCCAGTCCCATGATAGTGGTCCAAACTTGTCAGAATACCTCCAGTAGGGGAATTTGGCCTCTCCGAGTAGCTGGCAGGTTCTCCTGGCATAGGTGAGTCGTGTCTCTTAAACAGCCTGTTTCCAATCGCCCGTTTCCCCTCAAAACTATGGATGCACTCACTGCCCGCGTTCTCCTTACTTTTATATCGCTCACGCATCTCGTTCCCCTTTACAGCAGCAGGGAAATGTAGTAAAGTTAGTTGGAAACTAAATCAAACGGAGCACTCTCAATATATTGAAACAGACGGACTGTTTACCTGGGAGTCCTTGCCTGTAAATATCAGCGTTCAAGGTCAGTTTTGTCTGAAATCCCTCAGTGGGGCGGTAGCCTGCCCTAAATGAAGAACTTGGTGGAGTGAATGCTAAATTGTTCTGACCACACCTGTTTTTCAAGTCAGAAGTAGAAAAGAAGAGATAAATGTTCAGTACTGGCCTAGCTAGTCCCTCACTTTCGCATGTGCACTATTCCTACTATTCTTCAGTGTCTCTTCTTTATTGGCATTTTTGTCATTTTTATTTGAAAACTAATAGCCTATATCCCTATAGCCATATCTAGATATACATGTATTATCTATTGTGCTGTAATCGCTGCCAAAGATGCTTCAACAAAGTACTGAGTAAATATACTTATATAAATCTGATATTTCAGTTTTTAATTTGTAATAAATTAGCAAACATGACTAAAACAACTGTTTTGGCATTGTCATTTTGGGGTTATGTGTCAGACTGATGAGGGGGAAAACGATTTTAGAAATTGGCTGTAACGTAACAAATGTGGAAAAAGCCAAGGGGTCTGAATACTTTCCAAAGGCACTGTATATACAGTGGGTACCATAACTAGTGACACCCTTGATAAAGATTAGCAAAAAAAAGACAGTATAAAATAAACAAGACATATACTGAGCTATATTTTATGCAAAAACATTTTTTAAATTATATTATTTTTTAGCAATTCAATTACTCATAGAAATATACACTACATGATCAAAAGTCAAACATCTAATTCCAAAATCATGGGCATTAATATGTAGTTGGTCCCCCATCTTCTGGGAAGGCTTTCTACGAGATGTTGGAACATTGCTATGGTTACTTGCTTCCATTCAGCCACAAGAGCTGTGATGTTGGGCGTTTAGGCCTGGCTCGCAGTAGACGTTCCATTTCATCCCAAAGATATTCGATGGGATTGAGGTCAGGGCTCTGTGCAGGCCAGTCAAGTTCTTCCACACCAATCGACAAACTATTGCTGTATGGACCTCGTTTTGTGCAAGGGGGCATTGTCATGCTGAAACAGGTAAGGGCCTTCCCCAAACAGTTGCCACAAAACTAGAAAAACAGAATCGTCTAGAATGTAATAGCGTTAAGATTTCCCTTCACTTGAACTAAGGGGCCTAGCCCGAGCCATTAACCTTTACAGGATCGCCCCCCCCCCCCGCAGGATGGTTGAGCTAACGTGCGCTAATGTGATTAGCATGAGGTTGTAAGTAACAAGAACATTTCTCAGGACATAGACATATTTGATATGGGCAGAAAGCTTAAATTATTGTCAATCTAACTGCACTATCCAATTTACAGTAGCTATTATAGTGGAATAATGAACTTGAAAATGTATTAATAAACCAATTAGGCACATTTGGGCAGATTTGATACAACATTTTGAACAGAAATACAATGGTTCATTGGATCAGTCTAAAACGTTGCACATACACTGCTCTAAAAAAATCTACAGTGCCTTGCGAAAGTATTCGGCCCCCTTGAACTCTGCGACCTTTTGCCACATTTCAGGCTTCAAACATAAAGATATAAAACTGTATTTTTTTGTGAAGAATCAACAACAAGTGGGACACAATCATGAAGTGGAACGACATTTATTGGATATTTCAAACTTTTTTAACAAATCAAAAACGGAAAAATTGGGCGTGCAAAATTATTCAGCCCCTTTACTTTCAGTGCAGCAAACTCTCTCCAGAAGTTCAGTGAGGATCTCTGAATGATCCAATGTTGACCTAAATGACTAATGATGATAAATACAATCCACCTGTGTGTAATCAAGTCTCCGTATAAATGCACCTGCACTGTGATAGTCTCAGAGGTCCGTTAAAAGCGCAGAGAGCATCATGAAGAACAAGGAACACACCAGGCAGGTCCGAGATACTGTTGTGAAGAAGTTTAAAGACGCATTTGGATACAAAAAGATTTCCCAAGCTTTAAACATCCCAAGGTGCACCGTGCAAGCGATAATATTGAATTGGAAGGAGTATCAGACCACTGCAAATCTACCAAGACCTGGCCGTCCCTCTAAACTTTCAGCTCATACAAGGAGAAGACTGATCAGAGATGCAGCCAAGAGGCCCATGATCACTCTGGATGAACTGCAGAGATCTACAGCTGAGGTGGGACACTCTGTCCATAGGACAACAATCAGTCGTATATTGCACAAATCTGGCCTTTATGGAAGAGTGGCAAGAAGAAAGCCATTTCTTAAAGATATCCATAAAAAGTGTTGTTTAAAGTTTGCCCCAAGCCACCTGGGAGACACACCAAACATGTGGAAGAAGGTGCTCTGGTCAGATGAAACCAAAATTGAACTTTTTGGCAACAATGCAAAACGTTATGTTTGGCGTAAAAGCAACACAGCGCATCACCCTGAACACACCATCCCCACTGTGAAACATGGTGGTGGCAGCATCATGGTTTGGGCCTGCTTTTCTTCAGCAGGGACAGGGAAGATGGTTAAAATTGATGGGAAGATAGATGGAGCCAAATACAGGACCATTCTGGAAGAAAACCTGATGGAGTCTGCAAAAGACCTGAGACTGGAACGGAGATTTGTCTTCCAACAAGACAATGATCCAAAACATAAAGCAAAATCTACAATGGAATGGTTCAAAAATTAACATATCCAGGTGTTATAATGGCCAAGTCAAAGTCCAGACCTGAATCCAATCGAGAATCTGTGGAAAGAACTGAAAACTGCTGTTCACAAATGCTCTCCATCCAACCTCACTGAGCTCGAGCTGTTTTGCAAGGAGGAATGGGAAAAAAATTCAGTCTCTCGATGTGCAAAACTGATAGAGACATACCCCAAGCAACTTACAGCTGTCATCGGAGCAAAAGGTGGCGCTACAAAGTATTAACTTAAGGGGGCTGAATAATTTTGCACGCCCAATTTTTCAGTTTTTGATTTGTTAAAAAAGTTTGAAATATCCAATAAATGTCGTTCCACTTCATGATTGTGTCCCACTTGTTGTTGATTCTTCACAAAAAATACAGTTTTATATCTTTATGTTTGAAGCCTGAAATGTGGCAAAAGGTCGCAAAGTTCAAGGGGGCCGAATACTTTTGCAAGGCACTGTAAATTGTGCCTAAACTGGAATAATACACTGTGGCCTTTCTCTTGCATTTCAAATATCATGAGAAGGGAGAAAAAAACACGTTTTTTTCTTTGTATGATCTTTTACCAGATCTAATGTGTTATGTTCTCCTACATTAGTTTCACATTTCCACAAACTTCAAAGTGTTTCCTTTCAAATTGTATCAAGAATATGCATATCCTTGCTTCAGGTCCTGAGCTACAGGCAGTTAGATTTAGGTATGTCATTTTAGGCGAAAATTGAAAGAAAGGGTCATTGTTCATCCTCCACCAAACTTTACACTATGCATTCGGGCAGGTAGCATTCTCCTGGCAAACTACGAACCCAGATTTGTCCGTTGGACTGCCAGATAGTGAAGCGTGATTCATCACTCCCGTCCAATGGCGACAAGCTTTACACCACTCCAGCCGATGCTTAGGCTTGCGTGTGGCTGCTCAGCCTAGGAAGCCTATTTTATAAAGCTTCCAACGATCAGCTATTGTTCTGACGTTGCTTCCATAGTCAGTTTGGAACTCGGTGGTGAGTGTTGCAACTGAGGAAAGACAATTTGTACGTTCTCCGCTCTTTAGCACTCGGTGGTTCCGTTCTGTGTGCTTGTGTGGCCTACCACTTCTTGACTGAGCCGTTGTTACTCCTAGACTTTTCCACTTCACCATTACAGAACTTACAGTTGACCGGGGCAGCTCTAGCAAGGCAGAAATTTGACAAACTGACTTGTTGGAAAGGTGGCATCCCATGATGGTGCCATGTTGAAAGTCACCGAGCTCCTCATTAAGGCCATTCTACTGCCAATGTTTGTCTATGGAGATTGCATGGATGTGTGCTCGATGTTATACACCTGTCAGCAATGGGTGCATATGAAATTGCAGAACCCATTAATTTGAATGGATGTCCATATACTTTTGTATAAATAAGGTATTTTGTTGAATAAGTAATTAAAAGATAGGAATCAAAATGATTGGCTCCCCTGTTTTCAATAGTCTAGCACCCTCCCCTTGTGAGGATAACGACACAGTTCAATGGGGCTCAGAAAGGAGAGGGTTGAGAAAAATCATTGGTGCATAGTCGTAAAACACTGCCATCTAAAGGATTTAATAAGCAATCTATAGATATCATGTCTCCAAGGAAATGTAGGCTGGGGTCTTTGAGTGTATCTCAATTGTATTGATTCCTCATGTCCTCCTTCCCGGCTAACAATGCATTTAGCCTATTAAACTACATCATTACTTGAGTTCTACTATGGTGTTTTTGTAAGTGTACATTTGTAATTTTTGTTTTTTTTATACTTACGTAATTGTTTCAATTATTTTGCACCCTCTGCTGTTGGTGATACAGTATAGCATGCCCGACAGTTACTGTATTACAGTGTGGTATATTATGGTAGTTAGTCCATATCTACACTAGGTGGCAGTAGTGTATTGGAATGTAGCATAATAGGAGGGGGAATACCAATTCATACATTTTTATTTTATTGAATAAGTTACTGAATTTAGAAGACCATACCACAGTATTATAGCAGACTTTTCCAGACAGGAAAATCCTGAGGAAGTAGAAAATAAATGGTTCAGTTTATGCTACTGTTTCAGCTGATATACAGTATAATAACAACTTCCAATGATATAGTTTAGGGATGGGCACCGTTGATAGGGGTGGGGGGGACACAACAAATCCGAAGTCATCATGAGGGGCTCCAGTGGCTCGCGGGTCTGTGTACCCACATCCATACGTACACATGCAGTCAGAGCCAGCCCTACCCTTTTGGGGGCCCTTGGTGTTATGTGGGGTTATGTCTTCCATTCATAATACAACCTACGATGCTGGAATTTAAATAGGGCACTGCATGTGTAACTTATTAACTGTACTCAGACCATTTAGTCGAAACTCCAATAGGAATGCAGAATTATAATCCCATCACTCTAGCAAACTTTCCCAGAAAACTGTTTTTGAATGTAAACCGTTAAACTGGTTTGTTGAGTGTAGGGAGAATGAACAAGACATATTTTAGCACATATAGTACCACTACTCATCCAAAACTTGTTGAAAGTTCTCCTTGAAACAACAAATTCAGATTTACAGTTTGCGTGCCTTGAACAAATATTTGCGAAAGCGTTTGTCTCGCATTAGCAGGTATATGAATCACGTTTCATTGATACTTGGAGCACCATGAATGTGTTGGGTGGGTATTGGAAGAGTGACTTTCTATATGCATTATGAAACAAGCCTCTATATGCTCTGTTGGGGCTGTAAGTCATCTTTAGATCTGTTTCAATAGATAATGCCAATATGCTTTCATTGAGGATCACTTTTCTAAAGATGTTCGTCATTGAGTTAGCCCTCACCGAAAAACGACATGATTTCACGTGTGTGAATGTGTTTTAGGAACACTTCATACGTGAAAACAAAGGACATACAGTGTTTTCAATTGACAGATTTGACACACATGACTGCGTTGTATATACAGTCATTTTTATTCAACATCTCATCACCGGAGATTTGACCTCGCAACCTCTTGGTTCACAGCGTTCCAATCTTTCTGTTGCGCCTCCACATCTGCAGGGTTGGGGAGTAACGGATTACATGTAACAGATCCGTTACATGTAAGGGATTACAAAAAAAACGGTAACTGTAATCCGTTATGTTACCAGAAAAAATATTGTAATCAGATTACAGACACTTTAGAAGAACTCGACGATTACTTTTAAATTCAGAAAGGATGTTTGCGGAAAAAAATATTTGACACGTATCTGTTTTCTCAATGACATTCAAGTCCGCATTGAAAAAAAGGCGCAAGTTTAAGTTTGTTCCACGTGAGCGAGTCTGACCACAAGTCAAAGACCACTATGATGACACACCAAATGTGTTTGATCAATCGCGGGAAAAGAGCAGAAATAGTATTTTGTAGGCTACAGTCCAAGCAATGTCTTCCAATGGTGCGACTGCTGTCGGCATCCTAAGATTATCCAACTTGAATAAACGTTTGGCGGTAAGGATGACAGCAGTGGTGTAGTCTATAGCGATACAGATATCACTTATTATTGATATCTACAAAGCTCATTGATGTGAATCACACTGCTGCTCTCTCATTTAGCTATTTGCGCCTTACGGATTGTGGTTGTTGTGGACGGCTTTTCGCAAATCTAAATGTGTATTTGAACCCAATAATGGTTGAATTCAATAAGTTTAAACTGCCTATCAATCATTGTTTTTGGAACCAGTGGACAACCAGTGAATAATATGCTCTTGCAACAGCTGCAGACCGCGGATCCCAGCCTGTGGAATAAAAGTGGGGCTTTTATTGCTCAATCTAATTCATACTGATAAAATAAATAAACCCATACATTTTTAATGGACATATGCTCAAATTCGCACACAGACTTAAAAGGGCAATCTGTAGTTGTATATATATATCCACTGATTCTTGAATAATATAATTTATAAATGTCTCATGAGCTTAGTTCAACTGTCACACTCCATGAGAACCCAAAATGTAAGTTTGTTTTTCTCCAATGTTTGTAAACATTGCAAATGCGGTATAGCCTCATAACATGGTTAAAACAATAATGTTGATGTCATGGATGGTCAGTCCTTGCATCCTATTAATCTGAGTGTGGTTACATTTCTACAGGTCCAGAACAGAGGCGGGGCAACCATTTTGTAATTGTTTCATCTGCGGTTTTGCCCTATAAACAGCTGCATATTATCAAGATATCAAACTGTCACCAACAAACAGGTAAACAATAGCAATAGGCCTATAGCAAATGCAGCATATGGCATTAATTTCTGACATGTAAATAGCACTTTTCAGTAGTGCTCAATTCTGGGGACATTGCCCTGTGTAGGGTGTCGTCTTTCGGATGGGACGTTCAACGGGTGTCCTGACTCTCTGTGGTCACTGGAGATCATATGGCACTTATCGTAAGAGTAAGGGTGTTAACCCCGGTGTCCTGGCTAAATTCCCAATCTGGCCCTCATACCATCACGGTCACCTAATCATCCCCAGTTTACAATTGGCTCTTTAATCCCCCCTCCTCTTCCCTGTAACTATTCCCCAGGTCGTTGTTGTAAATGAGAATGTGTTCCCAGTCAACTTACCTGGAAAAATAAGGGTTACATAAAATAAATATAAGGTATGAAGATAAGACCCAGATGCAGACCACGTCGAATAAACAATAGTTTAATATTCCAACAGGGGCAGGTAATAGACAGGTCAAGGCAGGCAGAAATCAGTAAACCAGAGGTGGGGCAACGGTTCCGGGTAGCAAGCAGGCTCAGGGTAAGGCAGAGGTCGGTAATCCAGAGGGGGGCAAAGGTACAGGTCGGCAGGCACGCTCAGGGTCAGGGGCAGGCAGAGTGGTCAGCCAGGCGAGCTCGGAGTCAGTACAGGTAAGGGTCAAATCCAGGAGGGCGAGAAAAGAGAGACTGGAAAAAGCAGGAGCTGAGACACAAAACGCTGGTTGACTTGAACAAACAAGACAAACTGGCAACAGACAAACAGAGAACACAGGCATAAATACACAGGGGATAATGGGGAAGATGGGCGACACCTGGAGGGGGTGGAGACAATCACAAAGACAGGTGAAACAGATCAGGGTGTGACAATAAAAACATTTAAAAACTTGAATCAGTGAGCCCAATCAGTCCTCCATGACAACAGAGTAGGCCTGGCTAATAAACCCTTAGTTATGGGGTTATGCTCAGGTAAAACAATTTGGCTAATCTATACTTCGATCCCCGGGACCACCCATACGTAGAATGTATGCACACATGACTGTAAGTCGCTTTGGATAAAAGCGTCTGCTAAATGGCATATATTACAATATTACTTCCAAGTCCTATTCTTGAAGATCAAGGGGTATAACATTTATTGGAATGACTGGAATTCAGAATTAGGTTTTTAATGTAAAGATACAATTTAATCGTATTATTATATGTAGTAGAAAGTGATGGTTTGGAAGAAGCCAACATAACCAACCCATAAAGAAATATTTAACATCCATATATGTCCAGCAATGTAAACTTTAACATTGATTTACCCTGCAATAGATGTCATTCAATTGGTAACATTTTTGTCTTCTTCTAATGCATTTTAAGGGGAAAGTAATCTAAAAGTACCTGAATGTAATCAGATTACGTTACTGAGTTTGGGTAATCCAAATTTGGACAGGTAACTAGTAACAGATTACATTTAGAAAGTAACCTACCCAAGCCTGCACATCTGTGTAAATTGCAGTAAATCTCAGCTTTGTAAAACATACACTCAAGAAAAACTATCATAGTGATTCAGGAATAAGATTGAAACAGAATAATATACCCCACCAACAGACAACTACAGAAAACCCTCCTTTACTTGAGTAAAAATATGCATTATAGGTAAGGGAATGCTACAGACTTTGTGAGGATACAGAAAGATCAGCGCACCTCACATCGAGAGGTTGTGTTTTCAATTCCCAGAATGGGTCATATTTTAGTTGAACAGCATACCACTTACTTTAAAACAACCATAACATTATTTGAATTATAATGGTTTGTGACCATCAGGGACATCAAGTGCAGTCCTGACAACTGGTCAAATAAATGTCTTGAGAACATCTTACAAAAGTCCTAACATAGTCCTCACCCTTATGGAAAAAACACGACTGCGTGGCCAAACACGACTCCAACACCATCATTAAATTTGCTGACGACACAACAGTGGTAGGCCTGATCACCGACAATGATGAGGCAGCCTATAGAGAGGAGGTCAGAGACCTGGCAATGTGTTGCCAGGATAACAACCTGTCCCTCAATGTGAGCAAGACAATAGAACTGATCGTAGACTACAGGAAAAGGCGGGCTGAACAGGCTCCCATTAACATCGACAGGGCTGTAGTAGAACAGATCGAGAGTAACAAGTTCCTTGGTGTCCACATCACCAACGAACTATCATGGTCCAAACACAACAAGACAGTGGTGAAGAGGGCACGACAACAACTTTTCCCCCTCAGGAGACTGAAAAGATTTGGCATAGGTCCCCAGATCCTCAAAAGGTTCTACAGCTAACACCATAGAGAGCATCCTGACCGATTGCATCACCGCCTGGTATGGCAACTGCTCGGCATCTGACCATAAGGTGTTACGTTCCCCAGTTTATATGTTGTAGTTTGTGTATTTGCATGTGTTTAGTTCAGGAAATGGCTTCCTTAAATCCCTCAAGCAACTAATTGGTCGACTCCATGGCTAATTGGAGAGCTGACCCCGCCCCTCGTCAAGACACAGCTGTCTCCAGTTACACATTCATTCTGAAGCTATATAAAAGCCAGTGTTCTGTTCAGGAGAGAGATTTTACTGGAGGTCGATTTGCTAGAGATTTTGCTGGGAGTTCATTGCAGAGAGATTTTGCTGGGAGTTCATTGCTGGGTAGACTTGGTATGTTCTGTGAGTTTGTTGCTCAGATAGAGCTTATTTGATGTCCTTTGTTTCTTAGTTTGTTTGAGAAATTATTTGTTCTCCTGTTTCATTTGTTCCCAGGGGGGAAGGGGAAGGCACATAGAAAGTGCTTAGGCAAGAGGCCCGCGGGCATACATATACCCGTAGTATATTCATTGTCTAGACACAATAGGTAAGACCTGGGCGGACCACCCCCTGTATTTTGGTTAGGGCACCAGGTGGTGCTAAATTAAGTAAGTATTGGTTAGGCAGGTAAGATAGGAGAGGGGGCTTTGAGATTTTCTTTCTTTGCTTTGGTTCCGTCCAGCCCCTTTTCCCCATATTACCGTGTAAAGGAATAAAGTCCTTGTAAACGGTACCACATTCTGCCTGTTGTCATTCTTACTCATGCCTACAGTCCATACCTTTTTTCACTTCACGGAGAGTTTAGTTGTAGCAGGGTGTTGCGTTCACTCTTCATAGAGGCGTGCGTAACATAAGGCGCTATAGAGGATAGTGTGTACGGCCCTGTACATCACTGGGGCCAAGCTACCCGCCATCCAGGCCTTATATAATAGGCAATGTCAGAGGGAAGCCCAAAAACTTGTCAGACTCCAGTCACCCAAATCATAGACTTTCTCTGCTACTGCATGGTGCCGGAGTGCCAAGTCTAGGACCAAAAGGCTCCTTAACAGACTGCTGAACAATTCATCAAATGGCCACCGGACTATTTACATTGACACACCCCTTCCATTTGTTTTGTACACTGCTGCTACTCGCTGTTTATCTATGCATAGTCACTTCACCCCAACCTACATGTACACATTACCTCGACTAACCTGTACCCCTGCACATTGACTCTGTACCGGTACCCCCTGTATATAGCCTCATTATTGTTATTTTATTGTTACTACTTATATTTTTTACTTTAGTTTATTTGGTAAATATTTTCTCTTCTTGAGCTGCGCTGTTGGGTTAAGGGCTTTTAAGTAAGCATTTCATGGTAAGGTCTACACTTGTATTCGGCGATTGTGACAAAGTTTGATTTTATTTTCTTGTTTGTATTCAATGTAAGATGTTCTTCTGGGGCTTATTGTTGCCTAGTTTTGTCAATGCTATCTATGTGTGGTAGTATGAATTTCTACTGAAAAGGGCATGCCCATTTCCATCGTAAACCCCCCCCATAAAAACTCAACTCAAAGACCTGCTCCTGATTCCGACTCCAGCCATGCCTGCCCCTGCCTCCCACCTATTTCATCATTTATAATTTAACTGGCATGCCTGCGAGAAGTTTACAGTAAATCAGCAGTGTCATGAATCTGTAATACATTAAAATGTTGCTGGTTGAAACCAGTCAATGTTGGATTAGTGTTATTGTATCATTGCATTGTTAAAGTTAATGATTTATTGTGGCCTTACAGTAGTTAACTTTAGTTGGCCTATGAGCTGTTCTTCTCCCACTTTCTTTGTGTTTTCTTTAGCTGTCGGACACACAATACAATCTTTAAAAAAATGGTGCTATCTAGACCCTAAAATGGTTCTTCGGCTATCCCCATAGGAGGACCCTTTGAAGAACCATTTTTGGTTCCAGGTAGAACACCTTTGGGTTCCATGAACAAAGCTTTCCACAGAGGGTTCTATGTGGAAGCCAAAAGTGTTCTGCTGTACCTAAAACCAAAAATGGTTCTACCTGGAACCAAAAAAGGTCATCTTATGAGGCCAGCCAAAGAACCCTTTTAGAACCCTTTTACCTAAGAATGTAGTAACGAGAGAGAGAGTCTTCAGATCTCATGTCTCCAAGATAAATGTCCCTTTTAGGCAGTTCTCTGATGTCATTGTCCTATTTTGTGACAAAGGCAACCGAAATAGGCTACTTTGCTTGAGATGTTTACTGGGAGAAAAAAGACAGTTGTGAGTGGTCCATTGACTGACTGCACGCCTGGCTGCATGGCTGGCTGCTTGGCTGGCTGCTTGGTCGTACAGTGTGCTTTTCAGTGGAACGTTGTTGTTTAACCAAGCTATACTGAGAAAGTCCCTCACAGGGCACCATTTATCATTGTTCAGCCACTGAATGAGGAAGTGAGGCACTGAAGGGTGTCAATCCAACTTGAGCAATAGTTAATTTAGGAAAACTAATTCAGAGCGTGTATGCAACGTGTGTCCATTTGACAGTATGCCAAAATAGCTCAAGTTTAGCAGGTGATGTCTTGTCTTGTTCACAACATAGAAACATATCCATCATAAACGGTGCATTGTCTTCCTCACAGAGTTGATATAGAGATAGCTAGAATCATGTAGTGACTTACAAATCTGTGGCAAGGAGGTAAATCACTTGCCTCTAAGTGTTGTCCATGTGCATTTGAGAACCAAGGCTGACGTCTATGAGTGAGAAGATGACAGACAGGATTCTCAGGGAGAGTATATAGTATACTCTGCCATGGGTATTATGGTACTTGGAAACAGGGGAGCGCTTCTTGGTGAAAGATAGCATAATTCAGTGTTTGGGTATTGTCTTCCATTATTTGCTTCAGTGGCAGAGTCCAACGGCAGATACGGCTCAGGTGCATTACAAATAATAGTTTGCTCTGTGAAGGAATTATCCCCACAGGCATCACATACTTACTCTACATGTATGAAATCCTCTGTGTCATGCATACAGTAACTGATTTGCCATAGCTTGTTTTTTAAAGTAATTTGTCATCCGTGAAGGAGTTCATCTTTCTTGGGGAGGAATAGGGAATTTCCCAGCTCTAGTTCCTTCTAAACTATCGATATGAACATCCTCCTCAGTGTCCTCTCGTTGGGCATCATGACCATATAAAACATGACAGAACACCTACTGATTAACTGTTGATCAAAAAGAATGCAGGTCTCAGACAGTCGCACAGAGACTCAAACTGGTTTATCGAGCAATTCAACAAACCATAAACTCCATGTCTAAAAACAGCTCTCGCTTTTAAGTAAGCAAGGCAAAAGGGTAGTGCATTACAGTGAATAACAAAACGTAGTGGGAAACTTGATTTTCTTTTGCATTTGGCATAGTGTGGAGCAATTTATGTCATTTGGTTAAAGTCCACTGTTACCTGTCTTGTATAGCTACTTGTAGGAGTAGTTTTACAGCTGTGTTTCTGTATTATCAGTACCATTTTGTTATCAGGATATGTACTGTATATTGATTGATATCAACTCACTTCCTTTGAACCGGTTCCTTTGAACCCTTTTTTCGGTATTTGCTAAGTATTTACTCACTCAGACCTAGTGTATAGCCTTCCCACACTGGGAAGAACTAGGACAGTTGAAGACCAAAACTCTACAGATCTATTAACATATTCCACCCCAAATCTCGCGTTGCTGACCATTATATGAAGACTAACAGCTGTGCAAGCCTTTTTACAAAATTTACTAAGTGATTCATTCAAGATGTCCGAAGTAACCCATGTTTTACTACTGGAGATGGGGCTATATGGCGTCTTAAATCCTCACCCGTGTTAGACCCTAGACTTGTTGATCTCATGGCAGTGGGATTGAGTGGGGAGTAGAAGTGCAAGGGAATTGCACAGCCCTTGGAGCAGGCTGCTCATGTTTGTTTTAGCAGGTCCTGGCCTGCTGCAGCTGTCTGGAGAGGTGGCATGTACACACAGGCCGTAGGAACTAGCACAGCCCTCACTTGGCCTGGCACACACACACAGACTGCTCCGGGTAATCTCATGATACTGCCCTCACACCTCACAAACTGGTGCATGCACTCACACACACACCGTCCCATCTAGAACACCTTTTAATATTATCACATTCATGAACTCCTGTCTAGACAGAGGCACTATCTTGATCAGATATGTTCATCAATGTCCGAGGAGAACTTGACTGAATCCTGATGAACACATTGAATCCTGATACCACTGAATTTGGGAATGTTTCCTCATACAGTATTTAGATACAGTATGATAAGGTAGAGACAGTCAATCATTTTTGTTTCAACGACTGATTGTCCATTTTGATATTAGCTTTTCAATCTAAGTGAGAGCGTCTGCTGGCTTCTCATGGTGCTTTGGTTGCCTCCTTGTGGTCATAAGGAGAAAAGAGATCATACCGATGTTGCTTGCCAAATTTGGATTGGCTCAATCACCTGATATTGTATGTTTAAAGCCCCTTATACAATTTACACTTCCACTAATGACGCTGGCTACAACCTTTGGGCTGAAACAGAATACATCAGCTTTACCTTGTGGGCATCCTGAGGAAATTCCCTCTCAGCTCAGCAACATCAACCCCCTCACTGCTCTTCAGCAAGTGTGTGCATGTGACATGGAGACAGGGGCTGAAAGTGGGATTAAGATGGTGAATGAGTGAGAGAGAGAGAGAGAGAGAGAGAGAGAGAGAGAGAGAGAGAGAGAGAGAGAGAGAGAGAGAGAGAGAGAGAGAGAGAGAGAGAGAGAGAGAGAGAGAGAGAGAGAGAGAGAGAGAGAGAGAGAGAGAGAGAGAGAGTGCTTGCAGGCACGCATCCGTTCATGTCTGTGTAATTGACATAGTAAATTACAATGTTAAGAGTTACATTTTCCTCGCGGTTCGTACTTTTCCCATGTCATACTCATTTCTGAAACCATCACCCAAAAAGATCTGTGCTGTCCAAGTTTAATTTATATTTCCCTCTCAGAAATTATATTAATCCGTTGTTCATTTATTGAACCATCCGTTCCAGTAAACTCCTCTGCTTTGTTTTGGGTTTAAGGATGTCTAAATGGAGATTTTACATGTGAGAGAGGAATAAAGTACTAGTAGAGATACAGGAAGATAAGTATCACATTCTTTGTTTTTTTCCAGAGTCCTCGGTATCCCTACACAGGAGCAGTGCCTTCAGAATGTATTAATCATCCTTAACTTACTCTACATGTTACAGCCTGAATTCAAAATGGATTAAATAGATTTTGTTTTCACGCATCTACACACAATACCCCATAATGACAAGGTGAAAACATGTTTTTATACATTTTAGCACATTTATTGAATTGAAATCAATAAATATCTCATTTACGTAGAATTGACTCACATGCCTGAGTCAATTCTTTGTAAAAGCTCCTTTGACAGCGATTACAGCTGTGAGTCTTTCTGGGTAAGACTCTAAGAGCGTTCCACTCCTGAAATGTGCAATATTTGCCCATTATTTATTTTTATCAAGCTCTGTCAAATTGGTTGTTGATCATTGCCATAGATTTTCAAGCAGATTTAAGTTAAAACTTGAATTCGGCCACTCAGGAACGTTCACTGTCTTCTTGGTAAGCAAGTCCAGTGTAGATTTGGCCTTGTGTTTTAGGTTATTGTCCTGCTGAAAGGTGAATTAATTTACCAGTGTCTGGTGGAAAGCAGACTGAACCAGGTTTTCCTCTAGGATTTTGCCTGTGCTTAGTTCCATTATATTTATTTTTTTATCCTGAAAAACTCCCCAGTCCTTAACTATTGCAAGCATACCCATAACATAATGCAGCCACCACTATGCTTGAAAATATGGAGAGTGGTCCTCAGTAATGTGTTTTAATCGATTTGCCCCAAACATAAAATGTTGTATACAGGACAAAAAGTGAATTGCTTGCCACATTTAAAAAATATATATTTTAGTGCCTTGTTGCAAACAGGATGAATGTTTTCAAATATATTTATTCTGTACAGGTGTCCTTCTTTTCACTCTGTCGGTTTCTTTATAGTTACTGGGTTTATTAATACACCACTCAAAGTGTAATTAATATCTTCACCATGCTCAAAGGGGAATTCCATTTTTTTTTACCCATCTAGCAAATAGGAGCCTTTCTTTGCAAGGTATTGGAGAACCTCCCTTTGTGGTTGAATCTGTGTTTAAAATGCACTGCTCGATGCAGGGACCTTACAGATAACTGTATGTGTGTGGAACAGAGATGAGGTAGTCATTAAAAACACTATTAACACTGTTAAACACTATTATTGCACACAGAATGAGTCCATGCAACTTATGTGACTTGTGAAACACATTTTTACTCCTGAACTTATTTAGGCTTGCCGTAACAAAGGGGTTGCATACTCACTGACTCAAGACATTGCAACTTTTTATTTGTATTCATTTTGAAAATGTGTGTGTGCGTGTGTGCGTGTCTGGGTATGTAATGTGCATGTGTCAGTCAGAGAGGCCAATGAGCGTCTTCCTTTGTGAAATCAGAAAGCTACTTCTGAGAGACACAACCTCAGTGTTACAATACAGTTACACTCAAAATACATCATGGTGAATATAAATGTTCATTGTAATCAAAGCGGCTCATTTTGCTTAATGCCACAGAACACCTCTGTGATCATTTGAAATCCCCTCTATAACAGCTCCTTTGCATCAGCTATCTAAATGAAGCCATACTTTGCATCAGTCAGTGCACTCATTCAAAAGCCATGGGAAGAAAATAGAATGAACAGTGATAACTTTTAGACAAGGGCGTAGTAGTAGTAGCTGGAACTACATAATTTTCTCACCATGATAATGTAAGTTAAAACGTATTCATTATGTTCTAGTTCTGGTCAAAATAGTAGCTATAGGTAACATATCAGGAAGATTACAATGGATATTTCAAACCCTGGAAATGTTGATTATATGTGTCTTTTAGACACTATTGCATGTGTAGCCAATTAATCTGTCTGCCTTTGCCACGAGTATGACAAAATGTGTAGAATTTCAGGAAATTTGCTTTTAAACAGCAACATTTTCTCACAGCCTCATGGCAAAATCTGTAGAATAGCATGAGATTAGCTGTAAAACTGCACATTTTTATCTTTGTTTTCCCCATGAATCAACATTTCTACAGGCTTTACGAGGGGAAGAACTGTTTCATGTACAATATTGTATATTATTGGGGTGGCAGGGTAGCCTAGTGGTTAGAGCGTTGGACTAGTCACCGGAAGGTTGTGAGTTCAAACCCCCGAGCTGACAAGGTACGAACAGGCAGTTAACCCACTGTTCCCAGGCCGTCATTGAAAATAAGAATGTGTTCTTAACTGACTTGCCTGGTAAAATAAAGGTAAAATTAAAAATTAAAAAATTGTGCAGCAATACTTACTCTGTAGTCTTGTTTGAATATAAAGAATGTAAAGTAGATAGTTAGTAGTTAATAGTTACTATTTGAATTGTGTGGATAATAAAACATTTATCACAAATTCTAAAGTGTCCTTATGTAGGTACCATTCAAGTAAAATACATCTCATGTAATGGATCTTGGTGAACACTGACATGTTTAGAGTGTAAAAGACTGTATTAGTCAAGCTCTAAGTCAATGTCAGTGGAGCGTTGGTGACACTGGGACCACTCAGGGAAACCTGTGGTTGGAAGAGATGTGACATCACTTGAGGTTTTGTAGCGGTTGCTATGAAGAAAGTCACTGAAACCCATCACTCACTATGGTTCTGTTTCAAACTCAGATCTTATTAAGAAAAGTCTGACAGCCGTAGAGCATGCCCTGGGAGAAATGTAAGTACATGATCCTTTCAAAAAATGTAATTGAAATTGAAATTAGAAATGTTGACACATCAACTCATGAATAAATGAATTTATCTGACCAAATGTTGTGCTATATTCCAAAGCATGATATTGTACTTTTTTAAATCAATTTATCAAATGTTGCCTAACATAATTATTTAGATTTTTTACTACAGCAAGCTAACATATTATTGCATGGAAAGTAATAGCAAGTGACTCAGTGTCAATTGGCCTACCTCATCCAACTGACCAGTCATCATACAGTACGTACTGTATGTGGGCGCTGTGGAAATGTGCACAGTGTTGAACAAGTCCATATGATTACTACAAGATAACAGCACTGAGAACTATGGCATGAGAATGAGCATTTTGCACATTGTCATTGAGGGTTAAAAGTTGGGGTCAGAGGTTGAAGGTCATAATTGATACAACATGCCCTACAGAAAAATGATTTTCTACATACTATTTGCTGAGTCAACCGTTCAAGTCGTGTGGCGACATGTTTCAGGTCAGTCTTGATGGATAGTCTTCTCCAAGCTTCCTCACCGTTATGCACTCTAGTGGCATGGTTAAGATGATTTACTGTGGTTTTTGACTTAGGAAGTCTTTATAAAGCAGCAGATGGAGATGTAATACTTTGGCCAGTATAAAAGGATCAAAACAGTAGGCCTCTGTTTGGACAGAAGGATTTTTACATTCTTTAATCAGAGACAGGGATGATGTTTAAGTAGCACTTCAAACCAAATCCTAAATTGAGATCCACAATTTTAACGAGAGTAACTGTCGACTTCAGCATATTGATGTGTGGTAGCAGTGCTAAAATCAATGTTGTCAGACTCACTGGAGAAAGCGTTATGTTGAAGCCCCTTTGGAAACAGGAAGGCAATCATTTGGAGGTTGGTCTTCATGTTGCCAAAAATCTTGAGTGCCACACAACTGTAAAACACATCACAGCTGCGTTGCTTCCTCATTTATACAGCTCAGAATTGTGTGTGTGCATGTGTTTCTGAGTGTGTTTGGCATGCGTGCATGCTCATGAGTGTTTGTGTTTATGAGGAATAGGACTGAAATCTTGATTTTTTTATGTTCTCTTAGATCGCCGTATTTAATATCAATTAAATATATAAATAGAACTGCTCTTGTTCATATTAAATGTGGACACCCCCTCACACACTCGCTCAATCTAATATCCATTTGTATAGTTTCTGGTTGCTGCAGTTACATTAAGAGGTTATATTCACCAATAGGTAGTGGAATATAATAATTTTTAATAATTTTTTAATAATTTAAAAAATAATGAAGGTCTTCCAAACGTATCAAATTCAGCATTTTACATGACATGATACAGTGCATTCAGAAAGAATTCAGACCCCTTGACTTTTTCTAAATTTTGTTACGTTTCAGCCTTATTCTAAAATGGATTAAATTGTTTTTTTCCTCATCAATCTACACACAATCCACCAATACTGACAATACAATACTTTAAAAAAGGGATTACATCCTCGAGTCTTCTTGGGTATGACGCTACAAGTTTGACACACCTGTATTAGGGGAGTTTCTCCCATTCTTCTCTGCAGGTCCTCTCAAGCTCTGTCAGGTTTGATGGGGAGCGTTGCTGCACAGTTATTTTCAGTTTTTCTCCAGAGATTTTTAATCAGGTTCAAGTCCGGGCTCTGGCTGGGCCACTCAAGGACATTCAAAGACTTGTCCCGAAGCCACTCCTCTGGAGCAGGTTTTCATCAAGGATCTCTCTGTACTTTGCTGCATTCTTCTTTCCCCTGATCCTGACTAGTCTCCTAGTCCCTGCCACTGAAAAAATCCCCACAGCATGATGCTGCCACCACCATGCTTCACCATAGAGATGGTGCTAGGTTTCCTGGAGCTCTGTCAGAGTGACCATCGGGTTTTTTGTCACCTCCCCGACCAAGGCCCTTCTCCCCTGATTGCTCAGTTTGGCCAGGCAGCCAGCTCTAGGTGGTTACAAACTTCTACTATTTAATAATGATGGAGGCCACTGTGTTCTCGGGAACCTTCAATGATTCAGACATTTTTTTTGGTACGCTTCCCCAGATCTGTCACACAATCCTGTCTCTGAGTGCTACGGACGATTCCTTCGACCTCATGGCTTGGTTTTTGCTCTGACTGTCAACTGTGGGACCTTATATAGACAGGTGTGTACCTTTCCAAATCATGTCCAATCAAGTAAATTTAGCACAGGTGGACTCCAATATAGTTGAAGAAACATTTCAAGGATGATCAATGGAAACAGGATGCACCTGAGCTCAATTTCGAGTCTCATAGCAAAGGGTTTGAATACATGTAAATAAGGTGTTTCTGTTTTCTTTTTTTTTACATTTGCAAAAATATCTAAAAATCTGTTTTCGCATTGTCATTATGGGGTATTGCGTGTAGATTGATGAGTGAAAAACATAATTGTATACATTTTAGAATAATTTTACGAATGCACCGTATTCCGTTTCACAGCTATATAGCTAATGCTTTATCTTCCGTTGGTTGGTTCTAATGGTTTGACCTCTGAGTAATGCTGTGTGCCGTAGCTTCCTTTCCCACTGACATGCATGCTATACATGTGGTTACTGCTTGTCAGAGCCCACAGCTTTCTCAGGGGCTGCATGAGGTCTGTTTGACTACAGTACAGACACATTTAATGTAATTAAAGTTCACTTTTTAAGTTTATGCTTATCGTTCAACTTGCCTCAAGTTTTACTGTAATTAGCTGGTTATTTACTATAGTTTCACTGTTTGGATGAAACAACAACTCCATACTGTAGTTAATATGGAAAATAATCAACAATTCAGTAATATGAAGTTACTCATTGATCCTACTCCAGGTGAAACAACACATTCAGAATTATGTACTACAATGGGACGAGTTACAGTCTTTTGCACCACAGTAAGTTAAGTGTAAAAACATTTTTTTAACTAGGCAAGTCAGTTAAGAACAAATTCTTATTTACAATGACAGCCTACTGGGGAACAGTGAGTTAACTGCCTGACAGATTTTCCCTTGTCAGCTCAGGAATTCGATCCAGCAACCTTTAGATTACTGGCCCAACGCTCTAACCACTATGCTACCTGCCGCCCCTTGGTAGATGTAGGAGGACATTTAGTGCAGTGTTGATGGGCTCATTGAGTGATATGTAGGAATGCAGCAGGGGTAGGGGGGGGGGGGAGTAGTAATTGGTATTACATTATTGTATGCTAGTAATTGGGCCTTATAGAGTTGAATGATAATGTGAATGTAATTTAAAATTGTTATTTGGTTAAAAAGTTCAATCAGCTGACTGCTCCTGGAGTCAGTGTACTTTACTGTGCTGGGGGGGTAAATCAATCATGTTCTGATTTAGATTTGGAGAGGAAAGTGGCAGGACTCGATCCAGCTAACAAAACAGGCCAAGTGCTTACAGTGCACAGCCAGATCTGAAACCATAGGGCCTTACTCTCTGCATTATAGATCATATAATCAGTCTCTAGACACTTGACAACAGGAAAAGGGTTCCCACGGTTTCACACACCTTGGTCACACACGTGCACAGACAAACAGTGTCTTATTGTATGTGACAGTGATTTTTAAAGGCACAGTTTAAAAATATAGTCAAACCATATAGTCAAACCTGGGGAATGTATAAGTCAAAGGCAAGGTATGATATTCCTTTCCGGTGTCAACCAAATGTGTATTAAATAAGTAACATTTTTATGGACCAATATCCTGAGCCTAAAGACCATGATTTTCCATCTGCAGATGCCTTGCCTTAGTTGAGTGATGTCTAACTTTTGAACCTTTTGATTAATTATGTCACTGAGAAAGATCAGGGAGTGTGTCTGATAGTGAGTCAAAGTTATCATGAATGTGCATTAAATATCTACTGGTTCATATCACTAAGAGAAGATTATTAATTAAAAACAAATTAATTAAGTGGGAGTCAACGAAGGGAATAGATGTGAACTGGCAACAGTTATACTTCCAAAATATCCGTTTCAACAATGATAACAGAGCTGCTCACAATTTATGACTCAAAAGTATTTTTCATTCACGCTGAGTCCATCGATCAAACTCAGAATACGTTGTCATTAATGACATGCCTATGGGAAAATGGCTCCCTCTATTTATAATGTTTCAACATTCTATAGCCTATTCTAGTCTATCAAATTGACAAGTAAATTGTTTGTAAAAAGATTACAGTTTATATAGCAAGTGAGTATGTGCTGTTCTCATGTTGTTGAAAATATTTGTTTCACAATAGAAGTGCGTTTCAAATTCCAACTTGGCCTACTTAAAGAGGCCACCACACTCATTTCAAGCTAATACATGCAGAATGTCTGAGGTAGCATGCGTTTCGGTCTGTCTTAGTGCCTACAGACATACGGTTTTCTGGGTGTAGCACACTTGAGCTTGAGATTCTACTTTTGTTTCTATTATGTTCCTTCCTGTTCACTTATCCAATCAGAACCACTATCAGTGGAGCAAATCACATCTATGACACCTCTTATTAAAGAGTGTTTATATAACTTTTGTTACTAGGGGTGCTCTCGAGCCAAAAGCTGTCTCCTAAATGGACAAAAATACTGTCTTGAAATTACCTCAGGACAGAAAGGGGCACACCTCCCCACCACACCCATGAAGCAAACAAAATTGAACCTACATTTTTAAAGAGCAATCAATTAATCATATTTTTATTTTTATTTACAGGGGACAATGCACATTATATTACACAATACTACAGTAATGCAACATCCATGTAAATGTGCCGTGGATAGCCAAAGCTAATTTGCACCTGTAGTCCCAGGGCAGCAGGGCAGCAAACTACAGGTCTTTAGTTGCAGACTCAATCCTTTGCTGCCCTGACACACGGATATAAGCTAACTGACAGTTTCTCCTTTCTGTGATTGATTCTATAGCTCCGTCCTTAGGGCTGCCTGATGAAAAGCCATAGCAAGGGGTGCGAGTCTGAGACTCAGACGAGGAAACGAGGTTGCTGACGAGGAAACGAGGACTTCATCTCCACAATGCCAAGACAGTGCCCCCTAGAGCGGCGAGGGAAACATAACAAGAACTACAAATTTAGTGTATTTATATTTCTACTTATTACACCAAAGCAGCAGCTACTCTTCCTGGGATCAAAATTAATGCAGTTATCCAATTTTAAAAACATTACAATACATTCACAACAGATTTCACAACACTCTAAGTGTGTGCCCTCATGCCACTACTCCACTACCACATATCTACCACACAAAATCCATGTGTACATGTCTGTATAGTGCGTATTTTATCATGTGTGTATGCATGTGTCTGTGCCTGTGTTTGTGTCTTTTCACAGTTCCATAAGGTTTATTTTTTATGTTTTTAATCTAATTTTACTGCTTGCATGAGAACAGAGTTCTGTGTACTCTGTATGTAGTACTGTGCGCCTCTCTTAGTCTGTTCTGGACTTGGGGACTGTGAAGAGACCACTGGTGATATGTCTTGTGGTGTATACATGGGTGTCCGAGCTGTGTGCCAGTAGTTCAAACAGACAGCTCGGTGCATTCCACGTCAATACCTCTCAGAAATACAAGTAGTGATGAAGTCAATCTCTCCTCCACTTCGAACCAGGAGAGATTACATATAAGGGCCAGCCGTGCTGCCCTGTTCTGAGCCAATTGCAATTTTCCAAGTCCCTCTTTGTGATACCTGACCACACGACTGAACAGTATTCAAATCAATCAAATGTTATTGGTCACATACACATGATTAGCAGATGTTACTGTGAGTGTAGCGAAATGCTTATACTTCTAGATCTGACAGTGCAGCAGTATCTAACAGGTAATATGTAACTAATTCTTCAACAAAACCTAATACACACAATCTAGTAAAGGAATGGGATAAGAATATATAAGTATAAAATATATGGATGAGTAGTGACAGAGTGGCTAAGATGAAATAGATAGTAAAGAATAGATAGTGAGGAATACAGTATACATTACATACATATGAGATGAGTAATGCGGGATAAGTAAACATTCTTAAAGTGGCATTATTAAAGTGACTAGTGTTCCATTTATTAAAGTGGCCAACGATATCACGTCTGTTGGTAGGCAGCCGCCTTTCTGTGCTAGTGGTGGCTGTTTACAATCTGATGGCCTAGAGATAGAAGCTGTTTTTCAATCTCTCTGTCCCAGCTTTGATGCACCTGTACTGACCTCGCATTCTGGATGGAAGCGGGGTGAACAGGCAGTGTCTTGTGTGGTTATTGTCCTTGATGATCTTTTTGCCTTCCTGTGACATCGGGTGTTGTAGGTGTCCTGGAGGGCAGGTAGTTTGCCCCCGGTGATGCATTGTGCAGACCGCACCACCCTCAGGAGAGTCTTGTGGTTGTGGGCAATGCAGTTGCAGTACCAGGTAGGCTGTCTCGTCATTTTTGGTAATCAAGCCTACCACTGTATTGTCATCTGCAAACTTGATGATTGAGTTGAAGGCGTGCATGGCACGCATTCGTGTGTGAACAAGGAGTACAGGAGGAGGCTGAGAACGCACCCTTGTGGGGCCCCAGTGTTGAGGATCAGCGGAGAGGATATGTTGTTTCCTGCCTTCACCACCTGGAGGCGGCCCATCAGGAAGTCCAGGACCCAGTGGTTCAGGGCAGGGTCAAGACCCAGCGTCTGAAGCTTAATGATGAGTTTGGAGGGTACCATGGTGTTGAATGCTGAGCTGTAGTCAATGAACAGCATTCTTACATATCTATTCCTCTTGTCCAGATGGGATAGGGCAGTGTGCAGTGTGATGGCGATTGCATCATCTGTGGACCTATTGGGGGGTAAGGAAATTGAAGTGGGTCTAGGGTGACAGGTAGGGTGGAGGTGATATGATCCTTGACTAGTCCCTCAAAGCACTTCATGATTACAGAAGTCAGTGCTACAGGGAAATCATCATTTAGTTCAGTTACCTTAGCATTTTTGGGAACAGGAACAATGGTGGCCATCTTGAAGCATGTGGGGACAGCAGACTGCGGTAGGGATTGATTGAATATGTCCGTAAACACACCAGCCAGCTGCCTTGCGGGGGTTAACGCGTTTAAATGTTTTACTCACGTCGGCCATGTTACGCCTTGGTCTTAGTATTTTGTGTTTTCTTTATTTATTTGGTCAGGCCAGGGTGTGACATGGGTTATTGTGGTGTGTTTTTTGTCTTGGGGTTTTGTGGGGTGTCTAATTAGTCTATGGCTGCCTGAGGCGGTTCTCAATCAGAGTCAGGTGATTATCGTTGTCTCTGATTGGGAGCCATATTTAGGCAGGCATATTCTGTGAGTGTTTCGTGGGTGATTGTTCCTGTCTCTGTGTTTGTTTTCACAAGATAGGCTGTATAGGTTTTCGCGTTTCGTTTGTTGTTTTGTAATTTAAGTTATTTCATGTATCGTACATATTTTCATTAAAGATCATGAGTAACCACCACGCCACTTTTTGGTCCGACTCTCTTTAAACAGACGAACGCCGTTACAGAATCACCCACCACACACGGACCGAGCAGCGTGGTGACAGGCAGCGACAGCAGAAGCAGCGAAAAGAGGAACGGACATGGGAGGATGAATTGTTCGGAGAAGGACCCTGGGATCAGCCTGGAGAATATCGCCGCCCCAAAGAAGAACTGGAGGCGGAGAGAGCTGAGAGGCGCTGGTATGAGGAGAAGCAACAGCGGAAGCAGGAGCAACAATATCGGGACTACACTACTTGGGAGGAGATAGACAGGTGGGCGGTCGACCCAGAGACAGTACCGGAGCCCGCCTGGGATTCGCTGGAGCAGTGCGAAGAGGGTTATAGGAGAATGGAGTTGGAGAGACAAGCACGGCAGCGCAAAAGGAAGCCCAAGAGTCAGCCCCAAAAATGTATTGGGGGGAGGCTCAGGGAGAGTGTGGCAGAGTCAGGGTTCAGACCTGAGCCAACTCCCCCTGTTTACCGCAAGGAGCCATGGATGTTATCGCAGCTATTGGCGAAGCTGAGGGCTGAGTCTGAGAGGGTCGAGGAATTATTGGACAGAATGGAGGAGAGTGAACAGATGGGAGATGAGGAGATACTCGAGGAGTTGTTAATGGAATTGGAGGAGAGTGAAGAGAGAGAGCAGTTGATTTGGCGTAGTATGCAAGATAGTCGCCCGACGGAGCGTGTCGGGGATTTGATGGCAACTGGGTCAGTGCTCCATACTCGTCCTGAGGTGCGTGTTAGTCGGCTGGTGAAAATTGTGCCAGCCTCACGCACTAGGCCTCCTGTGTACCTACCTAGCCTCGCACGTCCTGTGCCAGCCCTGCTCTCAGGCTCTCCAGTACACCTTCACGGTCCGGTCCATCCTGTGCCACCTTCACACACCAGTCCTCCGGTGGCAGTTCCCCGCACCAGGCTTCCTGTGCGTGTCCTCGGTCCAGTACCACCAGTTCCAGCACCACGCACCAGGCCTTCAGTGCGCCTCGCCTGTTCAGCGCAGCCAGAGCCTTTCTCCTCTCCAGTGCTGTCGGAGTATCCCACCTGTTTAGCGCTGCCGGAGTCTCCCGCCTGTTTAGCGCAGCCAGAGCCTTCCTCCTCTCTAGCGCTGTCGGAGCCTCCCGTCTGTTCAGCGCAGCCAGCGCTTTCCTCCTTTCCTGCACTGCCGGAGTCTCCCCCCTGTTCAGCGCCTCCAGAGCCTTCCTCCTCTACAGCGCTGCTGGAGTCTCCTGCCTGTTCAGCGCAGCCTGAGCTGCCAGTCTGCATGGAGCAGCCTGAGCTGTCAGACTGCATGGAGCAGCCAGAGCTGCCAGTCAGCATGGAGCAGCCTGAGCTGTCAGACTTCATGGAGCAGCCAGAGCTGCCAGTCTGCACAGAGCAGCCAGAGCTGCCAGTCTGCATGAAACAACCAGAGCTGCCAGTCTGCATGGAGCAGCCAGAGCTGCCAGGTTGCATGGAGCAGCCAGAGCTGCCAGGTTGCATGAAGCCCCCAGAGCTGCCAGTCTGCATGGAGCAGCCAGAGCTGCCAGTCTGCATAGAGCAGCCAGAGCTGCCAGTCTGCATGGAGCTGCCAGTCTGCATAGAGCAGCCAGAGCTGTCAGTCTGCATAGAGCAGCCAGAGCTGTCAGTCTGCATGGAGCAGCCAGAGCTGCCCAGACTGCATGGAGCAGCCAGAGCTGCCAGTCTGCATGGAGCAGCCAGAGCTGCCAGTCTGCATGGAGCAGCCAGAGCAGCTAGATCCGCCAGTCAGCCAGACTCTTCCAGATCTGCCAGTCAGCCAGACTCTTCCAGATCTGCCAGTCAGCCAGACTCTTCCAGATCTGCCAGTCAACCAGACTCTTCCAGATCTGCCAGTCAACCAGACTCTTCCAGATCTGCCAGTCAACCAGACTCTTCCAGATCCGCCAGCCAGCCAGGATCTGCCAGATCCAACTACCTGCCTGAGCTTCCTCTCAGTGCTGAGCTTCCTCTCAGCGCTGAGCTTCCTCTCAGTGCTGGGCTTCCCCTCAGTGCTGGACTTTCCCTCAGTGCTGGGCTTCCCCTCAGTGCTGGGCTTCCCCTCAGTGCTGAGCTGCCCCTCAGTCCCGAGCTTCCCCTCAGTCCCGAGCTGCCCCTCAGTCACAAGCTGCCCCTCAGTCCAGTGGGGTTCTGGGTGAGGACTACCAGGCCATGGTCGGCGGAGAGGGTGGACTATCCCAGGACGCGAGGGGGAGGAACGAAGACATTTATGGAGTGGGGTCCACGTCCCGAGCCGGAGCCGCCACCATGGACAGACGCCCACCCGGACCCTCCCTATGGTTTTGAGGTGCGTCCGGGAGTCCGCACCTTAGGGGGGGGTTCTGTCATGCCTTGGTCTTAGTATTTTGTGTTTTCTTTCTTTATTTGGTCAGGCCAGGGTGTGACATGGGTTATTGTGGTGTGTTTTTTGTCTTGGGGTTTTGTGGGGTGTCTAATTAGTCTATGGCTGCCTGAGGCGGTTCTCAATCAGAGTCAGGTGATTATCGTTGTTTCTGATTGGGAGCCAAATTTAGGCAGCCATATTCTGTGAGTGTTTCGTGGGTGATTGTTCCTTTCTCTGTGTTTGTTTTCACAAGATAGGCTGTATAGGTTTTCACATTTCGTTTGTTGTTTTGTAATTTAAGTTATTTCATGTATCGTACATATTTTCATTAAAGATCATGAGTAACCACCACGCCGCATTTTGGTCCGACTCTCTTTCAACAGACGAACGCCGTTACAGGCCACAGAGAAGGATAGCCCACAGTCTTTGGTAGTGGGCCGCGTCAGTGGCACTGTATTGTCCTCAAAGCACGCAAAGAAGTTGTTTAATTTGTCTGGAAGCAAGACGTCGATGTCCATGAAGGGGCTGGTTTTCTTTTTGTAATCTGTGATTGTCTGTAGACCCTGCCACATATGTCTCATGTTTGAACCATTGAATTGCGACTCCACTTTGTCTCTATACTGATACTTAGCTTATTTGATTGCCATACTGAGAGAATAACTACACTGTTTATATTCAATCATATTTCCAGTCGCCTTGCCATGATTAAATGCCGTGATAAGTGTTTTCAGCTTTGCGCAAATGCTGCCATTAATCCTATACACTTCCTTATAAACTTGCTCACCGAGTCAGTGTATACGTCAATGTTATTATCTGAGGCTACCCAGAACATATCCCAGTATCTGTGTTCGAAGCAATATTGAAGCGTGGAATCTAATTGGTCAGACCAGCGTTGGATAGACCTAAGCACGTGCGCTTCCTGTTTTAGTTTCTGCCTATAGGAGGGAAGCAACAAGATGGAGTCATAGTCAGATTTGCCAAAAGGAGGTCGGGGGAGGGCTTTGTAAAAATCGCGGAAGTTAGAGTAGCAATGGTCGAGTGTGTTACCCACTCGACACAACTTTGGAAGTTTACATGCACTTAGATTGGAGTCATTAAAACTCATTTTTCAATCACTCCACAATTTTCTTGTTAAAAACTATAGTTTTGGTAAGTCGGTTAGGATATCTACTTTGTGCATGACACAAGTAATTTTTCCAACAATTGTCTACAGACAGATTTTTTGTCAATTGGAGGTGTACCTGTGGATGTATTTCAAGGCCTACCTTCAAACTCTGTGCCTCTTTGCTTGACATCATCGGAAAATTCAAAATAAATCAGCCAAGAACTCAGAACAAAAATGTGTAGACCTCCACATGTCTGGTTCATCCTTGGGAGAAATTTCCAAACGCCTGAAGTAACCATGTTCATCTGTACAAACAATCGTATGCAAATATAAACACCATGGGACTACGAAGCCATCATACCTCTCAGGAAGGAGACGCATTCTGTCTCCTAGAGATGAAAGAACCTTGGTATGAAAAGTGCAAATCAATCCCAGAACAACAGCAAAGGACCTTGTGAAGATGCTTGAGGAAATGGGTACAAAGTATTTATATCCACAGTAAAACGAGTCCTGTATCGATGTAACCTGAAAGGCCGCTCAGCAAGGAAGAAGCCACTGCTCCAAAACCGCCATAAAAAAGCCAGACTACGGTTTGCAACTGCACATGGGGACAAAAATTGTACTATTTGGAGAAATGTCCTCTGGTCTGATGAAACAAAAATAGAACTGTTTGGCCATAATGACCATCGTTATGTATGGAGGAAAAAGGGGGAGGCCTTCAAGCCGAAGAAAACCATCCCAAACGTGAAGCACAGGGGTGGCAATATCATGTTGTTGGGGTGCTTTGCTGCAGGAGGGACTGGTGCACTTCACAAAATAGATGGCATCATGAGAAAGAAAATATTATGTGGACATATTGAAGCAACATCTCAAGATATTAGTCAGGAAGTTAAAGCTTGTTCGCAAATGGGCCTTCCAAATGGACAATGAGCCCAAGCATACTTCAAAAGTTGTGAGTAGCTTAAGGACAACAAAGTCAAGGTATTGGAGTGGCCATCACAAAGCCCTGACCTCCATCCTACAGAAAATGTGTGGGCAGAACTGAAAACCTGTGTGCGAGCAAGAAGGCCTACAAACCTGACTCAGTTAAACCAGGTCTGTCAGGAGGAATGGGCCAAAATTCACCCAACTTATTGTGGGAAGCTTGTGGAAGGCTACCTGAAATGTTTGACCCAAGTTAAACAACTTAAAGGCAATGCTACCAAATACTAATTGAGTGTATGCAAACTTCTGACCCACTGGGAATGTGATGAAAACAATAAAAGCTGAAATAAATCATTCTGGCTAGTATTATTCTGACATCTCACATTCTTAAAATAAAGTGGTGATCCAAACTGACCTAAGAAAGAGACTTTTTACTAGGTTTAAATGTCAGGAATTGTGAAAAACTGAGTTTAAATGTATTTGTCTAAGGTGTATGTAAACCTCCGACTTCAACTGTATGGTTTACAGTTTTCATAAAGTCCAATGAAGTTCCTTGATGGCCGTCTTGGTATCCACTTGCGGTGGGATATTCCACGGCTGTGACGATAACTGAGGAGAGTTCTCTTTGGAGATTATATGGTCGGCGTTTGACAGTGAGGAATTTTACGTCAGATGAACAAAAGGACTTGAGTTCTTGTATGTTGTTACAATTACACTATGAGTCGTTAATCATGGAACATACACCCTTGCCCTTCTTCTTACCAGAGAGATTATTATTCCTGTCGGTGCGATGCACTGAAAATCCCGTTGGAGGTAGGGACTCTGACAGCATATCCCCAGCTAGCCATGTTTCCATGAAACAGAGTATGTTACAATCCCGGATATCTCTTTGGAAAGCTAAATCAGTTCAAATGCCCTGGGAGGTGCAGACAAAGGATCTGCTTTGGGAATGTCTTATTCCTGGTCGTAGCGCTGGTTGTGCTGGTAAGTTGATGTCTCTCTGATATCCAATAGTTCTTCCCGGGTGTGTGTAATATCACTTAAGGTGTTCTGGGCTAACAATGTAATAAATAATACATTAAAAAAAACAAAATACTGCACAGTTTCCTAAGGACTCGAAGCGAAGCTGCCATTTCTATCGGTGCCATCTTGTCCAGGTGCGACCAAACTAGGGCCTGCAAGACCTGCCTTGTTGACAGTGCTGTTAAGAAGGCAGAGCAATGCTTTATAATGGACAAACTTCTCCCCATCTTAGCCAATGTTGTATCAATGTTTTGACAATGACAATTTACAATCTAGGGTTACTCCAAGCAGTTTAGTCACCTCAACTTGCTCAATTTCCACATTATTCACCACAAGATTTTGTTGAGGTTTAGGGTTTAGTGAAGGATTTGTCCCCAATACAATACTTTTAGGTTTTTTTATACAGTATTTAGGACTAACTTATTCCTTGCCATCAATTTTGAAACTAAGTGTTTGTTAAGTGTTGCTGTCATTTCACTAGCTGTAGTAGCTGATGTGTATATTGTTGAGTCACCCGCATACAAAGACACACTGGCTTTACTGAGTGGCATGTCGTTAGAAAAGTTGAAAAAAGTAAGGGGCCTAGACAGCTTCCCTGGGGAATTCCTGATTCTAGCTGGATTATGTTGGAGAGGCTTCCATTAAAGAACACCTTCTGTGTTCTGTTGGACAGGTAACTCTTTATCCAAAATATAGCTGGGTGTGTAAAGCCATAACACATATGTTTTTCCAGCAGCAGACTATGATCGATTATGTCAAAAACCGCACTGAAGTCTAATAAAACAGCTCCCACAATCTTTTTTTCATCAGTTACTCTCAGCTAATCATCGGTCATTTGTGTAAGTGCTGTGCTTGTTAAATGTCCTTCCCTATAAGCGTACTGAAAGTCTGTTGTCAATTTGTTAACTGTAAAGTAGCGTTGTATCTAGCCAAACACCATTTTTTTCCAAAAGTTTGCTAAGAGTTTGTAACAGGATGATTGGTCGGCTATTTGAGCCAGTTCTGTTTTTTTGTTCTATTCTTAGGTAGCAAAATTATTTTAAAATAAAGTGTGTTCCCTCCGTGCCTGAGGGAACACACTTTCTAGTAGGCTTAAATTGAAGATATGGCAAATAGGAGTGGCAATATCATCCGCTATTAACCTAAATAATTTTCCATCCAAGTTGTCATACCCCGGTGGTTTGTCATTGTTGATCGATAGTAATAATTGTTTCACGTCTTCCACACTCTCTTTACGGAATTCAAAATGACAGGGCTTGTGAGCCTGTCATTCTATAATAGAGGATTGAACAAGACAGAGCAGGAGACAAAAGAGAACAGAGGCCAAGCCACAGGAATGCAATTGGAAACATTTTAGATAAGTGTCAACCTGTCATCCTGAAGCGTCAAACAGAATCTTCAGCATTTCTTCTTATCTTTACAACATGCCCTAAAAACCGAGAGAGATGGCCTTTCGTTCGGCTGGACATGCACAACGTCAACTGAAAGGAGCCTGGAGAAGATCAGATCAGATTCCTACAGCAGGGTAGAAAAGGGGATTTTCTCCTTATATAATGCAGGTGTTTTTCCATGACAGTTACTACCTGGCTGCAAGGCTGGGCACAAGGCCTATGCAAATCAGCTCAGCTCAGCCATGCCAATGAGCCCTCTTACCAACCTCTCAACCTATTAATTACCTGAAAACTAACAAGGCACACAGAGTACGGCATTCTCAACACTACACTCCAACCAACAGACCCTGATGCGATAGAAAGATCGAGGGCCTGTTAAAAAAAGGAGGGATACCCAACTAAATGGACTGTGTTAGTTGAATCTCAGAGGTTCTCAGAGGGACTCTCTAAAAAGAGAGGTTCTCAGAGGTTCCGGGAAGGGTTCAGCTGATCAGTAGAAGAAGTTAGACTGAGTTCAATTTATTTTACTAAATGTGTGGTATTTGTCTTTATAAAAAAGAGAAATGCAAAATGAAGTAATAGATTAATACACCATATAATATGTGAAACACCTTTTGTAACAACAATATACAGTATACAATTTAGTGCTCCAGCCTGCCAAGTGAATTTGCATGCCTGGATTCAATTGAATGGTCTCCTGTTCCAGATCCTTTCTGCCTTTCCACTGTTTGCTCCAAATTCCCACATACTTCACACACACACGCACGCATGCATGCACACACGCACGCACGCACACACACACACAAATACACACACACACACACGCACACACACACACACACACACACACACACACACACACACACACACACACACACACACACACACACACACACACACACACACACACACACACACACACACACACACACACACACACACACGCACGCACGCACGCACGCACGCACGCACACACACACACACACACACACACATAAATGGATATAATTTACTTATTATTCAACTGTGAAGTAATGCAAGTGAATACATTGTTCTACACACAGGGATCATGCCTATATAAGCCAGTGGATTTGTAGCTACTGTTGAAATGATGTTGGCATTTAAAAGGATTATAATCACTCGCCACCCGGGGTTTACCGTTGATAATGCACATACAGCATTCGAATGTAAACTCCTGAGCTTTAAAGCCCAAATACCATTGTAACTCAGCTTAAATAATAAAGAGTGAATTTAGATTCCCTTCCTTCAGGTAGATTTCTCAGTACATATTTTTCACAGGTTGGGATCACAAACAACAACTTGCCTTCATATGCACGTCTTGGTAAGTAAATTGGAGTATATATTCCCATAATTTATTTGGATAAGTTTAAATCTTTACATTACTATTGGCTACTAGTGCTAACCCAGTATGGTATATCCATAGGGACTTCCAGGTTTGAAGTGGCTAGTAGCCTATCCAATGACTCCTCCACAGTCAATGATGTCGGCCTCTGTGCAGGTTGGATAGCCCAGCCTGCAGCTACTGCTCTCCAGCCCATGAACCATTGGTCCTACCCAAAGTACCTCCAACAACATGACCCCACCACCACTACCTCCACCACCTTGCCCCTCACCACTGACATGTACATGGTGGGCCCATCCTCCATACTCACCTACACACACACATCTCTTTTTACCAACTTTGGGGAGAGTGAAAGAGCAACTAATCTTGATGCCAATTGAATTAACCTCTACGGGATGGGTGTCCCTAAACCGGGACGGATGCTAACGTGTGCTAATGTGAATGGAATGACATTTTAAACAACAGCCAACTTTCCGTGACATAGACATGTCTTAAATGGGCAGAAAGCTTAAATTCTTGTTAATCTAACTGCAGTTCTAATTAACAGTAGCTATTAAAGTGAAAAATGCCATGCTATTGTTTGGGGAGAGTGCACAACAACAAAACATTTTTATCACGTCAACTGGTTTGATACATTCACCTCTGAAGGTAAATAATGTACTTACATTCAGTAATCTTGCTCTGATTTGTCATGCTGAGGGTCCCAGAGATAAAATGTAGCATAGTTTTGTTTGATCAAATAAATGTATATGTTCAAATGTAGGAATGACCGCACTGCTGTCTCTGGCTCCACACCCACCCCGCCCGGACATCTAAACTCCACCAAGGCACCTGCAAGTTCCCCGACATTTCTGGGGGGAATGGCCTTGGCCCTCACCCTCCGATCCAACAGGATCCAGACATGCTCAATGGGATTGAGATCTGCGCTCTTCGCTGGCCATGGCAGAACACTGACATTCCTGTCTTGCAGGAAATCATGCACAGAATGAGCAGTATGTTTTTTTGTTTGTATTATATTTTACTAGATCTAATGTGTTATATTCTCCTACATTAATTTCACATTTCCACAACCTTCAAAGTGTTTCCTTTCAAATGGTATCAAGAATATGCATATCTTTGCTTCAGGTCCTGAGCTATGTATGGGCAGTTTGTCATGGGCGTCGTAAGAAGCGGACCAAGGTGCAGCGTGGTGAGCGTACATTTTCCTTTTATTTATAGAAATGTTGCCAACAAAACAAGGAAATGACCGTGAAGCTTAACTTCGGCTATAATGCCTCTAACAAAGTCAACTACCCACACTGAAAGGAGGGGAAAAGGGCTACCAAGTATGATTCCCAATCAGAGACAACGATAGACAGCTGTCCCTGATTGAGAAGTTAGATTTGGGTATGTCATTTTAGGCAAAAAATGAAAAAAAGAGTATGATCTTTAAGAGGTTTAAAGCATAAACTCTGTAAAAATTCCATCATATCCACAGAGCATAGTAATATACACCTTCACCTGTACAAAATAGTTGTAACACAACTGGGGTTTGACTACAAACACAACCCCTGTTGTCGGTGCAGACCCTAGCACCTACGTCCACAGCCCTCACGCAAGTGGACCTCCAGGACTCAGTGTTGACTTATATCCAGGGCCTATGGACCCAGCCGCTAACCACCATCCCTACATCGGGCGTGCATTTTGCCTTTCACCCTGCCACTCTGGCTGGGTCTCAGTTGCTTCCCATGTCCATGACAGTGACCCCACTATGCCCCAGCAGGACCCCCAGCCCCTGGAGCAGAGTCCTGCTGTGGCTGAAGAGCCCAACCCTCTGGAGAAACTTCTGGAGGACCAGGATCAGGATGACAAATACACATATGTGAACAGTTCCTCAAACTTCATCCCCAGTGTCTAAGATATATTAGTGTTGGAGCCAGTCATAATCATTTTGGAAATGTTTACAGAATGCTTATGAATGTTTTATCTATGGGTTATAAATGAATGTATTGTGTCGGTAACCCTTGTATTTCTATTGCTCATAATTCAGGTACATGGTGCTTGTAGTTATTCTTTCCTTTATGTTGTAATGTACATTGAAGTACTGTGAATTGCTTTTTTTATGAAGTAAAAGGAACAGTGTTGTAGTTTGACTAGTTCTATTATTTACTTTACAAGAGTTTTGCTGAAAAATAACTGCTGTCATGTATTATAGATGCTGTAACTGAAAGACAGGCCTTGAATGATTTGTCCCGCATCAATTTAAATGACTTGTAAGATGTTTATTTGTGAAAGAAATACCTCCTTTCTGACAACCATAATCGAATACAGTTGTTTTAAAAGTAGTTACTCTGAGACGTCATTCAATTGTTAAATGAACCCATATTGATATTTATCCAGGGTCTGCTTTGAAGAGTACTTGACATAAAACATGAAAACATCTTCTTGCCTGTAGCCTTTCACTCTCTTGTCATTATCTTTTGAAATCAGAAGTCAGAAGTTATGGCTGTCAGCTAACTATGGTCCAAGAGTGGGAAAGGCCTTGGTTCTCTGTTTATCTGGCTGTCCCATCTGTGGCTCCCCTATGGGGTTTTGATGTCTACCACCCCCCAGGCCCCAGGGGAAACCGTCAGAGAAGGGGCTCTGAAGCACACCTGCCACACCCACCTGAAGAAAATCAACTACTACAGGTCTGAGGTCAGGCAAGACTGCTCTTGTGTTCTTTCAGTTTATTGGTTTGTGTTTGAAGGAATGTTACGTTACAGTATGTTACATGGCAGTATTTAGAGATCCTGAAGACCGTGTGGGGCTTCAAAATGCATTATGTCAAACATATTCTGTCAATAATTGTCAAACCTCTACTCTTTCTGTATGTTAACTTGTAAATTCATTTGAATGCCATTACTCAATTTAAGACTTCAATAGCATACTAATACGTTTCATAGTGGACAGAACTGACAGTTCTAAGGCCTCATACGATATGTCCTAAACACAACTATTACAGAACATTCTGATTTTCAGTTGAAGATTAAACAGAAAATGCTTATCTTTCTCTTATCAAAATGAAGTATGACATGAAACACAGCTAACAGTGTGGCATAATAAAAGTGTTTTAAACTCCAAATAAATCATCAAGGGAACCACAGTCTTATCTCTCAAATATATCTATATTTTTTGGCACATCTTGAAAATCTATCACCAATGACAACGTCCTCCATCAGGCCTTCAACCTTTTATTCCTGTTATAATATGTATTAACGCCCTTAGGATGAAGGTCCTGACATACCTTGTAGCCTCTTTCTGTTTGTGTTTGCATTGCTTGATAGTACTTAAGAAGAAAGACGACAGCTATGTTGAGATGATACAGTGCATTCGGAAAGTATTCAGACCTCTTGACATTTTCCTCATTTAGTTACGTTACAGTCTTATTCTAAAATTGATTCAATTATTTTTCCCCTCATCAATCTACACAACAATAACACCGATTTATTTTGAACATTTTGCAAAAAATAATTGACGTTTACATAAGTGTTCAGAACCTTTATTCAATACTTTGTTGAAGCACCTTTGGCAACAATTACAGCCTCAAATCTTCTTGGATATGATGCTACAAGTTTGAAACACCTGTATTTGTGGACTTTCTCTCATTCTTCTCTGCAGATCCTCTCAAGCTCTGTCAGGTTGGATGGGTAGCGTCGCTGCACAGCTATTTTCAGGTCACTCTAGAGATATTAGATTGGGAGCAAGTTTCCGTCAGGGATTTCTCTGTACTTTGCTCCATTCATCTTTCCCTCAATCATGACTTCTCTCCCAGTCCCTGCCACTGTTTCTCATGGTCTGAGTTCTTTAGGGGCCTTTTGACAAACCCCAAATGAGCTGTATGTGTATTTGTGTTTATTATGGAACCCCATTAGCTACTGCCAAGGCAGCAACTACTCTTCCAGGGGTTTATTATAGATCCCCATTAGCTACTGCCAAGGCAGCAACAACTCTTCCAGGGGTTTATTATAGATCCCCATTAGCTACTGCCAAGGCAGCAACTACTCTTCCAGGGGTTTATTATAGATCCCCATTAGCTACTGCCAAGGCAGCAACTACTCTTCCAGGGGTTTATTATAGATCCCCATTAGCTACTGCCAAGGCAGCAACTACTCTTCCAGGGGTCTGGCAAAATCAAGGCAGTCATACAATTTTAAAAACATTACCATACATTCATCACAGAATTACAACACACAACACCCTCAGGCCCATACTCCACTACCACATATCTACAACACAAAATCCATGTGTATGTGTGTCTAGTGCATATGTTATCATGTGTGTGTGTGCATGTGTCTGGGCCTATGTTTGTGTTGCTTCACAGTCCCTGCTGTTCTTATCTGTTGTTTAAATATAACTCTACTGCTTGCATCAGTTACCTGATGTGGAATATAGTTGCATGAATAGAGTTGCATGGCTCTATTTAGTAGTGTGTGCCTCCCATAGTCTGTTCTGGACTTGGGGACTGTGAAGAGACCTCGGGTGACATGTCTTGTGGAGTATGCAAGGGTGACTGAGCTGTGTGCTATTCGTTTAAACAGACCGCTCTGTGCTTTCGACATGTCAATACATCTCACAAATACAAGTAGTGATGAATTCAATCTCTACTCTACTTTGAGCCAGGAGAGATTGACATGCATATTATTAAGTCTCTCTTTGTGGCACCTGACCACACGACGGAACAATGGTCCCGGTGCGACAAAACTAGAGCCTGTAGGACCTGCCTTGTTGATAGTGTTGTTAAGGAGGTAGAGTAGCACTTTATTATGGACAGACTTCTCCCCATCTTAGTTACTGTTGCATCAATATGTTTTGACCATGACAATTTACAATCCAGGGTTACTCCAAGCAGTTTAGTCACCTCAACTTGCTCAATTTCCACATGATTTATTACAATATTTAGTGAACAGATTAGTGAATATATAGTGAATGATTTGTCCCAAATACAATGCCTTCAGGTTTTTAAATATTTAGGACTAATTTATTCCTTGCCACCCATTCTGAAACTAACTGCAGCTTTTTGTTAAGTGTTGCAGTCATTCCAGAAGCTGTAGTAGCTGACTTGTATGATGTTGAGTCATCCGCATACAAAGACACACTGGCTTTACTCAAAGTTGTAAAAACATCTCAAGGATGATAAACGGAAACAGGATGCAATTGATCTCAATTTTGAGTCTCATAGCAAAGGGGATGAATACTTTTGAAGTCGGAAGTTTACATACACCTTAGCCAAATACATTTAAACTCAGTTTTTCACAATTCCTGACATTTAATCCTGGTAACAATGTTCGGTCTTCGGTCAGTTTGGATCACTACTTTATTTTAAGAATGTGAAATGTCAGAATAATAGTAGAGAGAATGATTTATTTCAGCTTTTATTTTTTTCATCACATTCCCAGTGGGTCAGACGTTTACATACACTCAATTAGTATTTGGTAGCGTTGCCTTTAAGTTGTTTAAATTGGGTCAAACTTTTCAGGTAGCCTTCCACAAGCTTCCCACAATAAGTTGGGTGAATTTTGTAGGCCTCTTTGCTCGCACACGCTTTTTCAGTTCTGCCCACAAATGTTCTATAGGATTGAGGTCAGGGCTTTGAGATGGCCACTACAATACCTTGACTTTGTTGTCCTTAAGCTACTTTGTCACAACTTTGGAAGTATGCTTGGGGTCATTGTCCATTTGGAAGACCCATGGGCGACCAAGCGTTAACTTCCTGACAAATGTCTTGAGATTTCGCATCAATATATCCACATAATTTTCCATCTTCGTGATGCCCTCTATTTTGTGAAGTGCACCAGTCCCTCCTGCAGCAAATCACCCAACATGATGATGCCAGCCCCGTGCTTCACGATTGGATGGTGTTCTTCAGCTTGCAAGCATCCCGCTTTTTCTTCCAAACATAACGATGGTCATTATGGCCAAACAGAACTATTTGTGTTTCATCAGACCAGAGGACATTTCTCCAAAAAGTACGATCTTTGTCCCCATGTGCAGTTGCAAACCGTAATCTGGCTTTTTATGGTGGTTTTGAAGCAGTGGCTTCTTCCTTGCTGAGCGGCCTTTCAGGTTATGTCGATACAGGACTCGTTTTACTGTGGATATAGATACTTTTGTACCTGTTTCCTCCAGCATCTTCACAAGGTATTTTGCTGTTGTTCTCGGATTGATTTGCACTTTTGGCACCAAAGTACGTTCATCTCTAGGAGACAGAGCGCATCTCCCTCCTGAGCGGTATGATGGCTGTGTGGTCCCATGGTGTTTACACTTGCATACTATTGTTTGTACAGATGAACCTGGTACCTTCAGTCGTTTGGAAATTGCTCCCAAGGATTAACCAGACTTGTGGAGGTCTACAAATTTTTGTTCTGAGGTCTTGGCTGATTTCTTTTGAATTTTCCGATGATGTCAAGCAAAGAGGCACTGAGTTTGAAGGTAGGCCTTGAAATACATCGACAGGTACACCTCCAATTGACTCAAATTACTGTATGTCAATTAGCCTATCAGAAGCTTCTGAAGCCTTGACATAAATTTCTGAAATTTTCCAAGCTGTTTTAAGGCACAGTCAATTTAGTGTATGTAAACTTCTGACCCACTGGAATTGTGATACAGTGAAATATAAGTGAAATAATCTGTCTGTAAACAATTGTTGGAAAAATTACTTTTGTCATGCACAAAGTAGACAAAACTATAGTTTGTTTACAAGAAATTTGTGGAGTGGTTGAAAAACAAGTTTTCATTATTCCAACCTGTCACAACTTCCGCCGAGGTGGGCTCCCCCTCCTTGTTCGGGCGGCGTTCGGCAGTCGACGTCACCGGCCTTCTAGCCATCGCCGCTCCATTCTTCATTGTTCCATTTGTTTTGTCTTGCTCCCTGCACACCTGGTTTACATTCCCTAATAAACTGCATATATATATATTCCTCTGTCCCCCCCCATGTCTTTGTGTGGGATCGTTTTGTTACGTCTTTTGTATTGACGCGCCTAGCTGTTTTTTCCTCAGGTACTATGCTTCAACCAGGAGTATGTTTAATTGTTAAACATTTTTGCTTATTTGTGACTTTGTCACGCTTTGCACTTTTGCCTTTGGCTGGAGGTTTATTGGACACTGTTGCGTCCGTCTGTTGTTTGCTTCTGCCGAATAAAGTGTGCGCCTGATCACAATTCTCTGCTCTCCTGCACCTGACTTCAACACCAGTAGCACATACTCTGACACAACCTAAGTGTATGTACATTTCAGACTTCAACTGTACGTAAATAAGGTATTTCTGTTTTTTACTGTTAATACATTTGCAAAAAAAAATCTAAAAACCTTTTTTTCGCTTCGTCATTTTGGGGTATTGTATGTAGATTGATGAGGATTTTTTTTTATTCAATCAATTTTATAATAAGGCTGTAACGTAACCAAATGTGGAAAAGGCAAAGACCTGAGTACTTTCCAAATGCACTATGTCATTAGCTCTGAAGTATGTGATTCTTATCATGGCTCTCAACTAATGCAGCCAGTGTATCTCCTGTATGGTTTTAAGAATACAGCACCTTCATTCTGGCTAAAGAGATGCTCCAACATGCCTGCACAGCTGCCCTGAGACTGAGGGCGGGACATGTGCTATGGCTGCCAAGAAGCATCACGGAAAGGCAGTGCTCTGGTGGGCACTCTCCATGATCTAACAGGTTCCAGGAGACAAGGATTAGTTAGGCATTGTGTGAAATCCTTCACATTTAATTCCTGTGATATTGGTTTTGAGTAGCGCTTTAAAAAAAAAGGGTTCTATGATGACAGGTAGGGTTAAAAATGAAACATTTTTCATCTGAAGATAATGAATAACCTTGCGAGTATGAGTTACCATACCCGGTCTCAGGGATGGAACATTCTGGAAACCCCTTCGGTCTCCTCAGAGTTAGGTAAATCTGCTTTTTTAGTTTATTTTCACCCCATATATTGAACAACCAGAGTTCCCTACAACTGCAGGTTCTGGTGCCTCTAGGGCAGTTCAAAATGTTGTTTAGGTACCTCCTTGCTGAGGAATGTGATTGTTTTTCTTGAATATTTGTAATATTTTATATTTTATTTTGCATATTTAATAACTCATGTATTTGCAGAGTCCACTTCTAAAATATACTGTATATATGATCACTTTCAAAAATAATAAACAAATATTTATAATATTTTGTATTTTATTTGACATATTTTATAACGTGTGTATTTGCAGGGTTCACTTATAAAATATATATTGGTCTCAATGGTGATTCACTTTCAAAAAATAAATAATGTTTCTGTAAATTAAGCACTGCTGGCAATAATTGTATTTTTTATGACCTCAGACACTAGACCATATAATTGTGGTTCTGGTAAATGGTACTGTATGCATAAACAGGTATTTGTCTTATCTCATAGCTTTGAGAGATGGGGGGGGGGGAACCCAAATCCAATCTCTGCCAAGGTGCCATGGGTGAGGTGCCATGGGTGAGGTGCCATGGGTGAGGTGCCATGGGTGAGGTGCCATGGGTGAGATTGCTATTGGCCTGATATCAGGTAAATTAATCTTCTCCTTCAGTTAGTGTTTGTATTCCAGCACATGCCAAATGCTTCTATAGGCTGGTTTGCCATCATACATAGCCAGCCTACAGAGTCACATTTTGTGGTTTTACTATAACATTCAACTTGCTGTAAAACCTTGTTTAATAACCTTTTACTGCAGTTGGCTAAATCAGGGTCACACCGAGTGATTCTTGGTAGTCTTAAACAAATCTACTTTGAAACAAAAGTATACACCTCACACACATGGTTATGGTGTAATGAATACTCAGAGAGAAAAAGGTCTAGATTCACACGCTGATCGCTGCAGGTGTTTATTTTACCTTCACAGAAGGCAGGAATCGTGGTCACAGGCACTCAATGGTCATACACAAGTAGGCAAACAGGCAGGTGAATCAAAACTAGGACTGAAGGCTATAACTGGTTTTCACAAATGAGCTAGGAAAAGACTTAGTAGAGTCTAAATGAACAATACCTCACAAAGGCACAAACAGAATGAACTGAACTAAATGAGACCAGGTGAGTAACTAATACAGGTGAAATCAATGAACAAAGATGAAAGACAGGGCTACGTTCAAGAACACAAAGAAACAGGGCTACGTTCAAGAACACAACGAAACAGAACACAAGGCTGGCTAAGAAAATAAATACAGAACCTTACATATGAACTTAATTTTTTTTTAAATAAAACACCTGTACCATGTCAGATATAGAGTTGAAATATATTACATTTTGAGTTTGCATTCCAATATTACATTTTATATACAGCACAGAAGACTGAAATATATATTTTTTAAATGTTTGACATAGAAACACTGGATATTTGGAAATAATCTTTATTCATTATAAATTACAACACATATTAATAACATTCCACCTATGAGGCCAGAAGGAGCTTTTGGTCATTGACTGCAGGAAAGCTATCTTTTTCAGGAGTAATTCTTTCTCCCCAAGTGATCTTGGAAGTAATAATTCTATAATGCAAAGTCTCCGGTGTAGCAACGTAATTCTATGCATTGGATTTCATATGCTTGAAATGAATGAGTTTATAGTTGTGGAGTAATAAATGACCATTTTATACAGGTGTAAAGCATACACTTTGCAGGGTGCGTTGTGCATCATTTAAGTGATTGATGCATTCTGCAATTTATTTGGGCCTAACAAAAATAGTTAATTGCATCAACAAGTCTGTTGATTTACAACTTCTTTGACCTGGATTGAAGAGGTCATATTATATATATGTTTGTTATTATTTTATATTTATACAATTGCTCAGAGAACGAGAATGGTTTAACAAATAATACAAAAAAATTGTGAAAATGATTGGCACCCCTGTTTCCAATACTCTAGCACCCTCCCCCTTGGGTACTTTTCTTCATATGCTTCTGTTTTTCAACGCCAAACACACCATTGGTGTGCGTGGTGATAGCTCTTTTTTCATGTCATCTGATCATAGCACCGATTCCAATCCAAGTGCCAATTCTGTTTATCAAACTTAAACCAGCACTATGGTCAGATGCCATGAAAATATAGCCTTTTTTCAAACACACCAGTGATGGGTTTGGAGTTGAAAAATGGAAGCATATGCAGAAAGGTACCTCATACCTATGGTAAAATATGCTGGTGGATCTTTGATGTTATGGAGATATTTTGCTTCCACTGGTCCTGGGACCCTTGTTAAAGCGACAATCAGCAGTTGAGACAATAACAAAGCGTCCTCCTCACCCGAGTTTTGGTAAAAAGCTGAAGGATAGGGCTGGGGAAATGTAACCACTCTCAAATTCGTAGACAGAGCTATGGATGTAAGGACTGACCATCCATTACATAAAAATTATAGTTTTAACCATATTTTGAGGCTGTATAGTGTTTGTTCACATTTACTTTGTTGACCAACATTGGATTGAAACAAGCTTATATTTGGGGTTCTGATATGGTATGACGGTTTAACTAAGCTCAGAAGGCATTTAGAAGTTATATTCTTCAAGCATCAATACGAACATTTCATTAAGTCAGAAGTACACATTTTAGAAAAAGGTTTTAGTGTCATTAACCTCATAAGGGGAGGGTGCTAGAGTATTGAAAACACGGGAGCCAATCATTTTGACCTGTATCTTTTTGAGTTTTTTAAAATTACTTTTTAAACAAAATCTCTTTCTCTCAGCAATTGTATTAGTATAAAATAATAACATTTCCCTATTTGTTTTGCATACAATATAGCTAAGAACGTGTATTATATATTTTATGCATCATTTTTTGCTCAGCTTTATCAAGGGTGCCAGTAATGACGGACCTGACTGTATATTCATGAGGTACAAATGCCCAAGCAATCAACCTTTGCTTTGAGATGCTTTCAGACAGGTTCAGACAAATCTGAGTTTTCATCTACTGGGAGAAATTCTGTGTGAAATAAATGCTACATCAACACAGTGTATTGGAAATACAATAGCTATGAGCAGAGTTCATGCTCAGACTTGCCCTCTTGCAACACTGGGAATGAAAAAGTTGCCCTCAATCTTCCCTCGTCTTCAAAGAGTAAAATGTCAGGACACATTTAGACTGGGACTTATATGTAATGCGGGTAATTAGGTCTAATGGCAAATGGAAAAGACCTCTACTGAAACCATGAGAATACAGGGGGACACATACAGCGACAAACATCTCGTCATTGTAAAGATCAGACTTAAGATGAGAAAAACCCAAGACCAACAAAACAGGACCAAAAAAAGTACCACACCGCATTCCCTAAAACCCAGGAGTAAATGATACATTACATTAGGACATTTGGACCAGCCCAAAATAAAAATGTCTCAACAATAAATCAGCCTGTTTCGAGGAGAAGGGACAAGCCAAATAAAAATTATTGGACAAAGTAGTGAAGATTTGTGGCACTATGACACCTTTTTTTCTGAAGGTCAGATACTCTCTTCCCAAGACCAAGCATGTTATTGGCCTGAAGCTTAAAAGGTCTATAAGGACTAAATAGAACTGGGTAGAAGGTCTGGAACAAAAACAAGAGAGTGTAGGAAAATATAGATTTTTTTTACACAATGCAATAACAATAGTAAAAGAGTTTGAAGTGTGCAGCCCCAACGTGTAGGGGAGCTCTCGACACAGAATTAGAATTGCAGGTGTCATTGTGGTGTGTATGGTGCAGCACCTCTCTTCCCTCCCTGCTCTGGCTTCCTGGTGCTAGAGGGCACAATTTCTGAAAGGTAGAGCACAGGCGTGCTAGTCAGGCCAATTTGTTGGGACAAACATGTATGGCCTTGCTAATCCACACATTTCCCAAAAGGAACAAACACTGTTCGGAACAGAACTGTTTGAAAACATCTAGGAATGTATCTAGGGTTAATCATCCCTTTTTTATATGTATTGTATTTCTTTCACCTTTATTTATAGCCGTAAATCAATTAAGAATACATTCTTAATTACAATGATGACTTGTCAATCCCTAAGGACTGGTCAAAAGGCAAGGCATTGACACTATCAATGCTGAGATGGTCAAGAACAACCCTTGAAATTGCATCGAAATGCACAGATAGATCTGTTTGAAAACATATGGGAGTTCATTTAGGAATAGTCACACTCCTCTCTGGCTTGGTTTTTTTTCACACAAAAAAGGGAGTGGCTGCATGGACCACACATTCACTATACGCGACATCATACAACAATGCCTGGAATGGAAAGCCGCTTTATACCTCAACTTGATCTTCTTCAGAAATGCTTTCGACAGTGTGCTCAGAAACAGAATTTGGAAAGTCCTCTCATGGCATCCCCCACTAACAAATGACTTGTTAGCTGCCTCTAGAGGGAAGTTAAATTTACCATCCTTGTTAACAACCTTAAAAGACTGGTTCTCCATCATCTGTGGCGTACCCCAAGGATGCATTCTCTCACCCATTCTTTTCATGGTTGCTACTGACTGATTCATTAGGAACATTGTAAAAGACCGACCTCGAGGGCCACATCCAGTGGACTCCCTTCTTAGTGCTTGAGGATCTTGAATTTTCAGAGGACATTGCTCTGCATGCTCTTTTCCTAACAATCCCGCATGCAGATGATCACAACTAGATTGAGCCAGTTTGCTGACCAACTGGGCCAGCAGATAAATGTGGAAAAAGACCCACGAGCTGAGAATCAACACACCATGTGTATTGAATCACATATTTTATTATGTGCAGATAGACTGACCCTCGTTTTTTTTTAGAGGTAGTTAACCATTTTTTTCTGAACTGAACTGCTAATATAAAATTCATAATAATGTTGCTTTGGCAAACACTGGAAATAAAAAAACAGTCTATAAATGTGGTACATGTAATTAGAAAATAGAAAAGAAATCTACATATTAAAATAAAATCTGTAGACACACTGTTTCTCTTTTTGTCAGGAATGGATCTCTCCTTACCCATTTTACATTTTAATCACTTAGCAGAAGACACTCTTATCCAGAGCAATTGGGGTTAAGTGCCTTGCTCAAGGGTCCATCAACAGATTTTTCACCTAGTCGGCTCCAGGACTCTTAACCGCAAAGCTACATGCCACCTACCCCAGTCGTGATGGTGTTATCACAGCAATAAATTAATGTGTTCCTCTGGTTGGTCAGTATTAAAAGGCCTTATGGTTCGAACAGAAGGAGCGTGCTTTACATCTTGTGCCGATATCAAACCTTGTGAAATACTTTTATCGGGCCCGCCTTCCTTACACACAAGTAAGGACTTGATAGGAAACACCAACACAATCCTTTGAAGTGACATTGTGCCAAGTCAGCAAACATTCCAACCCAAAGACAAATAAGAAAACGCTGTGAATGAGTATGAATCAGTGCCTGTGACTTTCAAATATGCACATATGTACACATACTGGAGTATGTTTGATCCTCAAATACCACAAGTTATTTTCTATGAAGTAATATTGCTGTTTGATATGTAAGTGGTACTTCAGGGTTTCATATTCGGTGCACTCATGTTGGAATGAGATTCACTAATAACGATCGAACGTAGCAAACAGTGAGCTGTTGTTCACTTTCTTTTCAATCCTTCAATGGTGCCCCAGGAGGAATATTACTCATTCATCACAATCACATCCTACTCACCGATCACTTTGTTAAGACACAAGAGTTTGCAACTTATTTTCCCACATTCACTAATCAATTATTGCAGCTGTTTGAAATCACAGCTACTGCAAGGGCAATTACTGTCAAATGATCAGCTCCGGGGTATACTGTCACAGTTAAGTTATGTTTTAAATGTCACGCTCAAATCCTCCGAAGGTGTATGTGTAGCTCAATAAATGTAGTTTAGGATGATTTGTAACACATACATTTTGAATGAAGTTTCGGCTATGATGACACAGACTCTATGTAGAAACAGCACTTCCAGAGAGTAAATCATCTCTTTAGCCAACAGTGTTAAACAACAGCCTAACCATACCGTACGTTTGGCATGGTTAATAGATAAATTACATAAAAAACAAAGGCTCAATAGCAGTGTTCTGTCATATTGCGGGTGGCTCGTGAGTCTTAGCAGGTGAAAGTGCAAATTGATCTAGGGTGGACAAGCATTTCACTACACCTGCGATAACATCTGCTGAATATGTGTATGTGACCAATACCATTTGATTTGATTTGATTTGACAAGGTGAAACAGGGGATTTCCACAGAGGATTGTTAAACAGGCACTTGGCATGAGAGTAGGGGACTTTGGAACCCTGGACACACCCTAGCATTCATTTGTCTTTGACACATTCCTTTTCAGCACTGAGTGAGTGCTGACTGTCAGTTCATCTGGACAGCATAAAACCCTTTATTTTTTAAATATTATTTTTTACATTTAAGTTGAGAAATTGTATGGAACAAATGGTGTGGTACTTGGTAATTGTTTCCTTGTCCTTTTCGTTGTGTCTTTATGTTGCAAGTAAATATTATGCTCAGAATGAAAGATGTGTAGAAAGAGAGCTGTAAAGAAGGAGGCAAGGTTGCAAAATAATAAAAAATAAATGTTAATCAGGTGCATAACACAGCATAACTGATTATATAAAATGGTGGGTAGTTCCTTATCCCCAAGAGCTCAATATCCCCAATGTCATTCTAATGCATGGTGTTCCTCCAGCCCATCGAGACCTAACTAAATAGAAAAGACTGAGAGACAAGACAGACAAATTTCTAAGTATGATTAAGGTAAGGAATTCAATAAGTAAATGTGTAATTTGACTGAACTATCCCTTTTATGTTAGTGGGACCACTTTCAGTTGTTTATGAATGATTTGTGAAGCATTCATAGGCCTTATGAAGGGTTATGAAGGGGGAACACTCACTTCAGGGCTTGAGACAATTAGATGAGCTGAATGTGATAGGCGATGAGGTTAAGGTTCTATATTAGGTACAATGCCTGCTTTGTTTTTGAAAAGCTACACAGTTTTCTTGTTTAGATACCTTTTCATACAATTAATATCCTTTGTTTTTACCCAAAACCCTGCCTTGCCTCCACTCCCACCAATGGTAGAACCCAAAACAGTACCAAACCACCTTGTCACATTTGTCAATCAAGTTATAAGACAACTAATTTAGGCCATTGAGCACCACAGCTAACTTTTCCAATTGGCTGGAATAGAAACCCAAGAACCTATGAGCTGCCAGTAAGAGTTTTAAATATCAAATGGGGCCCAGGGTTCAAATAGTATGTGTTTTTTTCATATACTGTACTTTGAGTATTTGATTGAGCCTGCCTGGAGTGTGAGATGGGCGGCACATTTGTAATTTTGGGACTATTCCATTGGTTCAATTGTGCCAAGCAGGCTTAATCAGGCACATCTAACTTATCTGAAAAAATAAACAAATACTATTTTAACCCAGGTCTGCAGATGCAAGCAGTGATGAAATCTGGGCCCAACATTTAATAGGAGCTCATAATGTAGGCCCTAAAGATTTATTTAATTTGGTATGTTCAACATCAACTAGAGGTCAAGAGAAAAGACAATTACTTGAAGGCCCCTCTTTCAACTATTGTACTCTCCTTGTGTGCCATGCATGCAATTGCATCCCCTTCTTTGCCTTCAGTCTAATACCTCATAGGTTCTTCTGAGGATCTCCTGATGACACGACAAACACTAGCGCTACCTGCAGCCCTTGGCTTCCTCTCTTCCAGCATCCTCATTATTAATTCCATTATGATGAATGAGAGCAGACCCAGACACATGCTTCAGCTCAGATTGTATAAAAAGAGAAAAATGTGCTCTACTGAGGATTTAGAAATCCAAAAAGAAGCATCTTACCCCAGAACCCTTCACAAGATCACTATCCCAGAAAACTTGGTTAATGAGTTGGACTGTCATAAGAGGTCAAGGATCACAGCAGGTATGTGCTGCACTATGCTTGTAGCCTGCATACATGAGAAGGTTATACTTTTGGATGTGGGTTTATGCTACAATAATCATACCTGCTGCTATCGAACATAATGTTTAGAACAGAAGACAGGAGAGTGACAGTAAACTACTGGGGTAAAAATAGTCATAGTTATAAGCAGCTGTAACAAATGTACATGAATACATTCTGATTTGCGCGCGCATTTGGCAGGCACTGGATTATGCTTTCTATTACACACAACTCGTGCACGATTATCAAACCCCCTTTGAGCTGTTGTGTGTCATAAAAACATGAAATCCTTATCCAGGTAGTTATCTTTTATTGGTGCGTATTTTTGGTGAGATGTAACAATATGATCATTTTGGACAGGCAGGCCTACTTCTATCCCTGCTCAACCCCACTTTATCTCGGCCTCGGAGGAGACTTGGATCCCGAGGCAGAGGATGGTGTGCATGGAGGGTAGAGTGGAGACAGGAGTCTCTTGAGTTGGATGTGACCTGATGCGACGTGCACTTGCAACTGCCTTAATGGAAGATAATTTTTCCACATCCAGAGCGGTCAATGTTAACCTTATTGTTTTGTGTTTCTTCGTTTGTCAGTGGGTTTTGAGATTTTATTTTTTGTAATGACAAGCACTATAAAACAAATTCTAGATCATTATCGTCTGTCTATTGTCATTTTGTCTTGGTTACTTAGACATTTTTATTTGTGTTTTAGCAGTAAATATGATTAAATAACTTGAACATGATTGGTCTATTAAAGTTAATGTTTCTAACTAAGCTTCGGTGTGCATCTGCACAGGGAAACTAAATAGTGAGTTGAAGGGGATGATGCTGCTAATTTCGTTTGGGTAGGCTTTTCAAAGAATTTACTAAATGAATGCATCCATAAGAAAATATATGCTGAAAAAATATACTGGATGACATCATTGCATCTAGGATAGAGCAGCCCTTGGCCGTGGTATGTTGACCATAACCCCCCCCCCCCCCCCGTGCCTTATTGCTTAAATATCCAAGTCAATAACTAAGAAGATAGCACTAAGCCCACACATATCCAACATTTATCCAAACTCGGGAATTCTAAAACCATTATTCCAATCATATCAACAACAGAAACTCGGAGGAAACTTCGACCGCAAACACTCTGAAATGCAAAGCAGGCCTACATCTCAAAACAAATGCCACAAGTGTCAACGTTTGACTTCGAGTTACAGACATTGTTTTGACTGCAAATGATACTGTATTTACACAGACAACAAAGACCGAATACATTTTCAAAGGTAGCACAGCTCTGAATTGGACAAATCACGCCTGAAGTAGCTGTCCTCCGCAGGCGAGGCGTATACATAGTCTGATGTGCCATACGGTGCGTATTCTGGAGTGGAGACGCTCTCCTGGAGGTTGCAGTTCTGGTAGTGGTAGTGGTCTGGAACAAACCCATAACTCAAGTCCAGCCTCGTCGGAGAGTTGTAACACGACGAAGAGTAAGACTCCTGTGGCGAATAACTATTGTAATCGACCGGACTTGGCATATTCAGGGAACCTGACGGTGAGCTGGGAGCCTGAAAAACAAGCCAGAGGAGATGTGCATTACTATTCTAGTACAGTATAACGAAACCATGTCCTACTCCAAGTCAAATCTCTGAATGAACAAACAGCCTGAGCGTTGTCAAATATTTCATATGACCGTGCGTAATTGCAAAGAGAGGAGATTGCGCAACTGAATTTGAATAAAGCATACCATGCCATGGCCGTAATAGCCCATATTCGGGGAGTGATTTTCCTGGCGCCAAAGTTTTGTTGAGGTAGCGGGATGCAGAATACCACTGCTGTAGGTCTCGTTGGAGATCATCATGCTTATCAATTGTTGATTATCGAAGCTGTCCATCTGGACGTTGCTCTCTGGAATGGCCCGCGGCTGAAAGATGCAGTTGGAATTCATCTCTTCAGGGAAATAATCAAAGCAATGGCCTATAGGAATGAACGAGAAGGATCAGTAAGAGGATGCATACATAAACACATGCAGGGAGACATGTAAATAAGTGAAGACTCCAGAAGTGATGTCACAGCACCACCAGCCAACAGCTAAAAAACACATTTGAATGCAAGTTTATAAAAAGGTCCCAGTACACTGCACTTTAGGAATGTTGGTCAGTGTCAACTGTATACAAAGATATATATTCCAACTATTCTGCTGTGGTCGTTGATTCTCCATGTAAGTGTCAATCTAGATATTTTACCTGACCGAATCTGATGCGCAATTCAGACTCCGAATATATTTTATAACAGGCTTTTGTGATTTTACAGCTATTCTGCTATTTGCATGTACGATGCATAATGCATTGCCTTCTGTCTTTTGGATCAAAGCTCGTTTATTTGATTATGATTTACTGCAACGCCCCCACTGGACATTTCAAATGGCATTTACTGTACTTTACTGTAGGCTACATTTATGTTCGTTAGCAGGTTTGGATACAGTCAAGATAAAACCATTTTTACTATAGAACATTGATTCTGGACCATCCATGGTGATGCTTTTGTCGTACAACGATTTTGGGATCAAGATAATGTCAGACAATGGAACGCTGTATCGAAATGTTGATTCATTTGGACATATTTGAACTTACCTGACAAGGAGGAGGAGACGCACACATCCTGACTCACCAAGCTCTGGGATTTCTATTCATTTAGGAAAATAAGTAAGAAAGAGAGAAAAAACATAAGTCCCCATTCATTTGCAACAGTTCGATTCGATTATTTTTCATCCCCTTGAAAGCTACTTGTTACCTTCAAATATCAAGTAGCCTACCACCCACTGTATAGCACAATAATGGCATTTGTTTATTTTTTATTTTTTATTCTTCATTTCGCAGGGTTGTGTGTGTGTGTGTGTGTGTGTGTGTGTGTGTGTGTGTGTGTGTGTGTGTGTGTGTGTGTGTGTGTGTGTGTGTGTGTGTGTGTGTGTGTGTGTGTGTGTGTGTGTGTGTGTGTGTGTGTGTGTGTGTGTGTGTGTGTGAGAGAGAGAGAGAGAGAGAGAGAGAGAGAGAGAGAGAGAGAGAGAGAGAGAGAGAGAGAGCGAGAGCGAGAGCGAGAGCGAGAGCGAGAGAGAGATCTATTTCGCTTGCTTTGGCGATGTAAACATATGTTTCCCATGCCAATAAAGCCCCTAAATTTAACATTGAGAGGGAGCGATAGAGAGAGAGAGGGAGAGAAATAGATCCAATAACTACTCGCCTACAGTATGTGTGATCAATTAAGGGAGTGGCTCCAATAATTAGCGTCATCTTTGCCATCTTTGCCATAATCTAAATTTGCTGTAAAATATCACATAAAACAACTGGAACTGTCCCTACATGAAAAATATCCCCCTGTTAGTGCTAAACGATCATTGATAGGCTACTAGAGAGTAGACCTGGTGGTCAATCATTAATGAGACATGCAACTTCGTGTTCGGGGTAAGGTTGGTGGCTGTTGCGGCAATTGAGGAAGTTATTGCAATGGGGATTTCATGGAGAGAGCAACACCTCCAATTATACTGAGACTGTGTGTGTGTGTGTGTGTGTGTGTGTGTGTGTGTGTGTGTGTGTGTGTGTGTGTGTGTGTGTGTGTGTGTGTGTGTGTGTGTGTGTGTGTGTGTGTGTGTGTGTGTGTGTGTGTGTGTGTGTGTGTGTGTGTGTGTGTGTGTGTGTGTGTGTGTGTGTGTGTGTGTGTGTGTGGGGGGGAATTACCATTATAACCGTTTTAGTTGATGTCTGGAGAGCTCTTTTCTGTTGCAGCAACTGTTTAACGGTTGTCTTCACCCGCACACCCTGGTACACCTTTGGCTTATCTGTCAAAAGAGAAAAACATGGTGTCGATGTTTACTGTAAACAAACTTGAATGGTCCTAACCCTACCACTCCTGAGCACTTTCACTGCCTGCTGCATACTTAATAATTTAAAACATTGGAATATTATTAAAAACACATTTCAATATTACTATAAGATTGTTTTGATCAGGGTGTTTAACGCAATGTATTACATCTAGAATGATTTGTGAATTTCAAACGAATAATGCAATATAGTATGAACAAACGCTCAAATGTTGCCAAGTTTAATGTATCAAAGTTGCCCATGCGAAAGTGTCCTAATATTGTCCTACATAGGTCTATATCCTCTGTAGCCTGCCTCTGCGAGAACCTCGCACGACAGAGACAGGGTTTCGAATTTCACAGTCAATACAGTGGGCTTGCCTTCACACTCATTTCAAGCACAAAGGAAAGCTGTGCAAAAATGATATTGTAAACGTAACGTTTCGATTTTATTTAGCTAATATGTTTCTTTTTATTCTATACATAGGCCTAAAACACAGGTTAAGCGTTGCGATCCATGAAAGGGGGCTGATAGCGGCATATTCCGTGAAAGTAGAGAAGTAAAGTTAGGCTACAGAAAAGCGGGCAAACAACAGTCTGGTAAGAGTCAATAACAAAGACCCAAAGGACTCCACAAATCCGGTGAAAATAAGGTGAAAATGGAAGACTTCGCTTGAGAAATTCGTCCGATTATAAAAGTAAGTTACTTTTACGCTCCGCACTTAGCCAACATATCATTGGTAGGCCATGGGATAACAATATGAGCTTTAGCCTACCCGACGATAAAATAAAGGTTGTTTTGGTTTTGATGATCATTCCGGTTAGCCTATCGAACCCCCACACCTGCCAATTATGCAGTAAAACCATTTCGTTTTCTGTAAAAATGCATCCATTGAAGCAGGACTGTATTTGAAATGAAATTGAATACTCATTTACGCTATCAAAACATAGCCTACTGTAAATTATCGGGAACTAGGCAGATAGGTTAGAGCCGTTGCCTATACCCACTCTAAACACATGTTCAATGTTTTAGTGCAGTAGCCTAGCGTTTAGATTTTTATGCTAAAATGAACGGTACTCATAAATGTACGCCTTCGATTGTATGTCTTGGCTTCACTTCTAACTATAAGGGGGTATAACGTTCTTCTTCAATGACTAAAGTCATTACAGAAACGACGCCACACAATGGTAGAACTCATTAAGGCAGTCAGAGACTGTCTCAGGAGTGGAAAGTTGGCGGTAAAGGTGATTCGATAATAGCAGCTGCCGGCAGAATCTAAAGAGGTGTGCTTGGCTGTCAAACCCATCCTTTTAAATATTCATATTCTGAAATGTCAGATCATGATTTGTCTTAAATGTGGCAAATAGTAAAGCTACCCAAAAGACACATCCCACTGATTACTGCTTAAAATGACCATTTGTACATTTACATATTAAAGTGTGATTAGAATGACTACAATTACAGTTGAATCGACAAGAATAATGCAAATAAACCGCGTTTGAGTTAAGTTAACCTTACGCCCTAACGTGGACGAAATGGCCAAAAGTAGTGATGTTTAAGAAATAAGCTAAATACTATTTTAAAAACGTTGTTCAATTAAATTGCCATAGAAAATAGCATACATCACGCAGGTAATAGGCATTAATCCACATGAGGCCATTGTTGAAAATTAGTTTACATTATTCTTTAGTTAAAACACGAGTTACATACTTTATCTCTAAGGTTTTTATCAGAACCTCGCAGTTCCCATATAAGTGAAACAGCATGTTGTGCAATGTCAATTATTTCCAATCGTTTTGTTCTAACATTTATATTTCTTTCTTTCTTTCAGGAGGAACGTAAAGAACCATGATCCGATGAAAAAAGAATGCTAAACTTACCAGACATGTTGTAAAAATTAAGAAGTACTCCTGGAAGAAGAGCAGTTATGAGATTCCACAATGTCCTTTTCTGGCTGAGTTATATGGGCTATATCGAAATATTCATAAAAGTCACATAAATTCTCAACACACAAGTCTTAAAACTGTCTCAGAGCATACAATAATACCCTAATATAGCTAGGGATATATTAGTTTGTGAAATTTTCTCTCCATGCCTACTTTTTAAAACCCCTAGAACTCAATGATTTGACAATGATTTGATTGCGCGTTACTTTCAATTTGAATATTCAAAGGCTACTCAAAAATACAGATTTTTCAGTATAAATCAATACATATGCACTTAAAATAACATTTCATTTAATATAATTTAATAATAGTTTATACCCAAACCAAAAAGAAATTGACATTTTGAACATTTTATCCATCTTTTGCCAATCTGCCCATCAGTCCCTCTTCATAATGAGGCACTACAGGAAAGTAACGGTTAGATGTTCTATGTAAACATGACCAACAATTAAACATCGCAGATCATATGTATTTCAGGATGGATGAGCACATCAACACGTTATGACCATACATTTTTACTCTTATTTAAACAATAAACTATGACATGTCTAGGTTGTGGGCGTGGCATATGGTAGCAGCCATTTCTGCCATCACTGACTCCATTGCTCCCTCACCAATTGCATGCTCCCCATCACTGGAACTCACATCACCCACGTCTTACCAATTGTATTATATTTGTTTTAGCATTATTTAGTGTAGTTACATGAATGATATAATATAAAGACTGAACGTTTCAGCCATTCACATGTCAAACCTGATTTGACATCCCAGGTCTCCTATATACGAATCGAGAATACTATCTACAAATGTATTACAATGCAAAAATTCGGTTTACAAACGTCTGATATATTTTCAATTCAATGACAAGACTCCCCGATTAGTCTACTTGTGTAGGCTAGAACTACTTAGATGTGGACAAAGTCATTTCAATTGATAGACTTATTTGAATAGGGTTACTGTCCATACCAGTTTACATTTATAAGAGTTTACAACTTAATACATATGATATGAGAAAACAGCACATTGCTTTAGAGAAAACCATTTCCTATAAATGTTCTTCCATTGTGAGCCTACCATACATTTGAATAACAATTTACAAACACATCAAACAATGAACTCGAACCTAGTTTTAATTCAAATAGCTTAGATTTCAGTTTTGGGGTATCGATCTATCATTATCCTCACTCATATATTGAGAAAATGCACACACTATCTGCCCAATACAATATATGACCTTTCCTGATTTGTACTGGTAGGGGCTTATACAATGATCCCTTTTATGTAGGCCTAAATCCCATCATCTCCACTGGGTAGTTGTATTGACAAACTTCTGACCTTCCATAAAGTAGGACCTAGGTCCATTATCCTAACTACCAAGAATATTATGCTAGTGCTCTCATAGAATATCTAACGTTTGGCTTTTTTTAAATGAATTTATTGCTGCCGTTGCAATCCCCCCCATGAATTGCGCCATCGTAAGAGACGAGGTAACACGAAAGAACCGCGCCATCTAGTGTAGGATATACGTTAGTAGGTTCTCCCTAAGTCTTAATTCGATGTCGTGATAACAGAACAAAGGATAACTCAAGAAACGGAAAAGGCATGTTTTTTTCATGTGTCATTTTAGCAAAAAAATATGTTTCATTTTCATGCATTTATTGCAGTGTCTTTTATTATAATGGATTTATAATAAAGAATTCTACTGCCCTATACCTTATCTATGTTTTTTATTTCTTGAAATTTATAAATAAATGAAACGCCAAACATAGGAAGCATTGATTAATCAGGGAAACGGAGTATGGTAAATCACTTGCACCCATTGACCAATTCAGATCACTGCATTGTCTTTAATTTGTAAGTCGCTCTGGATAAGAGCGTCTGCTAAATGACTTAAATGTAAATGTAAATGTCTTTGAAAGTAAAATATTCAGGTGGAGATTCCCATTCACTTCTTGAAGTATTCTGTGCATGGTCATCTCTGATTGTCTTTCATTATATTCAAGACTTTCATACCGAGGTAAAGACAGTTTTAGGTTGGATATTCGACGGATATTCTCCTGTAGTTTTCCTTACATCAATCAACAGCAGTTAGGGACCATCAACATAGTGACAAATTACATTTTCTACATTTCAATAACATTTACATTTAAGTCATTTAGCAGACGCTATTATCCAGAGCGACTTACAAATTGGATAACTCTTTAACCATTACTCCAAACACTTTCAAAACTGGTTGGAGCTAACCAGATGGCATAGATGCACATTGCACACTCTTTAGTGTGTCCATTTTTATCTCACATGGTTTTACATGAATTTTTCAACATTTAGAATGTCAATAGCTCCTTGGTCATGTGACCTGGTGACTTCAAACAAGGTTCAGCATGTCCACTGACTGCCCTTCTATATTGCACACCCTTTAGTTTGTCCATTTTTATCTGACATGGTTTTACACAAAGTTTTCCAAATGTAGAATTTCAATAGCTCCTTGGTCATGTGACCTAATGTCCGCAGACTGCCCTTCTATATTTGCACACTCTTGTTTGTGTACTGTAAAATCACGCCATGTAACATACATTTTTCATAGTTTCAAATTTGCAATAGCTCCTTGGTCATGTCAATTACACACCTAAGAAGCATACAGTGGATATACACCCATATTGCATAACCTCTAGTCATGTATCTTCTATATTGTTGTACATTATTATTAGTTTGACAATTAGGGGGTTCAGTTCAATGTTGTGTTTACCCTTTTCTTTAATATTTATCTATATTAATTGGTAGTTCTAAGTACTTATATATGCCATTTAGCAGACGCTTTTATCCAAAGCGACTTACAGTCATGTGTGCATACATTCTACGTATGGGTGGTCCCGGGGATTGAACCCACTACCCTGGCGTTACAAGCGCCATGCTCTACCAACTGAGCTACAGAAGTTTTCCCTGTTTTTTTTCTCACAGTGTTTAACAGTGGTACACAATAGGAGAGAGACAGATGATATCTATTTTCGTTAATATCAACCATAAAGGAAAAGGGCAAAGTACGAGAGTCATGCTATTAATTGTCCAAAGCAGGGATGGAGAGTGAGCTGGTGAGGTAGGCTGGTCAATACATATACTGAACATGTAACCACAGTAATGGTGGCCAGTAAATCAATGAATAAAAATATAACATTGACAAATTAAACAAATTGTAGACCTTTCATCTTTTCCAACATGTCAACAGAAACTTAACTTCAATTAAGTATGAAACATTTCACGTGTTAACTTTTTCTTTATCCCTGGTTGATGTACATGTCAGAGCCTCTTCAGTGTGGATGGGGTATAGCATACATTTTCAACAACAAAGACTGCACTTCCAGTTTGTGTTCTTTACTCTGTTGAGCTCTTTTGTCTTCATTCCTAGTTACAGCACATGGAACCTCAGTTGGCATGTAAAACATTCAATCTAAAACAAAACAAAGTGTAACACGTTATAAATAATATCAAATATCAATGCCGTTTGATGAATGACGAATTAGCCATCCATTGTGTTATATCATAAGTTGTCTTACATGCCGTCACTGTTGTCAAAAGATTATAAACATGTTAAATAAAGTTACTAACCCAGTCAGTCTTTGGGCCACATCCAGGTTCTTCATCAGTCGCACACATGAAGCAGTTGTTGTCTTTGTTGAACTCTGAAGTCATAGGCATGAACTGAACATATGGCTGTCCCACACTACTACATAAGAATAAATCATTTACATTTACTTTGAATTAAATGTCATTACCAGACATGTTTAGTATATACTCAGTCATTTCTTTTCTCAGTTGCTCCATGTGTTTTCGAAGGTTCCATATCAATTTGGGAGGGAATGTTGGGGAAGTTCTGTGCAACTTCCTTGGCCATCTACACCAAAAAAATAAAATAGAGTTTCTTTTACCTAATTGTCACATAGCAGCTAACCATTCATTATTGAAAATATAGCTATCAAACCTGCATTATAAAGACCCCACAGCTGAAGGTGTCCTGCTGCATGGTGGGAGTTATTTCCCCTCTACACTTTATGTCCACCCAGTTGTCTTTTCCATGGCAGGATCTTCTCATTTTGAAGTATTCTCTTTTTTATGTAAAAATAATGGGATTATGATTAGTTATAGGCAAATTAATACACAAGCCAAATTTGTATGCTGTTTTCCTTATCACTATAATCTAGTAGTAATTTATTAGTAGAGGTAATTTCCTTTATGCCTCATTCTACACACAGCCTAAATTATAGGCACTGAACCATTTACAGGACAATAAAAGTAGCATATAGGATCCAACCCTATTACAGAGTGAATAAATGTACAGTCGTGGCAAAAGTTTTGAGAATGACACAAATATTCATTTTCACAAAGTCTGCTGCCTCAGTTTGTATGATGGCAATTTGCATATACTCCAGAATGTTATGATGAGTGATCAGATGAATTGCAATTAATTGCAAAGTCCCTTTTTGCCATGAAAATGAACTGAATCCCCCAAAAACATTTCCACTGCATTTCAGCCCTGCTACAAAAGGACCAGCTGACATCAAGGCTGTTCAGTCTGCTGATAAGAATGATGTGATTGACAGAGTCGAAAACCTTGGCCAGGTTGATGGATACGGCTGCACAGTGTTGTCTTTTGTCGATTGCTATTATAATATCGTTTAAGACCTTGAGCGTGGCTGAGGTGCATGCATGACCAGCTTGGAAACCAGATTGCATAGTGGAGAAGGTACGGTGGGATTCAAAAAGGACGGTGATCTGTTTGTTAACTTGGCTTTCAAGACCTTAGAAAGGCAGGGTAGGATAGATATAGGTCTGTAACAGTTTGGGTCTAGAGTGTCTCCTCCTTTGAAGAGGGGGATGACAGCGGCAGCTTTCCAATCTCTGGGGATCTCAGACGATACGAAAGAGAGGTTGAACAGGCTAGTAATAGAGGTTGCAACAATTCAGCAGATAATTTTTGAAAGAGAGGGTACAGATTGTCTAGCCCAGCTGATTTGTATGGGTCCAGATTTTGCAGCTCTTTCAGAACATCAGCTATCTGGATTTGGGTGAAGGAGAAATGTGGGAGGTTTGGGCAAGTTGCTGTGGGGGGTGCAGAGCTGTTGACTGGGGTAGGGGTAGCCAGGTGGAAACCAAGCCCAGCCTTAGAAAAATGCTTGTTAAAATTCTCGATAATCGTAGATTTATCGATGGTGACAGTGTTTCCTAGCCTCAGTGCAGTGGGCAGCTGGGAGGAGGTGCTCTTATTCTCCATGGACTTTACAGTGTCCCAGAACTTTTTGGAGTTTGTGCTACTGGATGTACATTTTTGTTTGAAAAAGCTAGCCTTAGCTTTCCTAACTGCCTGTGGTTCCTAACTTGGTTCCTAACTTCCCTGAAAAGTTGCATATCGCGGGGGCTATTCGATGCTAATGCAGTACCTGGATAGCATGACAGAACTCTGCAGGCTGTCTCTGCAGTAGATTGCAACTCCACCCCCTTTGGCAGTTCTGTCTTGGGGGGAAAATGTATACACATACATAAAGGCATTTTTCAGCTATGATTTTACCACGAAGAATCCAGAATGGATATGACAATGGGGCCAGCACAGGTTGTAATACACCCTTGCAACAATCTACTTTTTGTAGATTTTTGTTATCTGGAAACTGCTACTATGTGTCAAGAAAAGAGCACCAATTAGGAGTTAGTGTACTCCAGTAAAAAAAGGTCTGGTTTAGATAAAAAAAACTATTGCCCTGTGTCCCCGTTCATAGGGGCATGAGAGACTAGTCAGTGGTAGAATTGAGTTGGCACTTTGTTGGCCCAAACACCCACAGATCCACCAGGTTGAGGTTACTCATGGACAGTAATTAGTAATACATTTTATTTTGCATTGATACATTATGTCTTCTAATTGTCCAAGAATAGGATCCAAAGTGTTAAGAAATATTTGTTTCCATAAATACAGGAGGATGTCTCTCCTCATACCTCTGGCACTGTAGTCAGACTGCCAGACTGTGCACCACAGAGCACCACAGAGCACCACAGAGCCAATCAGGAGAGAATACATACAGGTCAATGGTGCCAATTGAAAGTCAAGTGGTGTCTGTGCCTTTTGGATTAATCTCTCTTTACAGAGAACCCCTGTGGTTAAAGTCTGCTCTGCGCATGTCTGAAAGTGACAGAGCCAGCAGCCAAGAGAGTTTTTCACAGTATGTCATAAAAAAGTATTACACTTATGAATGTATGTAAAATGCTAATATGTATTAGATCCAGTACAATGGAATAACTAAGATCTGAATTTGAATGCAGCGTGTCTCCGATTCCTCCTTCTCTTTCTGTCCAGCAGGGTCAACCAAAAGCACTTGGCCTGATGGTTCATGCAGAAACTGGGGAAGCAAAATAGAAATGTATTGAGTCCTTAAATGATTTTTCTATTAAATTACCCATATCACAACCTTCATACCTCTTCACAAAAATGTACCTAAGTCAATTTTGGAAAAAGGATTTTACTCACAAAAGACGTAAGAATTTATTTTCCCAGTTAGAAATAGTAGGCCATGCATCAAACAACTATTTTAATCAGAAAAACAAACCCTCAAATGCAATAATGCATTTTGTAAGTTGTCTGCAGGTGGCTTGTTGTGAATGCACTCAAATATCAAGTCATTATCAGGTTATGTAAACAGCGTTCTAATACTCAACGCAGAAGGATTTGTCTTAATGTACAGTATATGAAAGTGATGCTATAAAAAGGATTCTTTCACGTTATCAACTCACTGTGACTGACAAATCACTGTCTATTACTGTGATTAAAAAGAGCATATGAAACACTGTTTTTCATGAGGCCTACCTGTGCGCCTTCCTTTAAGCACCTCTGTATGAACACCTCTCCTGTCCTTGATCCATACCGCATACAGCCATTTGTGGGTCTTTTCAGTGTCCATGTGAAAGATAGTTATTGCGAGGATGGAACATAACGTTGACTTAAAAGTATTTTTTAAACACCCATGTAAAATGAAGGCCTGCAAAGCTTACAGATTTAAGTCTAATAGCATGAGATGAAAGTAGACAAACATCAGAGTGTGCAATGTGTAGGCCTACTGAGTGGACATCCTTGTTTGAAGTCACTAGGTCACATGACCAAGGAGCTATTGAAATTCAAAATTTTGAAAAATGAATGGAAAACCATGTGAGATGAAAATGGACAAACTAAAGGGTGTGCAATATAGAAGAGTAGTCAGTGGACATTCGGAACCTTGTTTGAAGTCATTAGGTCACATGACCAAGGAGCTATTGAAATTCTACATTTTGAAAAATTCATGGAAAACCATGTGAGATAAATATGGACAACCTAAAGGGTGTGCAATATAGAAGAGTAGTCAGTGGACATTCTTGTTTGAACACTAGTCACATGACCTGGAAATTTACATTTTTTAAAATTCATGTAAAATCTTGTGAGATGGAAATTGACAAACAAAGGGTGTGCATGACCAAGAGTCAGTGGACTTCTGAACCTTTTGAAATAAGTATGAATGTAAATGTAAAAAAGTTTGTATTTTGTTCATGCTCCCTAACTAATTCAACTAGGAATACAAGACGCTGCTCACATTTCCACATGTTTATTAGCTTTGGAAAGCAAATTAATGTCTAGACCGTGAAAATAAGACCTGTGCAATGTTGTGCGCAATTTGTCCAACATCATGACACGTATTTGGAGTCTGTGGCTCAAGTGGTTTGAAAGCGCGAATATCCGTCGAATATCGAACTTGAAACTGTCTTTACCTCGGTCTTTTCATTTAGTTGTCACCTCTGCCTATTACTACTAATGAATGTTTTGCAACAAAATCCTAAAAGATACGAAAGATTTGAAAAAACGCACATATTCATTACCAAAGCGACATTGAGTAAAGGCTAACATGAAGCAGATACAGTTTGACAAACTCTGATTTTGTTATTAATTCAGACAACAAGATGATATTAAGTAAAGAAGAACGTTAAAGTAAAACAACCTTTAGCAAAAATAAAGATCGTTGTCACATGTTCATCGTAATTGTCGCCATGGCAGTATATAAATAAAAATGATGTTTTTCTAATATACTATATAGAAGCACATCTATTTTAAACATTTGAACACAGGCAAAGTCATTCTAGGTCTAACCACTGAATCATAAATGTCAATTCAATGTCTATTCCATGTTGGCTCAAGGTAATTTCATTGAAATGCCGTGTAAATAACGTTGATGCAACCAGTGTGCACCCGGCTATTACTGTATGTCACCAGGGGACTTAGGAGGGTCAAATAAGTACAAGTTTCACTTTGTACTTCTATAAAGTGATAAGAAAAGTCTACAAAGTCATATATTTGGATCAAAAGGAGCTGAATCGCTTGCATCAGCATTATTTTGGTTTTCTGTGAAGGACAGGTCGTTTCCAAATTGACTCAATAAGTCCTCCGAATCTCATATGGTGACCAAGAGCTTCCGACATCTTCTTTCACCCACGTGTGCGTGTCACTATGTGTGGCGAGGGTACTGTCAGAGTCCTCATTAGCGAGAGGGGCCATCTTGGAGGCTAGGTCGTTGGAGACAGTCATATAGGAAGGACATGTGAAAGTGGAGGCAGCAGGGTAAGAAGTGTGATAGTGTACTTCTTCCAGAGGGTGAAGGGCATAGGGCTGTGTCGAGGCCATGGAGGAGCTGCGGGTGGAGCAGCGGTACTGTGACGGGCTCCCGGGAGGGTCGGGGCTGGGCAGGGAGACTGGAACAGAGTTCAGGCTGTCTGCACACAAGCCCTCTCCCTGGGTCACTGGGTCTGCCACTGACTGCTCCCATGAATCTCTCTGCAGGAGAAACAGACAGAGGGAAGGATAGAGATGTGTTAGAGATGATGGAAAAATTTGTATTTTTGTTGGTTTTGCAGATTGCGGAATATCCTAAAATGTATGTGTAAAGGAGTTGGGTTGGAACCACGGGAGTGTGATGATTGGCTCCCGAGTTGCACAGTGGTCTAAGGCACTGCATCTCAGTGCTAGAGGCATTACTACAGACACCCTGTATCACAACCAGCCATGATTGGGAGTCCCATAGGTGGTTCACAATTGGCCCAGCGTCGTCTGGGTTTGGCCGGTGTAGGTTGTCATTGTAAATACGAATTTCTTCTTAACTGACTGGCCTAGTTAAATATCAAATAAAATTAACCTTGCTGAAGACGTGTTGGCTCCCTGAGCTGATGTCTAGGCTTTATCTCAGTGGGCTAACAAAGCCTTGTGTAGCTCACAGATCTGGGTTCGAACCGCAATCAGTAACATAGGAAAACACTTTTACTTGTGGAATTTGATTATTTTTTTCCTTCTTGCTTGTGTGAAATATGTGCTCATTTGGATGTACCCTACGCACTCCAGCCTCCAGCGCTATTAACATACTTTGCACCATCTCACATCACATAAAACACAAATACACATAGGGCCTGTTTCCTGCATTTAGTCTAGCCTTGAACTCACTTCTTAGTCCAGGACTAGAATTGAAACCATATTTAAGAAAAAGGCCCATAATGTGAAGCCATATCTAAACAGTCCCATTCTGTTACCAGCACTAACCACTGACAGAGTGCCTTACCAGGAGGAAGTGAGGGGACTCTCCGGATAAAGGTGGTAGCAGACTGGACAGGGCGGAGCTGGGGAAGATGGAGCTCCCTCCGGTGGAGAAGGCTGCACTGCGGTAGTCTCCGAACGTTTCCTGGTAGTAGCTGTCTATGAAGGAGGAGTATCCCGACATGGCTGATGAATCACAACCCAGAGGCTTGCTCCCAAGGGATGAGGAGTAGACATCGGCTGAAAACTGCTTAGGGGAGAAGTCCGAGTCAGAGATGAAGGGTCGCCTCATGCTGTAGTAGCCAGGGATCATATGAGACCCTGTTGTAAAGGGAACCAGGTAGAAAACATTAGTAACAAGTGGTCCTGTGTGGCTCGGTTGGTAGAGCATGGAGCTTGCAACTTCAGGATCGTGGGGTGTGATTTGGGCTGGGGCCACCCAAAATGTATGCACACACTACTGTAAGTTGCTTTGGATAAAAGTGTATTCTAAATGTAAAAATATATATACACTACCGGTGACATTTTTTAGAAGACCTACTCATTCAAGGGTTTTTCTTTATTTTGACTAATTCTTACATTGTAGAACAATAGTGAAGACATAAAAACTATGAAATAGCACACATTCTTCAAATAGCCACACTTTCCCTTGATGACAACTTTGCACACTCTTGGCATTCTCTCAACCAGCTTCAACTGGAATGCTTTACCAATAGTCTTGAAGGAGTTTCCACATATGCTGAGCACCTGTTGGCTGCTTTTCCTTAATTCTGCGGTTCGACTCATACCAAACTATCTCAATTTGGTTGAGGTCGGGGGATTGTGGAGGCCAGGTCATCTGATGCAGCACTCCATCAAATGACCCTTACGCAGCCTGGAGGTGTGTTGGGTCATTGTCCTGATGAAAAACAGATGATAGTCCCACTAAGTGCAAACCAGATGGGATGGCGTATCGCTGCAGAATGCTGTGGTAGCCATGCTGGTTAAGTGTGTCTTGAATTCTAAATAAATCACAGACAGTGTCACCAGCAAAGCACCCCCACACCGTCACACCTCCTTTTCCATGCTTTGCGGTGGGAAATACACATGCAGAGATCATCTGTTCAACCACACTGCGTCTCACAAAGACACGGCAGCTGGAACCAAAAATCTCAAATTTGGACTCCAGACCAAAGGACAAATTTCCACTGGTCTAATGCCCATTGCTTGTGTTTCTTGGCCCAAGCAAGTCTCTTCTTATTATTGATGTCCTTTGGTAATGGGTTCTCTGCAGCAATTCAACCATGAAGGCCTGATTCACAAAGTCTCCACTGAACAGTTGATGTTGAGATGTGTCTGTTACTTATTTGGGCTGAAATTTCTGAGGTTGGTAATTCTAATGAACTTATCCTCTGCAGCAGAGGTAACTCTGGGTCTTCCATTCCTGTGGTGGTCCTCATGAGAGCCAGTTTCATCATAGCACTTGTTGGTTTTTGCGACTGCACTTGAAGAAACTTTCAAAGTTCTTAAAATATTCCCTATTGACTGACCTTCATCTCTTAAAGTAATAATGGACTGTTGTTTCTCTTTGCTTATTTGATCTGTCCTTGCCATAATATGGACTTGGTCTTTTACCAAATAGGGCTATCTTCTGTATACCCCACTACCTTGTCACAACACAACTGATTGACTCAAACGCATTAAGAAGGAAATAAATTCCACAAATTAACTACTCTCTCCTCTTCCATCCTATCATCTCTTCCCTCCGCTCAAACCTTCTCCCACCTATCTCCTGATTCTGCCTCCTCAACCCTCCTCTCCTCCCTCTCTGCATCCCTTGACTCTCTATGTCCCCTATCCTCCAGGCCGGCTCGGTCCTCCCCTCCCGCTCCGTGGCTCGATGACTCATTGCGAGCTCACAGAACAGGGCTCCGGGCAGCCGAGCGGAAATGGAGGAAAACTCGCCTCCCTGCGGACCTGACATCCTTTCACTCCCTCCTCTCTACATTTTCCTCCTCTGTCTCTGCTGCTAAAGCCACTTTCTACCACGCTAAATTCCAAGCATCTGCCTCTAACCCTAGGAAGCTCTTTGCCACCTTCTCCTCCCTCCTGAATCCTCCGCCCCCTCCCCCCCTCCTCCCTCTCTGCAGATGACTTCGTCAACCATTTTGAAAAGAAGGTCGACGACATCCGATCCTCGTTTGCTAAGTCAAACGACACCGCTGGTTCTGCTCACACTGCCCTACCCTGTGCTCTGACCTCTTTCTCCCCTCTCTCTCCAGATGAAATCTCGCGTCTTGTGACGGCCGGCCGCCCAACAACCTGCCCGCTTGACCCTATCCCCTCCTCTCTTCTCCAGACCATTTCCGGAGACCTTCTCCCTTACCTCACCTCGCTCATCAACTTATCCCTGACCGTTGGCTACGTCCCTTCCGTCTTCAAGAGAGCGAGAGTTGCACCCCTTCTGAAAAAACCTACACTCGATCCCTCCGATGTCAACAATTACAGACCAGTATCCCTTCTTTCTTTTCTCTCCAAAACTCTTGAACGTGCCGTCCTTGGCCAGCTCTCCCGCTATCTCTCTCTGAATGACCTTCTTGATCCAAATCAGTCAGGTTTCAAGACTAGTCATTCAACTGAGACTGCTCTCCTCTGTATCACGGAGGCGCTCCGCACTGCTAAAGCTAACTCTCTCTCCTCTGCTCTCATCCTTCTAGATCTATCGGCTGCCTTCGATACTGTGAACCATCAGATCCTCCTCTCCACCCTCTCCGAGTTGGGCATCTCCGGCGCGGCCCACGCTTGGATTGCGTCCTACCTGACAGGTCGCTCCTACCAGGTGGCGTGGCGAGAATCTGTCTCCTCACCACACGCTCTCACCACTGGTGTCCCCCAGGGCTCTGTTCTTGGCCCTCTCCTATTCTCGCTATACACCAAGTCACTTGGCTCTGTCATAACCTCACATGGTCTCTCTTATCATTGCTATGCAGACGACACACAATTAATCTTCTCCTTTCCCCCTTCTGATGACCAGGTGGCGAATCGCATCTCTGCATGTCTGGCAGACATATCAGTGTGGATGACGGATCACCACCTCAAGCTGAACCTCGGCAAGACGGAGCTGCTCTTCCTCCCGGGGAAGGACTGCCCGTTCCATGATCTCGCCATCACGGTTGACAACTCCATTGTGTCCTCCTCCCAGAGCGCCAAGAACCTTGGCGTGATCCTGGACAACACCCTGTCGTTCTCAACTAACATCAAGGCGGTGGCCCGTTCCTGTAGGTTCATGCTCTACAACATCCGCAGAGTACGACCCTGCCTCACACAGGAAGCGGCACAGGTCCTAATCCAGGCACTTGTCATCTCCCGTCTGGATTACTGCAACTCGCTGTTGGCTGGGCTCCCTGCCTGTGCCATTAAACCCCTTCAACTCATCCAGAACGCCGCAGCCCGTCTGGTGTTCAACCTTCCCAAGTTCTCTCACGTCACCCCGCTCCTCCGTTCTCTCCACTGGCTTCCAGTTGAAGCTCGCATCCGCTACAAGACCATGGTGCTTGCCTACGGAGCTGTGAGGGGAACGGCACCTCAGTACCTCCAGGCTCTGATCAGGCCCTACACCCAAACAAGGGCACTGCGTTCATCCACCTCTGGCCTGCTCGCCTCCCTACCACTGAGGAAGTACAGCTCCCGCTCAGCCCAGTCAAAACTGTTCGCTGCCCTGGCCCCCCAATGGTGGAACAAACTCCCTCACGACGCCAGGACAGCGGAGTCAATCACCACCTTCCGGAGACACCTGAAACCCCACCTCTTTAAGGAATACCTAGGATAGGTTAAGTAATCCCTCTCACCCCACCCCCCCTAAGTTTTAGATGCTCTATTGTTAAGTGACTGTCCCACTGGATGTCATAAGGTGAATGCACCAATTTGTAAGTCGCTCTGGATAAGAGCGTCTGCTAAATGACTTAAATGTAAATGTAAATGTAACATGGCACACCTGTTAATTGAAATGCATTCCAGGTGACTACCTCATGAAGCTAGTTGAGAGAATGCCAACAGTGTGCAAAGCTGTCATCAATGCAAAGGGTGGCTATTTGAAGAATCTCAAATATAAAATATAGTTTAACACTTTTTTGGTTACTACATGATTCCATATGTGGTATTTCATAGTTTTGATTTCTTCACTATTATAGTGAAAATAAAGAAAAACCCTTGAATGAGTAGGTATTCTAAATATTTTGACCAGTAGTGTATATGAATGGTTTGTACACTTTACTTACAGCCTGCAGGTAGAAGGATACCTACTCAGTTGCTCAACTGAATGCATTCAATGGAAATGTGTCTTCTGCATTTAGCCCAACCCCTCAGTATCAGAGAGGTGCTGGGGGCTGACTTAATGTTCAGCCCCAGGGGAACACTTGTGGGGGTTAACTGCCTTGCTCAAGGGCAGAACATCAGATTTTTTACACCTTGCCAAGGCGGGGATTAGAACAAGCAACCTTTCAGTTATTGTCCCAACGCTCTAACTGCTAGGCGACCTGCTGTCATATCTAGCAGGTCCCATCTAGGCAAACCTCCGGCCCATCTAGGTGACCCGCCGCCCCATCTAGGTCGACCCGCCACCCCATCTAGGCGACCCGCCGCCACATCTAGGCGACCCTCCGGCCCATCTAGGCAAACCTCCGGCCCATCTAGGCGACCCGCCGCCCCATCTAGGCGACCCGCCGCCCCAACTAGGCGACCCTCCGGCCCATCTAGGCAAACCTCCGGCCCATTTAGGCGACCCGCCGCCCCATCTACGCGACCCTCCGGCCCATCTAGGCAAACCTCCGGCACATCTAGGCGACCCGCCGCCCCATCTAGGCGACCCTCCGGCCCATCTAGGCAAACCTCCGGCCCATCTAGGCGACCCGCCGCCCAGGTACAATGCTTTATGGTGTTTTTAAACATTGTAAGATTTATCCTAAATATATATATGACGCCCTTATATTGTGATTTTATAATCTCATAAAATCCTGACTAAATAACAACATTTTTGAGCCAGTAAAACATGTCCTACATTGAGAGACATAACATATTATAAATCTTATGAAGGCTCATAAATGCTTAGAACTAATAAGTAATAAAGCCTTATACCTGCAGGAAAACGTTTCCAGTGGGCAGTAGCTGTCAGAACAAAGCATACAGTATACGTGTGGAGTACACATTCAAAGCTCTGGTGGCTATTTGAAAATCTTGTGCCTTGAGTTTTATTCTACTTTTTCAGAACTTTGCTACTGAATGTGACATTTGAAAGTTTTTGTCTATAATACTGTCCTTCCCTTACCTCAAACACTATTGGCAGAGTTGATAGGTCAGTGGGACTCATCAATAATTACATCATTTACCCAGATATTTTTCTCACCTGGCATTTGGACAAATGACGATTGACTGGATGTTCCTCCCTATAAATGAAAGAACAGACAAACATTAAAGCCTGGATCCATGGCATTATAAAAACAGGTGTGATTCTGGTAACACATAACATGCCACCACACACGCGCTGAGGAAGGCACAAGCCGATATATGAAGAAAATTCAAACAAAGCTTCAAGAAATGCTACGCACATCCAAGTGAGGGTAACAATTTATATGGATAGTTCATCTGTAGATGCACTACAGACTACCTACACTTATGAAAAAAATGTGCTAAGTAGAACTATATAGGGTTCTTTGGTTTGTCCTCATAGACTATGTATGGGTATGCTGACTACAGGAATGTCCACCAAAGCTGTTGCCAGAAGATATTATGTTAATTTCTCTACCATAAGCTGCCTCCAACGTCATTTTAGAGAATTTGGAATTATGTCCCATGGGGTTATGGTATTGGCAGGCATAAGCTATGGACAACGAATAGAATTGAATTGTATCGATGGCAATTAGAATACACAGAGATACCATGACGAGATCATTGTCGTGCCATTCATCCGCCACCATCACCTCATGTTTCAGAATGATAATGCACAGCCCCAGGTCGCAAGGATCCGTACACAATTCCTGGAAGCTGAAAATGTCGCAGTTATTCCATGTCCTGCATACTCACAAGACATGTCACCCATTGAACATGTTTGGGATGCTCTGGATAGACATGTACGAAAGCGTGTTCCCGCCAATATCCAGCAACTTCACACAGCCATTGAAGAGGAGTGGGACAACATTCCACAGGCCACAGTCAACAGCCTGATCAACTCAAAGGAGATGTATCACGCTGCATGAGGCAAATGGTGGTCACACCAGATAGTGATTGTTTTAATTATCCATGCCCCTACTTTTTCTTAAGGGTATCTGTGACCAACAGATTGATATCTGTATTCCCAGTCATGTGAAATCCATAGATTAAGGCCTAATTTATTTATTTCAATCTACTGATTTCCTTATATGAACTGTAACCCAGTCAAATCCGTGCTTAATTTGTGCTGGATCCTGCCGGAACAGGATCCGGCACCTCTAATTTTTAGACTGTTTTGTTCTGGGACCTATTTGACCAGATCCAGCACCTCTCATGGCACTTTTGGCAATGTAAACATTTGAATAAAAGCTACCTTGAGTTGATTCTTTGTTAGTTATCCTACTGGTTGGGCTGGCCAGGGTTTATGGTTTACGCAACATTGTAACCTATGTTTGAGACCAACGCATGACTGTGTCTCTCACAGAACTGGAACGAGATTGACTTTCTATGATCTCTCTCCCTCTCTGCTCTGATAGACATGAATGAGCCTGCAACGCTGATCTCTCGTGTTGCACTTCATCACTTATTTCCTTATAGAATGATAGCCGTGTAAAGGGTTCTGGAGGATCTGCAGTACCCTAGATACAGTGGGGCAAAAAAGTATATTTAGTCAGCCACCAATTGTGCAAGTTCTCCCACTTAAAAAGATGAGAGAGGCCTGTCATTTTCATCATAGGTACACTTCAAATATGACAGACAAAATGAAAAAAAAAATCCAGAAAATCACATTGTAGGATTTTTAATGAATTTATTTGCAAATTATGGTGGAAAATAAGTATTTGGTCAATAACAAAAGTTTATCTCAATACTTTGTTATATACCCTTTGTTGGCAATGACAGAGGTCAAACATTTTCTGTAAGTCTTCACAAGGTTTTCACACACTGTTGCTGGTATTTTGGCCCATTCCTCCAATACATCACAATGATGTTCAAGTTTAAACATTAATATATAATAATAATAATATATGCCATTTAGCAGACGCTTTTATCCAAAGCGACTTACATTGAGCTCAGTCACTATTTTAAAGAATGAAAAAATAATTCAGAATGGTTCTATGTGGAAAAAAATAATTATTTCCTTCTAAAGAATCATCAAATAACATTGTTTTTTAAATGGTTATTAGCATGAAAAAGGTTCTAGGTACAACCCTTTGCCTTATAAAGAACCCCTTGTCTTCCAAAAAGGAATCTTCAGATGAAAATTGTTCTTGGTAGTACCCTATCCCTCTGCAAAAAAAAAACTTTCGGAACCCTTTTTTCTAAGAGTGTACAGACTATCAGTAACATTTTTTTTAAATCTACTAAACCTAACCCTTATCCTAACCCTAACCCTAAACCTAACCCTAACCTTAACCCTTACCCATATTTGAACCCTTACCCTAACCCTAACCCTAATCCTAACCCTAACCTTAACCCTAACCTTAACCCTTACCCTTATCTAAACCTTAGCCTAACCCTAACCTTAAACTTTACCCTTATTCTAAACCTTACCCTAACTCTAACCCTAACCTTAACCCTTACCATTATTCTAAACCTTACCCTAACATTAACCCTTAACCTTATTCTAAACCTTACCCTTATTCTAAACCTCACCCTAACCCTAAACCTAAGCCTAACCTTAACCCTTACCCTTACCCCAAACACTAACCCTTACCCTTATTCTAAACCTTACTCTAACTCTAACCCTAACCTTAACCCTTACCCTTACCCTTACCCTTAACCTAACTCTAACCCTAACCCTTACCCTGACCCTTACCCTAATTTTAAACCTTACCCTTAACCTAACCCTAACCGTAACCCTTACCCTAACTCTAACCTTAACCCTTAGCCTTATTCTAAACCTTACACCTAAACCTAACTGCAACCTTAGCACACAGTTGCTTATCAGTATATAGTGTGTTGATAGTATTACAATGTGTAGAGCAGCTACAGATGGACTATCTAAAAAAAGTGTGACCCAAGTGAGTGCTGGCCTTTTTCATGTTTGATGTGAACACATAACATGGACAGTAAGAATGTATACAGTGACATTCTGTGAAATAAAAAAAACAGATCAAGTCATGATCATTATCATTACAGACTGAAAAACATTAACCACCATGCACTTTTATAGCAGGCATTGTGTCACGTTTATGATAGCATTACGAAGAGCTTATAATGCAGAAGTCAGTTAAATGATTCATTATGGGGTTTAATACACTTCTTAATGGCTTTATTATCCTCTTGGGTGCCGTGGAGTCTGAAGTAAAATATAGAAGGACAAGTCTTCATTCTGTCTATGGTTATTGAAGACACTTTTTGCATGACATTTATAGCAAGCTTATTAGAATGTATAGTAAAAATGTTTGTATGTGGGTTAGAAAGGGAGATATACTGTACACTTACAGGGATAAAAAAGGAGAGAGGCACACACACACACACACACACACACACACACACACACACACACACACACACACACACACACACACACACACACACACACACACACACACACACACACACACACACACACACACACACACACACACACACACACACACACACACACACACACACACACACACACACACACACACACACACACACACACACACACACACACACACACACACAGCGAGGGTTAAAAAGGAGGACAAGCTCTCTTTTGTTTGCATTTAAGCTGTGTTGGCTGGAAGGCAAGCAAATTTTGAGGTTTGGATTTGAATGCAATTTGCCCATACCAAGACTTCCCTATGTGGACCAGGGCTATGCCTCAGTGCTTCTCTGAAGGTAGTGTATGGAAATCGTGTTGTTAAAGCGTCATGGTTGTCCAGTTCACAGCAAAGCACCTGATGGAGAGACACAATAATCCTGCATGGGGAGGCTAACAACTACCTAACAACAGCATTTTGGGGGCTCTAAGCGAGATTTTGCTGCAGGACACCACATAAGAGGAAAACTGCTGATGCACCAAAAAATACAGTTGGGGTGTCACTAATGCCTTGAAACGGAACCACAACTACCAACCAACATCACCAGCCACAGGTCTTCATGAAGAGCTGATCTGTGAAGAATGTTGGGCTGCAATGTGTTGTATGACAGTTGCTAAAGAAAAGTTGATGGTCCCGACAAGGATGCTGAACATGATGTTGTCATTCTTGAAGTTTTTATATGCAGACGTATTTGGTGAAAAGGCTGTCCTAAAGGAAAACCCGTTACCAGTCAAAATGTTGTCCATATAAGACCGAGCATTTGGGAGCATACTAGTGTGCACATATTTTAGTTCTACATGACTATTTACTCTGATTCATTATATGAAGTATGTGTGGATACCCAAGTGTTTACAAATAAAACAAAAACAGACCCTTGAAAAGTACTCTTTCCTCCACAATAACACAACAGTGAAAATACACTGAATGGCCAGCTGGCCCTAATAAGGTCCGAACCTCAGTCAGTTCTGCATATAGTATTGGCTACTGTAATTGAGTAAGGAAGAGCTGGCTAATGCCATTTCTCTCTCAGCATTCCTTGATGCTGAAAGTCAGAGGTCTTTACTTGTGTCACAAGTCTCATAATGCACAAATGAATAGAGCAGTGTATATATGGTTATATCTCTTTAACATTCATTATTACTTGAGATTATGTAAGAGGGTCTATGTCCTGTCATTGAGGCAGCATGACTGTTGTCAAATATATTTCCCTTTGATTTCTATGGGTCCATGTTGCGACTTGAATTTAATCACTTTGTGGCTAAAGTTTGCCAACGTCTATCAATGGCCTTTCTCCCTAGGATAAAAGACTGCAAACTAGAATGAGAGAGAGAGAGAGAGAGAGAGAGAGCATCAGAGAAAGTCTATGCAACCTTTAGATAGTGTGGCCCATCACCCTGTTATCTGTATGTGTCTGTATTGTTCAACCCATGAACCTGGGTACACACCTCCCATGTTTACAAAGGAAGAGAGAGAATATACTAGAATAAAACAAACACACAGTATGGATATTGAGTATAATATAATCCAATCTAATTTAGCGTGAAAAACTGTTGATGGCTTGGTAAAACTGGGGTCTTACCAATCCATCCACAAGATGATATCTGTAACTCTGAGTTAATAGTATTCCCTTAATACTGTTAATTAAGTATGACAGAACCCAAGTCTATTACATTTTCGCTTTCAAGCAGAGTTTTCGGTGTTGGCGTTGACAACATCAATCTAGTTTTGTTTAGGAAAATAGTGACTCAAATCATTATTAAGCAATAAGAGCAGTACTTCCTGGTGTTGTGATCTTTGCTGCTGTTTTCTGTGCACCCATTGACCTCTAAGAGAAGTCATTTGGCAAATCTCTGACATTTTTGCATAACATTATTATGAATTTACCAGTGTTTTTTGGGCACAAATGAAATATCACTTATAACCCAATCTTCCGATTCAACATCACATTTAGTTTTGTTCTGTCACAAAGGTTGTTTCTTGATATTCAAAACAAATTGTAGTCTGTGGAGATTCAACATGAATTTAACAGTTTGTTATTTCTACATAGATATTGATGTTTCAAAAGTACCATACAGTCCAGGCATGAGAGGTTGGTCACAGAGTGTGAAAGCATGTCTTATGGTTTACGATGTTGAAACTAATGGTATCTACCTCACAGTTTGTTTGTGCCTCATCAGGTTCTCTCCGTTAAGAGTGTAGTTAGTGTCTAGCAAGTGGACATGCCAATGCTAACAGAAAACAAATGGAGTCCTGTGAAGGGCATTGACAGGTAGCTTGGGAGATGAAAAGCTTATCCTGTTTGCTCAAGCAGATGTCTCATAGGCCGATTGTGCTATGTCTGAGGAAACAATGACTGGCTTGTCTGTGGCCTGCATGGAGAACATTATCGGTTGGCAGGTGTGCGAGAATCTGACTTTGCATAGACCAACCTGGCAGACCAAAAAAGGGTTTGTGTTAGCTATCCTCCTCACAACTTCTAGAGGTCATGACCATTAGCCATTGTGTATTATTGTTGTCCTGCTCATGGTGGGGTTCTCATGCATCTGCTTGGCTTTGTTTTTCTCTCTTAACCCTATGTTCTGTTATTTACTCATAGGCTTATCTTTCACTCATGGCTGAGAAGTGGAAAAATAAAGGCACAATACCGAGGGACTTATAGGTCGGCATTATGGTCATGAAAATAAATAAATAAATAATACAACATAAAAACAATCATGCAAAAGCGAGTCATACAAGATTTACTTTGAGTACTCACACTATATCTTGGTCCATTTGTTTGTCTTTGTCGTTTCTCTGCCAGTAAATCCTTCACTGTGTGCTTGACCCTAACCCCTTGATAGGCCCTTTTAGAATACTCTGGAGGAGAAAAAGAGAGAAATGTTTTGCACACATACACACACACAGAGAGATATAATTTACTCATTATTTCGAGTGTGAAGTAATACAATTTAATACATTAATCTACACTCATTACTCTGCGGGGATTATTAAAAATTATGAGATCATTAAAAAGATCTCCATACACTCCTAACACAAGGATAGCCTACAATGGTAGTTATATTGATACAAAGGTTTAACATTTTGTATGCTTCAAGTGCATTGCTAGAACAAATTCTATGAACCTCTTGAAGTACAGTTGAAGTTGGAAGTTTACATACACCTTAGCAAATACATTTAAACTCAGTTTTTCACAATTCCTGACATTTAATCCAAGTAACAATTCCCTGTTTTAGGTCAGTTTGGATCACCACTTTATTTTAAGAATGTGAAATGTCAGAATAAATTATTTATTTCAGCTTTTGTTTCTTTCATCACATTCACAGTGGATCAGTAGCTTACATAAACTAAATTAGTATTTGGTAGCATTGCCTTTAAATTGTTTAACTTGGGTCAAACATTTCGGGTAGCCTTCCACAAGCATCCCACAATAAATTGGGTGAATTTTGGTCCATTCCTTTTGACAGAGCTGGTGTAACTGAGGCAGGTTTGTAGGTCTCCTTACCCACACGGGCTTTTTCAGTTCTACCCACAAATGTTCTATAAGATTGAGGTCAGGGCTTTGTGATGGCCAGTCCAACACCTTGACTTTGCTGTCCTTAAGCCATTTTGCCACAACTCTGGAAGTATGCTTGGGGTCATTGTCCATTTGGAAGACTCATTTGTGACCAAGCTTTAATTTCCTGACTGATGTCTTGAGATGTTGCTTCAATATATCCACATAATTTTGCCTCCTCATGGTGCTATCTATTTTGTGAAGTGCACCAGTCCCTCCTGCAGCAAAGCACCCCCACGATATGATGCTGCCACCCCCTGTGCTTCACGGTTGGGATGGTGTTCTTCGGCTTGCAGGCCTCCCCATTTTTCCTCCAAACATAACAATGGTCATTATGGCCAAACAGTTCTATTTTTGTTTCATCAGACCAGAGGTCATTTCTCCAAAAAGTACGATCTTTGTCCCCATGTGCAGTTGCAAACCGTAGTCTGGCTTTTTATTGGCGGTTTTGGAGCAGTGGCTTCTTCCTTGCTGAGTGGCCTTTCAGGTTATGTCAATATAGGACTCGTTTTACTGTGGATAAAGATACTTTTGTACCTGTTTCCTCCAGCATCTTCACAAGGTCCTTGTGATACAGTGAATTATAAGTTAAATAATCTGTCTGTAAACAATTGTTGGAAGAATGACTTGTGTCATGCACAAAGTAGATCTCCTAACCGACTTGCTAAAACTATAGTTGATTAACAGGACATTTGTGGAGTGGTTGAAAAACAAGTTTTAATGACTCCAACCTATGTGTATGTAAATTTCCGACTTCAACTGTATATGAAAAACTATTATTTTCAGGAGGCCTACATTAAACATACTATGCGCTTATTGTATTCTGTTTTTGCTCACTTATATTGTAAGTATTTTAGAAATTAGCTTGAAGTAAGTATTTTCAAATTGTACCTACTGAAAGTAAAATACAAATATAACAAGTACAATATATTGCTGGTTATGTATTTTACAGATACTCTGCTGCTCCTGCTTAGTGCCAGTCCACATTCATTCCTTCAAACATGTATTCATTTGTATTTTCACAGTTTTATGCATAGCTGAATTGCGTTTTGGCATACATGTGTAAATGGAATGGAAATTGTCTTTGGGTTTGGTCATTGCAAATTTCCTGTTCAAAAAAAGTTATTTTGTACAAACATGCACCACTGTCTAACAGTGACGGTATTGTCATACACTGGATAGCCCCCCACACATTTTAAGTAGTTGAAATAGGCCAAGTGATAGAAGTATCAAAAGTATCAATATGTATTCTTATATACGCCATGAATCTCAACAGTAAATATGTCTCCATCCTGATCTGTAGGCAACCCCCCCCCCCCCCGAACATATTCCTAGTGAGCATACTATAGACTATATTTGCACTTTAACATGCAAAAGGAAATCACATGCAAAAAAACAGTACAGTATGTAAAAGATCTAAGCTTTATGAATGGAGTTGTAAGATACGTTCCTATTTTACTATAGCCACGTTGATCATCATACGGCCAAACAGTTTTGAAATTCAGAAAATGATGTTGGAATCAGATCATAATGACATCGTTTTCTAGGTGTTGCCATATTTGTTATCCAAGTTAATGATTTATGAATTGAAAAGAGGGTTGGATACCGGACACCCAATACCAAAACAATATCTGCATACTATTCAGCATCAACATGTCCTTCATGCTCTGCACTAGTCGCAGCTAAGTATTGACATCTTTAGATATAATTAATGAACAATCATATGTATGTTCAAATGACAAACTGTTACCATATTTCCCAATGCAATACTCTACAGTACTGTACTTTCAGTTTTAGTATGAAACATACAATCCAGTACACCAATCCAATACTACAAAGCACAATGTTAACTTTACAGGTAATTGAATTCATAAACTTTTTAATATTGAAGGATACTAGTAATTTCCGAAAATGACAATGGCATAAATCTGATTGTAATGCTAGTTAAGTATGTCATTATCACCCCTTTAAGGACAATGGCATTCACTTTTTATGGATGATGATAGTTTTGACAAAACCATATACTATGGAAGTATCTCATAAATGATTATGAATCAGTGTTATGGTTGCATTTAGCCTTACCGGTTTCCATGATGCTGCGGTTTCAGGTCTGGTACTACAACGACTGAGGAAGTCGGTCCTCTATTCCAGTGAAAGTGTAGATGTACCTATGATCAAAATCCTACTAAAGACAAGCCTTTTCCACCTCTGGAAACTTTGATGGAATCCTTCACACACTCCACTGATGGAGAGTGTACGGAGCTTTCCAAATGACCTTTTTCCATGCAAATGATTAGTAGGACGTTTCTAAACTATTTGCATCTACAGTCCAGATTAGAGGAGAGCACAAGCATCTAAGAGACTCATCGGAAGGCATTCTATTTTGTTACATTGAAGCATGTTTTCATAAGTCTTTAGGCCCATTTGGGCTCCAAGTATTTTTTTACACTGTCAAATGTCCCCTCAATCTATCAATGTAAAAGCTTGAAATTATATATCGAAACAGTTTCAGTCGCACTAAGTAAAGGCAACAGGTGTAATGCTTTAGTAGCCTAGTTTGTTCTGAGCATGTTTGAGCCTTTATAAAGTGTCATAATAATACATTATATCTGTCAGCTTTAAGTCAAGTGTTACAGGTTTGTCTGTACTTGCAGGATGGTATCACCTAGAAAGTCAGAGGAGAAACAATGTCAAATCAAGTTTTACTGTTCACATACACATAGTTGGCAGATGTTAATTCATATGAGTGTAGCGAAATGCTTGTGCTTCTAGTTCCGACAGTGCAGTAATATCTAACAAGTAATCTAACAATTTCACAACGACTGCCTTATACACACAAATGTAAAGGGATTAATTATAATAATAATAATATATGCCATTTAGCAGACGCTTTTATCCAAAGCGACTTACAGTCATGTGTGCATACATTCTACGTAATTAGAATATGTACATATAAATATCTGGATGAGCGATGGCTGTGCGGCATAGGCAAGATGCAGTAGATGGTATCAAGTACAGTATATACATATATGACATGAGTAATGTAGGATATGTAGACATTATTGAAATGGTGTTATTTAGTGACTAGTGATACCTTTATTAAATCCATTTATAAAATGTATTAAATTGGCCAGAGATTTGAGTCTGTATGTTGGCAGCAGTCACTTTATGTTAGTGATTGCTGTTTAACAGTCCGATGGTCTTGAGATAGAAGCTTTTTTTCAGTCTTTTGGTCCCAGCTTTGATACACCTGTACTGACCTCGCCTTCTGGATGATAGCACGGTGAACAGGCAGTGGCTCGGTGGTTGTTGTCCTTGATGACCTTTTTGGCCTTCCTGCGACATCAGGTGCTGTAGGTGTCCTGGAAGGCAGGTAGTTTGTCCCCGGTGACGCAATGTGCAGAACTCACTACCCTCTGCAGAGCCTTGCGGTTGTGGGCGGAGCAGTTGCTTTACCAAAACGGTGATACAAAGACAAAGTTTGTGAGTGTTTAGGTGACATGCCACATTTTTTCAGCCTTCGGAGGTTGAAGAGGTGCTGTTGTGCCTTCTTCACCATGCTGTCTGTATGGGTGGACCATTTCAGTTTGTCTGTGATGTGTATGCCGAAGAACTTAAAACTTTCCACCTTCTCCACTACTGTCCCAATGATGTGGATGGGGGGATGCACCCTCTTCAGTTTCCTGAAGTCCACGATTATCTCCTTTGTTTTGTTGACGTTGAGTGAGAGGTTATTTTCCTGACACCACACTCCAAGGGTCCTCACCTCCTCCCTGTAGGCTGTCTCGTCATTGTTGGTAGTCAAGCCTACCATTGTAGTGTCGTCTGCAAACTTCATGATTGAGTTGGAGGTGTGCATGGCCACGCAGTCATGGGTGAACAAGGAGTGCAGGAGAGGGGTGAGAACGCACCCTTGTGGGGCCCCAGTGTTGAGGATCAGCGGGGTGTATATGTTGTTTCCTACCTTCACCACCTGGGGGCGGCCCGTCAGAAAGTCCAGGACCCAGTTACATATGCCGGTTTGAGACCTAGGGTCTCAAGCTTTATGACGAGTTTGGAGGGTACTATGGTGTTGAATGCTGAGTTGTAGTCAATGAACAGCATTCTTACATAGCTATTCCTCTTGTCCAGATGGGTTAGGGCAGTGTGCAGTGTGATGGTGATTGCGTCGTCTTTGGACCTATTGTGATGGTAAGCAAATTGGAGTGGGTCTAGGGTATCAGGTAGGGTGGAGGTGATAAGATCCTTGACTAGTCTCTCAAAGCACTTCATGATGACAGAAGTGAGTGCTATGGGGTGATAGTCATTTAGTTTAGTTACATTAGCTTTCTTGGAAACCGGAACAATGGTGGACATCTTAAAGCATGTGGGCACAGCAGACTGGGATAGGGATTGATTGAATTTGTCCAAAAACACACCGGCCAGCTGGTCTGCGCATGCTCTGAGGATGCGGCTAGAGATGCCGTCTGGGCCGGCAGCCTTGCGAGGGTTAACATGTTGAAATGTTTTACTCACGTTGGCCATGTTGAAGGAGAGCCCACAGGCTTTAGTAGCGGGCCGTGTCAGTGGCACTGTATTGTCCTCAAAGCGAGCAAAGAAGTTGTTTAAGTTGTCTGGGTGCAAGACGTCAATGTCCGCGACAGGGCTGGTTTTCTTTTTGTAATCTGTGATTGAGTGTAGACCCTGTCACATACGTCTCATGTTTCAGTTGTTGAATTGCAACTCTACTTTGTCCCTATCCTGACGCTTTGCTTGTTTGATTGCCTTGCAGAGGGAATAGCTACGCTGTTTATATTCGGTCATGTTTCCAGTCGCCTTGCTGTCACATATACTCCCTCTCCGGGCTCTAGGTCATCAGGCTGCTGATTATCCCGCACACCTGTCACCATCATCTTGCGCACCTGCGCCTCATGACATTCACCTGGACTCAATCACCTCTGTGATTATCTTCCCTATATCTGTCACTCACCGTGGTTCTTTCCTCGGGTGTTATTGACTTTGTTTTCATGTCGGTGCGTTGTTTGTGTTTTGTGTTGTTTCTTTTATTTATTAAAACACTCACTCCCTGAACTTGCTTCCCGACTCTCAGCACACTCGTTACACTTGCCATGATTAAAAGCGGTGGTTTGCTCTTTCAGTTTTGCGGAATGCTGCCATCAAACCACTGTTTCTGGTTATGGAAGGTTTTAATAGTCAGTTAGAGTAGCAATGGTCCAGAATGCTACCAGCTTGTGTCGCACATTCAATATGCTGATAGAATTTAGGAAGCCTTGTTCTCAGATTAGCTTTGTTAAAATCCCCTTCTACAATAAATGCAGCCTCAGGATGTATGGTTTCCAGTTTACATAGAGTCTAGTGAAGTTCTTCCAGGGTCGTCGAGGTGTCTGCTTGGGGGGGGGGTATATATGGCTGTGACTATAATCAAAGAGAATTCTCTTGGTAGATAATGCAGTCGGCATTTGATTGTAAGACATTTTAGGTCAGGTAAACAATAGGACTTGAGTTCCTGTATGTTGTTATGATTACACCATGAGTCGTTAATCATAAGGCATACACCCTCACCTTTCTTCTTACCAGAGAGATGTTTGTTTCTGTCGGCGCGATGCGTGAAGAAACTGGGTCGCTGTACTGACTCTGACAACATATTCCGATCAAGCCATGTTTCCGTGAAACAGAGAATGTTACAATCTCTGATGTCTCTCTGGAAGGCAACTCGTGCCCTAATTTCGTCCACCTTATTGTCGAGAGATTAGACTTTGGCGAGTAATATGCTTGGAAGTGATGGATGGTGTGCCTGCCTTCTGAGCCTTACCAGTAGGCCGCTCCGTCTGCCTCTCCTGCAGCGACCGCGTTGTATTGGTTCGGCCTCTGGGATAAGATCCTCTGTCCAGGGTGGAAGTCCGAACAAAGAATCCGCTTCGGGAAAGTTGTTTTCCTGGTCGTAATGTTGGTAAGGTGACGTCGCTTTTATATCCAGTAGTTCTTCCGGGCTGTATGTAATAACACTTGAGATTTTATTGGCTAACAATGTAATAAATAATAAATAAATAAACAAATAACAGCATAGATTCCTAAGGACCTGAAGCAAGGCGACCATCTCTGTCAGCGCCATTGTAGATGTCAGCACAAGCTGCATGATCAGTATAACACGCTACATTCAGGAGGTTGCATATCCTCCACATGGTCCATAATTATTGGCACCCTCGATATAGTTGATCATAAAAATGATACAAATAATGAGTTATATTGCATGCGACCCCAAAAAATGGTAAATTATATTATTTTATACAATTGCTCAGAGAAAGAGACATTATTTGCGTCCCTGTTTTCAATACTCTAGCACTCTCCCCTTACAAGGATAACGACAGCCTTTTTTTCTAATGTTTGATGAGATTGGAGAACACATTGGGAGGGATCTTAGACCATTCCTCGATACAGAATCTTTCCAGATCCTTGATATCCTTTGGTCTCGGCGTATGGACTGCCCTATTCAATTCAAAACACACGTTTTCAATGGGGTTCAAGTCTGGGGACTGAGATGACCGTTGCAAAATTTGGATTGTGTGGTCAATTGACCATTTCTTTGTTGATTTTGATTAGTGCTTGGCATTATTTTCTTGCTGGAAGATCCACTTGCGTCCAAGTGTCAGCCTCCTGGCAGAGGCAACTAGGTTTTTGGCTAAAATGTCCTGGTACATGATAAAGTCAATGATGCTGTTGACCTGAACAAGGGCCCCCAGGTTTAATAAAAGCTAATAACATCAAAGTACAGGAAAAGTACTTTTCTGCATATTATTCTGTTTTTCAACACCAAACCCACCACTTGTGTGGCCAAAGAGCTGTATTTTCATCTGACAACAGGACCGGTTCCAATCCAGGTGCCAATGGTGTTTATCAAACTCCAGGCGGTGCTATGCTATACTATATGGACACAAGGCCTGCATAGCTGCGTAGGGGAAACAAGTTGAGTTGCACAAAAATGGAATATAACGTTGTGGATGAAGTTCAGAATTACACAATTTCATGTGTAGCCCTACAACATCTAAAGACCTGCATCACTATACTGAGAGCTTTGCCGTTTTGAAAAATATGTATTTTGGTGTCAGAGGAGGCTGGTGGGAGGAGCTATAGGAGGACGGGCTCATTGAAATGGCTGGAATTGAATTATTTTTACGGTATCAAACATTTGGAAACCACATGTTTGACTCTGTTCCATGTATTCCTTTTCAGCCATTACAATGAGCATGTACTCCTATAACGCTTCCCACCAGCCTCCTCTGACACCAAAATACATCTTTTTAGAAACGGCAAAGCTCTCAGTAGGTTGTTTTTGGAGCCTTTGTTTTTTTCAGGTCCCCCATACTGCACAATGAGGATGAGGAAGTGATTCGCTGCTTGGAGTAAGTTAATCCAAATAAGTGAAATCACAAAAAAAGGTGTCTGCACTTGTCTATAACATGACGTTTACATGAAAAAAAGAGATTTGGTTGTGAAAAATAAAACTTAGCATTTAACTACCTTGCTGGCTGTCTCCAAATCCACACAGCCAACAACTAAAAAGTTATACTTACACTTTGGCACAATATAGAGACTGGTTAAAGGATTTGTCAACTGTGAATGAACATTGGTTTGACTGCTAGGTGTGGTGTGGGAAATCAGCAGCTCTGTCACTGTATTAACCTCTGTCTGGCTAGAAGATGAACCACCATGTACCACCATCTGGAAGGAAATAGATGGAAGTGCATTCCCTATAGCAGAGAGGAAGAGGCGAAGCGAGAGGATTACTCTGCCCAAAATCTGTGCGAGTGAGATCCGCCCTGATCTGTGTGTGTGTGTGGATGCACGTGGCATTCTGGCAACTTTGAGAAAAAAAACGACTTAGTTGTGCATGTTGTTCACACACACACACACACACACACACACACACACACACACACACACACACACACACACACACACACACACACACACACACACACACACACACACACACACACACACACACACACACACACACACACACACACACACACACACACACACACACACACACACACACACACACACACACACACACACACACGTATACACACATCTGCCCTCTCATTGGCTAGAATGGTCCCACTTGATCCCGCCTGTCTTCAATCGTTGAGGACATGTATTTCCATTGTTAGAGCAGTGACTTGGCTATCTTGTCAATATAATATATAATCTTTGCCTATAGTCATAGCTGCAACCAGTCAGGGAAGACAAAAAATTAATTCAAAAGGATGAATTAGCTCACACTTCACAATCACATGGCTACCATAATTCACAGAATAGAGGCACCTCCACCCTGTAGGTGGAAACTGGAACATATTCTTATAGAGATGTCAAAAAGCATATTGTGGACATTCTGTCACTGAATGGATTCAGAAGTCCTAATAATGAAGATTAAGTATTTCATTAAAGCTTTACATCACAATTAGCATATTACTTAATTACTGTAAGCCTAGATACCTGTTACCTGTGTGAGGGTCTGTTACACTGTTGGACTACAGTGAAGTGATGATATGCTATGGCTCGGTCCTGGCGTCTTTTAAGACCATGTGACCTTAGCAGGAAAAACCACTCTGGGTGATAGGTAGGTATTGTACAGTCTTGTTAACCAGTCTGTCTATAACGAGATAATACTATGTACCATCACATGGCTATGGTGAGACTGTGTTATCTCAGCTGGTCTTGCTGTGTTGGGATGATGTTATGCTAGTTGACAGTTGTGTGGCATTATCAGTGACTCATTGCTACCAGAGAGATAAGCCGGTGGCCTAGCGCACAGCTCTTCCTTGAACACCCGACACCTAATAGGCAACAGGAAGGGATGTGGAATTCCTGCCAGGAATAAGTACTGGCTGACTCACACTCTACTGGGCTCTGGGGTATTAAAGCAAACCCAAAGTAACACAAATCCAGCCTCTCCTTCCTGTACACATTTTTTTTTACACGCTCAAGAAGCACCGGAAATCTGAAGCAGCCAATAGCAACCAATATTGTTTTATTAATTGGTCTTCTTATTATTTGTATACATATCATATTTTCACCTTATGTGCGCAAATAAAGAAGTGTAACATTTGTCTCTTGAGTCACATTGTTGTATGGTGTGTCTACTAAAGTGTGAAGATTGTCTAATCTGACCTCCAGTGGAAACCTTTGGACATTACACCTGGAAAGGTCCAGCTCCTCAAAGTGGATTTCTGCCAGAGGAGGATGGTGTGATGAGCTATAGGAGGACAGGCTCATTGTAATGGCTGGAATTTAATAAATGGAACAGAATCAAACATGTGGTTTCCAAATGTTTGATTTGTTTGATACTGTAAAATCTATTCCATTCCAGCCATGACAATGAGCCAATACTCCTATAGCTCCCCCCACCAGCCTCCTCTGATTTCAGCAATATAATCTTTAAATCAGATAGATTGGGTCTGCATTGATGTGATAGACAGCTGTAAATTGTGACATGCAAGTAAGTTTATTTATAATACAGTACAGATATGACAGTTGGTCATTGTTTTTTGGGGAAACACCAGAGGGCAGTAAAAGTCTACTCAGCAACTGTATTGACAAATTCAATCTTGAGTCTTTTACACTCAACAGATAAGAGAAAAATCTTTGTCCCTGACTGACACCCTGTTCTCAGAAGAGATTATTGAAGGTTCCGACGAGTTCCCTAGTGAGACAGGAAACAGAGAAAGAAAGAAAGAAAGAAAGAAAGAAAGAAAGAAAGAAAGAAAGAAAGAAAGAAAGAAAGAAAGAAAAAGGGAGAGAGAAAGAGAAAGAGAGAGGAGAATGCTTTCCTCTCCATCCCCTGGTTCCCTTCAGTCTTCAGTGACAGCTCCATTAATGATGCTGTTGAATAATTCATTATGCCATGCCGTGGCTCTGATCCTCAATGTTTTCCCTGTTTCCCCCTCTTGTCAACAGGGAACAGCCTGTCCACATTCCGCTCTCTCCTCTCATCAGCTTATAGAGGGGGAGAGATGCTCCTCTGGCAAAAAGCTTGACATACTCCCCCAACTCCACTGTTACGTAAGGCCTGGATGCGAGGACGAGGAGATACCTTGGCCCAAGTTCATCGTCAGACTCGGAACTGACTGAAGCTGCCTCCCAAATGGCACGCTATTCCCTATATAGAGCTTGAGTTCTGGTCAACAGTATATATACAGTATAAGGAATATGGTGCCATATTGGATGGATGCTGAGTCTGACTCTGAACATGTCGGACTCTCTCTCTTTCTCTGACAGACTTTTTGCTTGTTTCCATTGGCTAATGTTCCAAGGCCAAACTCAAAGCAGGTGCCTTGGAATGTTTGCCCATAACATTTATAATGTGTTAGGTTTAGGGTTAACTCGGGAGAGAGGTGTGTAATTGTGAATTAATGATAGGCCTATATCTTCAAATGAAAACTTTGATATTCAATGGTTGTGCTTGTCATTGTTCGTGACTTTCAAATTAAATTATAAGCAGTTCTTTTTTTCTCAGTTGTCATCAAAAATAAGACATCTCTTATCACAGGACATTCTTTTGGCATCATGTAGTGGAATTTTCCAGCAGGCTAAGTATTATGTATTCTGGGGAGCTCTGTATTGGAATTGTAGTCTGTGGTCATGTACTGATAGGGATTCTTCTCATAAATTCCACCTTGTAAAGATTGGTATTTCGCAAATGACTCTCAGTCAAATAACTTGTTTTTTTATATTCTGGGTTATATTGCTCGGTCACACTTGAGTGAATACTTTAGATTCTTGAGGAGGTCCGTATGATGTATTATGCTGAACAGGGAAGTCTAGATGTTTATCAATGTGATGTGCTGCATGAGCAACAATTCAAGTATATTGCAACATAACGTTGGAGTAGAGTAGCTGTGTTACCCTGGGCCAATTCATTTTCATTGCAGTAGAAAGCCATAAATACATGCAGATGACTTTTAGACAAATACAGTACAAAGAAAGTATCAAATAATACAGGTAATATTAATACACAACATAGCTGCTAAGACATTTGACAAGATAATGATGTAGTTCTTAATCAAAGCTTACTAATTCCATTAATCATACTGATACATTTAATAATGGAAACTACTGTACAGAAATGACAGTTTTGTTTTACATAGCACAATTTGAAAAAAATGGTACACATGAAATGACAACAATCATTATCTGGTTGGTCGACCTGATGAATGTAGTGGCTCAACATGCCAATGGATTGACTTCTGTGAATACAACTGGTAGGTAAAGGCTATCAATTCCAGGTATAGTGCCACTCATTGACTGTAAGAAATATATTGTTCTAGTTCCACTTTTCAAAAATTAGGCAACTATTTGCATCAGATTTTTGAGTATTTCCAACATTATGTATTTAAGTATACTGTACTTAACTTTTAGTGTTTCACAAACACTAACATATTATGTCCAGTATGAAAACATGGCTAAGATCCAACTTCATTTGATAAAATCATCCCAAAATGTTATTGTATATTAGATCTACTTAATCTTTCTGTTTAATTAATATCATTGATTGTGTCTTTGGCTTTACACTTGACATTTTATAAATTGTAGAAGGAATTGTTGAGCACATTACTCACACTACTAGCACTAACTGGAGGTAAAGCTGCAAGCATTGTAGCTTGATGTATTTGACCCTGTCAAGAGTGGCGCGGCGTGATCTTACAAACGGTCGAGAATGGGTGGTGTCATCATTGAATGTCAATTTGCCCGACAGTTTTGACATTCGTTCATAATGATCCATTGCAACTCATAGCGTAACAAACTGTTTGATTCTAATAAACAAATGTGCATGGCATTCTTCAAACATGTATACAACATTGAGTAAAAATATTGCAAAGTTAAAACAAACACAATTACCCACAATCCTCTGAAAACAGAGCCACATGGCAAGTTGTTGGAAGAACTTAAAATTCTTAAGTTGAAAGAAAATATTATGAAAACTGAGCAAGTTAACCTCAATCTTCCTTGTCGTTGTTTTTACACACAAATGCTTGTTTAGATCATGCATTCATCTTATGTTTATTTATTTTTGTATTGGTTGAACAAGTGAAGTAGAGTACTAATTATATTCTTAAGTAAAGATCACAACACATTTTCTTTACGTCAAAATAATTATATTTTCAAGTCTAATTTACTAACCACCTAAATCATTTTTTACAGTGTAGCTTTCATCTCTCAATGGAGGACAAAACGGTTGGGTTGTTTAATTGTAGAAGAGAAAAAAAGATTGCCTTGGCAGTAGACACTTCTCCTTGGGTTATTAAGACTCTGGCAGGACGGAGCACCATGGAAACCAAGCACCTCCAAGACAATAAGGTGATTGTTCCCGATGTCTCGAACAAATGTGAAAATTGGGCACACATTTCCTTCCATGTCCACTTTCCCTATTCAATTCTTCCAGCTTAAGTGAGGGCTCGGTGGTTGGTGGAAAGAGCCCCCCCCCCCCCCCCCCAAACACACGCACCACACTCATGACCACACACACACACACACTAAAGAAGTCCATGTAGAACGGGGTAGGAGCCATTTGAATTCAGTCTTAGTGTCCTCTGAACAGTATGCGATAACGCTACACAGACTCAGTAGCCAACACTTGGCAAAAGACACAGAAACAAATGAAGGAAAGGGAACCCAGTACAACTCCTCAGGACTTTATGAACAATCTCTGCTTTATTCCTCTGTAGAGATAAGAATCAGGCCACTTAAATTAATCCTGTTTAGCAGGGATCTCTCTCTGTCTTTGTATGACCTGCGGCTATAGTGTCACAGGGGCACAACGAGTTCCAGGAGAGGCGGCATAGGAACCTTCAATCATCTCTTCTGAGAACAGGGTGTCAGTCAGGGACAAAGATGCCTTTGATGAGGCTGTTCTTCTATACGTGGCAGCCGTGAATGAAGGCTGTCGGCACTGGTAATTAGAGAGAGGAACTATGGGTAACCAGAGGTCACATCCCGCTGCTCCCTATATTAACTGGGCTATGGGGCCATCTCCCTCAGCTCAGAACTCATTCACTCAGGCCCTATAGACATAAACTCAGGCTGCTCAATGAACCTGCTAGCTAAAAGTAAATCAATCATTGTGATATGGGAAAGGGAAAGGAAAGGGACTATCTTGTCAGTTGCACAACTGAATGCATTCAACTGAAGTGCGTCTTTCGCATTTAACCCCACCCCCATGAATCAGAGATGTGCTGGGGGCGTTTCTTACCACTGAAACACACCATTTGTAGTTGTTGTTATAAATTAAAACAGTAAGTTTATCACTGAAAAATACCATGTTCATTACATGGAAGAAAAGCTAGAGACATTTATTTTGCATCTGTTTTCCATGTTATTCTTAAGAATTGTCTCTAGGTCATTACCCCAAAACCCTGTATCCAAAAGACAGAACCCCCCACCTGATTCCTGACAAAGAGAGGGATCCAATAGTTAGCCTTGCGGCCCCAGTCTCCTTTTCACATAAGCTGTCAACGTGACAGACGTGGGAACCACCACACCAACACCAACACCAGCCAGCTTGGCCCACACTGTGGGAATGTCAGCCACCCACAGCAGCCAGCAGGCCCTCCAGCTACCCCTGGTCCTAGTCCTTCAAGGCCATAGCACCCAGGCTCCTCTAGGGCTGGTCTAATTAGTGGATTAGGGTGGGGTGTCTACATGCGCTTAGCCCGAATCCCCCCTCAAAGTCATGATCATGATCAAATCAGGCATGAACTTGCCTTCAGTTCACAGAGGGGGTAAAAGCCTATTTGGTCAAGTTGAGGTAATAGCTTGAGTTGCCCACGTCAGTCAAGCTTAGAGATGTAGGTTATGGAAAGGCGTGTAACTTTAAACATGATACGTTAGTAAGAAGTAACTATAATCAACTAGATTTACTGTAATACAAAACCTAGTTATCTTTTATGTCAGTAAAGATGTTCTAAGTTTATTTCAGTTCTCCATCAACCCCCTGTAGGAGGAACATTTAATGTGACAGGTTGGATTCCCATTAATTTGATGGTATTATTCCACCAAAGGCCCTTTGAAGTCTTCTTCGTGCATTCATTCACAATTGTGATGATTCAAGATGGATAATTGCGTGAAAGACCTATGGGTGAATTAATCCATTCTAGCCACCTAGTGGCCACCGTTTGATGGGCTCTGAACAGGCAAGACATATCCTCCAGATACTGTATAGATTCTTCATAGTAATAAGAGGTGGAAAAAGCACAGACATGGGCATTTCCTATCAGGTTATTATCCTGTTTTCCTTTTCTCTATACTTCTTTGTCCATACAATAGCTTTAAAGACCAACTGAAATGTTAAAAGAAAAAGAATCCCTCAGAACTGGAGTCCATGTAGGCCTATCTGGCTTTTGTTTGATGACATTATACAGTGCATTCAGGTATTCAGACCCCTTCGCTTTTTCCACATTTTGTTACGTCACAGACTTATTCTTAAATGAAGAAGAAAAGAAAATCCTTCTCAGTCTATACACAATACCCAATAATGATAAAGTGGAAAAAGCTTTTATCACATTTTTGGGAAATTTCTTTAAAAATAAAAAACAGAAATACCTTATTTACATAAGTATTCAGACCCTTTGATATGAGACTCGAACTTGAGCTCAGGTGCATCCTGTTTCCATTGATCATCCTTGAGATGATCCACCTGTGGTAAACTTAATTGATTGGAGATGATTTGCAAAGGCACAAACCTGTCTATATAAGGTCCCACAGTTGACCGTGCATGTCAGAGCAAAATCCAAGCCATGAGGATGAAGGTATTGTCTGTAGAGGTCCAAAGCAGGATTGTGTCAAGACACAGATCTGGGGAAGGGTACCAAAAAAATGTGGCATCATTGAAGGTCTCCAAGAACACAGTGGCTTCCATCATTCTTAAATGGAAGAAGTTTGGAGCACCAATACTCTTCCTGGAGCTCGCCGCCAGGCCAAACTGAGCAATCAGGGGAGAAGGGTCGTGGTCAGTGAGGTGACCTAGAACCTGATGGTCATTCTGACAGAGCTCAAGATTTCCTCTGTGGAGATGGGAGACAACCATCTCTGTAGCACTCCACCAATCAGGCCTTTATGGTAGGGTGGCCAGACAGAAGCCAATCCTCAGTAAAAGGCACATGACAGCCCACTTGGAGTTTCCCAAAAGGCACTTAAAGGACTCTTAGACCATTAAAAACAAGAGCTTCGGGACAAATCGGAACAAATCGGGACAAATCTCTGAATGTTCTTGAGTGGCCCGGCCAGAGCCCGGACTGGAACCCGATCCAACATCCCCGGAGAGACCTGAAAATATCTGTGCAGCGACGCTCCCCAACTAACCTGACAGAGCTTGAGAGGATCAAAAGAGCAGAATGGGAGAAACTCCCCAAATAACGGTGTGCCAACCTTGTAGCGTCATACCAAAGGTGCTTCAACAAAGTACTGTGAAAATGGTCTGAATACTTACGTAAATGTAATATATATATATATATATATATATATATATATATATATATATTTTTTTTTTTTTTTTTTTTTTTTTTTTTATAAAAACCTATTTTTGCTTTGACATTATGGGGTATTTGGTATAGATTGATGAGAGGGAAAAACTATTTAATTCATTTTAGAATAAAGCTATAATGTAACTGTAACGCTCGTCGTTGCATGAAGAAGGAGTGGACCAAAGCGTAGCGTGGTACGTGTTCATGATTATTTAATTAAACTGAACACTGAGAGAAAATAACAAAATGGAACAGAACGAACCAGTTCTGTCTGGTGCAGACACAAAACAGAAAACAACAACCCACAAAACACAGGTGGGAGAAAGCTGCCTTATGTATGATTCTCAATCAGAGACAACGATAGACAGCTGCCTCTGATTGAGAACCATACCCGGCCAAACACAAAGAAATAGAAAACATAGAAGTAAAGAAACTAGAATGCCCACCCTAGTCACACCCTGGCCTAACCAAAATAGAGAATAAAACCCTCTCTATGGCCAGAGTGTGACAGTAACAACATGTGGAGGTCTGAATACTTTCCAAATGCACAGTAAATGGTAGCTTTTTGTATGTCTCCAACTTTATTAATTAGCCAATAACATAGGCAGTGTGATGCCATTGAAAATAACATTAAAACCGTTGTTTCACTCCCCTGTTCCTCTGATTGTATTAAGCATAGCATTTGTAGCTTTACTACTGTCAGAATTTCCATTAAACTGATTAAGTAGATATTCCCTAAACAGGGTATATAAATCTTAACTTAATCATGAATATGTTTTAATACAGTACAGTAATGACCATGTGTGATCTGTCACAACAAAGGCTCTGGTATTCTTCCCTCAAATGATTGATTACTGGAATGGCCACACGCATGAGCTTGTTTTTGCAATGGTAAAACAGTTTTATTCTGCTCTGCCAGGCTTCAAAATAAATTCCTTAGAATCCCCAACCTGAGTTGAAATCAGGACATCCAGAAACAAAGACAAATCTCTTGCACATGACATTTCCAGCATGGTGGGCATGTCCCACATAACAAATCGATACATTCTTCGTTCTGTCATCTCTGTTGTATATTTATTTGATTGGATTTGGTTGGATTTTGAAGGGTTGGGAATTGCACAGAACAATGTGTTTGGGGCTATTTGTGGGGCCTGCCTGTTCACAGAGAAGCAGCTGCATCTCAAACTACTGGCACCGTCCCAATCTTGAAGTAGTTGATTTCCAGATGTTTCTTGGCGCTCTGACTTATGTAAGTAAAGAACACTTCACAGTGGGAGAAAGCCTTTTCGAAGGTTGATCCAGTCTCAGTGCACCATTTGCAAAGTTCTCCTTATAGTACATACAGCCTATTGTGGATCAACTCATTGCCCTCCCACCAGCACTGCACTTTCTCAAGTATGGTGTCTATCTACCCACCACTCGCTGTATGTTTACACTTTTCAACACTGACCTCATAACCTCAAAATAAGTCGACATACTGTACAATGTCATGCCTTTTGCCCCGTAAAGACACTCACCAATACCAACTCAAAATCATGTGTGAGTATGTTCTTTCAGGTGGGCCAGTCAATCTATGTTTTCTTGACACATTTTGACAAGACTGAAAGAAAAATAACAACGCTTGCCGAAATCACTTGTACCTTGTCTGCTAAGACACAGCTGTGTAGGTTTGGTTGACACACCTGTCTAGACCAAGACTAGACTTGTAACCGCCCTGAACAGGTGTTGTTGCTGGACTTGGCTAAATGGCCACAGCTGTTTACTCTAACAACACCAGCCTGGGAGGAGCCCAGCCTTGGATGACATCACTGGCTATATGTCTCTTCACACTTATTCACTACTTTCCTTCACTACAGACCTTAGAACAGAGCTGCCATGGAACAGCTTTTGCAATATAGAACTAAAATACTTATTCAGGGTTATGAGTGAATTGGCTTCATTGATGAAAAGAAATGTTCTAATTTAAATAAATTAACAACGGTATGGTATTAATGGGATGAATCAACTCTGTTATAGAAACACCACCCAGGTATGGATGGTTCATGTTTGATTGTTATGCCATGTAATAATGGTATATAGCCCACTAGAGGGCAATGGACATTGTATAACTATGCATAGACCAAAATTAAAGTAATTTAGACTGAAAGGTTACCAGTGAGCAGTCCAGTACAATATTTTCAAGTAATTGCATGTAAACATACATTTTTTTTCTCGTCATTTTCAGCGTTACCACATTCTTGTATGTGTCTAGTATACATTGTAGTATTTTTAAAAGGCCCAAAGCATCAACAAAATTGGTTTTACAATCTTACAAATGATCAAATGATACAAAACAACATGTCAGATCATCCTGGCTTCTTTATTTGTGCAAGGCCACGTCTGACATCAGTCTCTTGGGAGAGGGGCCCACATTCTTGCTAGGAGGATTCAAGCCACTTCCGACCACAGCAGAGCAGACATCACCCTAACAACTAGCAGAGCTCTCCACTGTCACCCCTGGCCCTCTCTGCACTCTATTACCAGACAAACCTGGGTTCAAATAGGATTTGTTTCCTTTCCTTTAGCTGTACTATAATGAGCTTGTCTGGTGCAGTGTAACCAATAGATTAATACCAAAAGTGAAAACCCTGTCCATCCGGCAACCCAGGCAGGCTCAAGCCAACATTCAAATTATTGAAAGGGTTTCAAATAATTTTTGAACCCAGGTATGTTACCAGCTCACATTTCAATAACCATTGGTGGCCCGGTTTAGTCAAGCAAGAGGTCTTTCACTGACGTCTGTTATAGAGAGGAACTCTGGTTGTTTAACTGCAGGGAGAACAGCAACAACATACACATTCTAAATATCCTGTCATTTTAAATCTTTATAAACACCACAAATCTTTCGAAACACTACCGGACCCAAGTTTTAGAACACGTACTCATTCAAGGGTTTTTCTTTATTTTCACTATTTTCTAAATTGTAGAATAGTAGTGACATCAAAACTATGTAGTAACCAAAAAAGTGTCAAATAAATCAAAATATATTTTAGATTTTAGATTCTTCAAAGTAGCCCCCATTTGCCTTAATGACAGCTTTGCACACTCTTGGCATTCTCTCAACCAGCTTCATGAGGTAGTCACCTGGAATGCATTTAATTTATCAGGTGTGCCTTCTTAAAAGTTAATTTGTGGAATTTCTTTCCTTCTTAATGCATTTGAGTCAAACAGTTGTGTTGTGACAAGGTAGGGGGGTATACAGAAGATAGCCCTATTTGGTAAAAGACTAAGTCCATATTATGGTAAAGACAGCTCAAATAAGCAAAAAGAAACAACATTCCATCATTACTTTAAGACATGAAGATCAGTCAATAAGGAACATTTCAGGAACTTTGAAAGTTTCTTCAAGTGCAGCCGCAAAAACCATCAAGTGCTATGATGAAACTGGCTCTCATGAGGACCGCCACAGGAATGGAAGATCCAAAGTTACCTCTGCTGCAGAGGATAAGCTCATTAGAGTTACCAGCCTCAAAAATTGCAGCCCAAATAAATGCTTCACAGAGTTCAAGTAACAGACCCATCTCAACATCAACTGTTCAGGGGAGACTGTGTGAATCAGGCCTTCATGGTCAAAATGCTGCAAAGAAGCCACTACTACCTTTAGCCAATAAAAAGAAGAGACTTGCTTGGGCCAAGAAACAAAAGCAATGGACATTATGGACAACAGGACAATGACCCAGCTCCTCCAGAATGTGTAAGGGCTATTTGACCAAGAAGGAGAGAGATGGAGTGCTGCATCAGATGACCTGGCCTTCACAATCCCCTGACCTAAACCAAATTGAGATGGCTTAGGATGAGTCAGACCGCAGAGTGAAGGAAAAGCAGCCAACAAGTGCTTAGCATATGTGGGAACTCCTTCAAGGCTGTTAGAAAAGTATTCCAGGTGAAGCAAGTTGAGAGAATGCCAAGAGTGTGCAAAGTTGTCATCAAAGCAAAGGGTGACTAATATATTTTGATTTGTTTAACACTTTTTGGTTACTACATGATTCTATCTGTGCTATTTCATAGTTTTAATGTCTTCACTATTATTCTACAATGTAGAATAAGACTGCATGGCCATGCACGCCTCCAACTCAATCATCAAGTTTGCGGACGACACTACAGTGGTAGGCTTGAGTACCAACAACGATGAGACGGCCTGCACGGAGGAGGTGAGGGCCCTCGGAGTGTGATGTCAGGAAAATAACCTCACACTCAACGTCAACAAAACAAAGGAGATGATTGTGGACTTCAGTGTTACGTTCCCCAGTTTATGTTGTAGTTTGTGTATTTGCATGTGTTTATTTCAGGAAATGGCTTCCTGAAATCCCTCAAGCAGCTGATTGGTCGACTCCATGGCTAATTGGAGAGCTGACCCCGCCCCCTCGTCAAGACGCAGCTGTCTCCAGTTACACATTCATTCTGAAGCTATATAAAAGCCAGTGTTCTGTTCAGGAGGTTCATTGCTGGGAGGTCATTGCAGAGAGATTGAATGTGATAGAGAATCATTGCTGAGAGAGGAGGCTGATGGCTGTGGATAATTTACTATGTTAGTTGTTTGTAGCAGTTGGTATGTTCTGTGAGTTTGCTCAGATAAAGCTTATTTGATGTCCTTAGTTTGTTTGAGAAATTATTTGTTCTCCTGTTTCATTTGTTCCCAGGGGGGAAGGGGAAGGCACCTAGGGAGTGCTCAGGCAAGAGGCCCGCGGGCATACATATACCCGTAGCATATTCACTGTCTAGGCACACTAGGTAAGACCTGGGCGGACCACCCCCTGTATTTTGGTTAGGGCACCAGGTGGTGCTAAATTAGGTAAGTATTGGTTAGGCAGGTAAGATAGGAGAGGGGGCTTTGAGATTTTCTTTCTTTGCTTTGGTTCCGTCCAGCCCCTTTTCCCCATATTACCGTGTAAAGGAATAAAGTCCTTGTAAACGGTACCACATTCTGCCTGTTGTCATCCTTACTCATGCCTACAGTCCATACCTCTTTCACTTCACGGAGAGTTGAGTTATAGCAGGGTGTTGCGTTCCCTCTTCATAGAGGCGTGCGTAACAGCAGAGGGAGCACCCCCCTATCCACATCGACGGGACAGTAGTAGAGAGCGTAGTAAGTTTTAAGTTCCTCGGCGTACACATCACGGACAAACTGAAATGGTCCACCCACACAGACAGCGTGGTGAAGAAGGCACAGCAGCGCCTCTTCAACATCAGGAGGCTGAAGAAATGTTGCTTGTCACCAAAAGCACTCACAAATTTTTACAGATGCACAATCAAGAACATCCTGTCGGTCTGTATCACCGCCTGGTACGGCAACTGCTCCGCCCACAACCGTAAGGTTCTCCAGAGGGTAGTGAGGTCTGCACAACACATCACCGGGGGCAAACTACCTGCCCTCCAGGACACCTACACCTCCCGATGTCACAGGAAGGCCATAAATATCATCAAGGACAACAACCACCCAAGCCACTGCCTGTTCACCCCGCTATCATCCAGAAGGCGAGGTCAGTACAGGTGCATCAAAGCAGGGACTGAGAGACTGAAAAACAGCTTCTATCTCAAGGCCATCAGACTGTTAAACGGCCACCACTAACATTGAGTGGCTGCTCCCAACACACTGACTCAACTCCAGCCACTTTAATAATGTGAATTGATGGAAATTGATGTAAAAATATATCACTAGCCACTTTAAACAATGCTACCTAATATAATGTTTAATTACCCTATATTACTCATCTCATATGTATATGTATATACTGTACTCTATATCATCTACTGCATCTTTATGTAATACATGTATCACTAGCCACTTTAAACTATGCCACTTTGTTTACATACCCCACATTACTCATCTCATATGTATATACTGTACTCAATACCATCTACTGTATCTTGCATATGCCGTTTTGTACCATCACTCATTCATATATATGTACATATTCTTTATCCCTTTACACTTGTGTGTGTATCAGGTAGTAGTTTTGGAATTGTTAGGTTAGATTACTCATTGGCTATTACTCGGAACTAGAAGCACAAGCATTTCGCTACACTCGCATTAACATCTGCTAACCATGTGTATGTGACAAATAAAATTTGATTTGATGTAGAAAATAGTAAAAAATTTATTTTAAAAATAACCTTGAATGACTAAGTGTTCTAAAACTTCTGACCAGTAGTGTATATCATGAACACTTCCTTGCAAATAGTTGTAAATCTCTGTTTCATAACTAACTTCATTGCTATTTAGTTATTTTGGGCTCCCGGGTGGTGCAGCAGTCTAAGGCACTACAGACCCAAGTTCGATTCCAGGCTGAATCAAAACCGTGCATGATTGGGAGTCCCATAGGGCGGCGAACAATTTCCCCAGCATCGCACGGGTTAGGGTTGGCCGGGGGAGGCCGTCATTGTAAAATAAGAATTTGTTCTTAACTGACTTGCCTAGTTAAATAGAAAATAAATGGAGTACTTTTGGAGAAACACAACAGTCTGTGATTAAATAAAGCAGATGTTGGGTAAACAAAAACCGATACAGTAGTGCTGTAACATGTTACTCTGTCTCAACACACAACTGGGTGGAATGTGTGTTTTGGCAGATTTTTGAGGTATAACATATGCTTTTGGGTAACACTTTATTGGTATATTGCTTTATTACTGGTCATAAGCATTTATTACCCTTTATAATGTGTTACTGGTTGTGTTATGTCTCTTTGGGTAGAAGTGGAAGTGTGCTGAATACTTAGGTCATTTTCAGGGTTTTTTAATTCCAGTGAAGGCAATATCTGAAGTCTAAGTTACGATGTAATTCAGGAAATACCAAAGGCCATTTGCACGTCATCTTGACTTGTATTCAACTATCATTCACAAAAAGGGGGGACACTTGCACAATTGCCATCCTCTCCATAATTCATCTTGTTTTGAGTTATGCACAATACAACTATGTTGGTGATTTTCTGCCAAGTGGAGATTGACCCCATCTTGCAAGATAAGGATTATCAGGTTTCATCAAATTTATTAGGTTAAGACAAAAATCCATGATTAGTAGACCCTACTGTCAGTCTGCTACTTAGTGGTGAAATATTATTACTGGATCATGGAATATCCATAGCGATGCATCGCTCTTTAACTATTCAAGTGATAATGCCCTCGAAGCCGGTGTTTGGAGGATATATTGGCCAACATATGCTCCAAACACCGGCTTCGAGGGTATTATCACTTGTATACAATGGGTTACCAACATATTCAAAAAGTAATTTACATATTAAAAATATGTATTTTCTATTACATTTTTCATACTATTTCATCCTTCCACAAGATATAGTCCCAACACAAACCTAGGGTTGCTACTCAAGCCGGCTGGTCGTTTGTTCTATCGGATCGGTTGCTAGAGACACGACCCTGCCGTTTAGTCTTTTTGCTCTGTATCTATGGACGTGACCCAGTAGTTTGTTAAATGTCCTTTGCAATACTGTCTGGCAACGTTCTTATCCCTTTCTTGCTAGCTAGCAAACTACGGCTAACTTACGGTCACGTCAAAAGGTGTAGCCAGAATAACAGCAAAGTATTTGCATTTGTTTAAGCTGTTTTCTAGTGACATTTATTTGGATAAATCCATAATCAAATCAAGGTTTATTTGTCATTTGCGCCGAATACAACAGGTGAAATGCTTACTTACAGGCTCTAACCAATAGTGCGGAGGAAAAAAAAGTGTGTGTGTGTGTGTGTGTGTGTGTGTGTGTGTGTGTAGGTAAGTAAAAAAATAAAACAACAGTAAAAAGGCATTTGAAAATAAGAGTAGCAAGGCTATATACAGACACCTGTTAGTCAGGCTCATTGAGGTAGTATGTACATGCAGGTATGGTTAAAGTGACTATGCATGTATGATGAACAAAGAGTAGCAGTAGCGTAAAAAGAGGGGTTGGCGGGTGGTGGCACACAATGCAGATAGCCCGGTTGGCCAATGTGCGGTGAGCACTGGTTGGTCGGGCCAATTGAGGTAGTATGTACATGAATGTATAGTTAAAGTGACTATGCATATATGATAAACAGAGAGTAGCAGCAGCGTAAAAGAAGGGTTGGGGGGGCACACAATGCAAATAGTCCGGGTAACCATTTGGTTACCTGTTCAGGACTCTTATGGCTTGGGGGTAAAGACTGTTGAGAAGCCTATTTGTCCTAGACTTGGCACTCCGGTACCAAGAGCTAATGAGAGCCCAACTGATCCGGACGACTGTGATCACACTCTCCGTAGCCGATGAACAGGTCAACATTCACCAGGTCGCGGGGCCAACTGGTAAGTGTCTTCACTGACATTTTCAACCTCTCCCTGACCAAGTCTGTAATACCTACATGTTTCAAGCAAACCACCATAGTCCCTGTGCCCAAGAAAGCGAAGGTAACCTGCCTAAATGATTACCGCCCCGTAGCACTTACGTCGGTAGCCATGAAATGCTTTGAAAGGCTGGTCATGGCTCACATCAACACCATCATCCCTGAAACCACAGACCCACACAATTCCCATACCACCGCAACAGATCCACAGATGACGCAATATCAATAGTACTCCACACTGCCCTTTCCAACCTGGACAAAAGGAACACCTATGTGAGAATGCTGTTCATTGACTACAGCTCAGCATTCAACACCATAGTGCCCACAAAACTCATCACCAAGCTAAGGACCCTGGGACTAAACCCCTCTCTCTGCAACTGGATCCTGGACTTCCTGACGAGCCGCCTCCAGGTGTTAAGTGTAGGCAAGAACACATCTGCCACGGCGATCCTCAACACGGGGGCCCCTCAGGGGTACGTGCTTACTCTCCTCATGTACTCCCTGTTCACCCACGATTGCGTGACCAAACACAACTCCAACACAATCATTAAGTTTGCTGACGTCACATTGGTGGTAGGCCTGATCACCGACAACGATGAGTCAGCCTATGGGGAGGAGGTCAGAGACCTGGCAGTGTGGTGCCAGGACAACAACCTCTCCCTCAACGTCAGCAAGACAAAAGAGATGATCGTGGACTAAAGGAAAATGGGGGGCCAAGCACGCCCCCATTCACATCGACGGTACTGTAGTGGAGCGGATCGAGAGTTTCAAGTTCCTTGGTGTCCACATCACCAACAAACTATCATGGTACAAACACACCAAGAATGTTGTGAAGAGGGCATGACAACGCCTTTTCCCCCTCAGGAGACTGAAAAGACTTGGCATGGGTCCCAGATCCTCAAAATGGTATACAGCTGCAGCATCGAGAGCATCCTGACTGGCTACAACACCGCCTGGCAACTGCTCGGCAACCGACCATAAGGCCCTACAGTACATCACTGGGGCCAAGCTTCCTGCCATCCAGAACCTACAGCGGTAAGATAAAGTGAACCCTTTAGAATCACCTGGATTTCTGCATAAATGTGTCATAAAATGTTATCTGATCTTCATCTGAGTCACGACAATAGACAAACACAGCGTGCTTAAACTAATAACACACAAATGATTGTATTTTTCTTGTCTATATATATATTTTTTTTTAATTGACTTGCATAAAGAAGGAAAGGGTTGCAAAGGTATCTCTTAAAGCTTTGATGTTCATCAGTCCACGGTAAGACACACTGTCTATAAATGGAGAAAGTTCAGCACTGTTGCTACTCTCCCTAGGAGTGGCCGTCCTGCAAAGATGACTGCAAGAGCACAGTGCAGAATGCTCAATGAGGTTAAGAAGAATCCTAGAGTGTCAGCTAAAGACTTACAGAAATCTCTGGAAGATGCTAGCATCTCTGTTGGCGAGTCTACCATACATAAAACACTAAACAAGTGTTCATGGGAGGACACCTCAGACGAAGCCACTGCTGTCCAAAAGAAACATTGCTGCACGTCTGAAGTTCACAAAATAGCAGTTGGATGTTCCACAACACCTCTGGCAAAATATTCTGTGGAGAGATTGTACTAGAGTTGAGTTGTTTGGAAGGAACACACAACACTATGTGTGGAGATGTTACATTCCTCAATTTCTGTGTTGTTGTGGGTTTAAGTGTAAGTGTGTGTATTTCAGGAAATGGAATCCTGGATTCTAAGCAGCTGATTGGTCGGCCCCATCGACTACGATTGGAGCTCTGAACTCTCCCTCTCGTCAGGGGAAACAGCTGTCTTCAATTACCAACTCCTTCTCCAGCTGGATAAAAGCCAGTGTTCCTTTGTAAGGAGGAGAGAGCTTCTTTGATGTCCTGTGTTGGTTGTTGCCCAGTGACAGTTTTGTTGAAAGTATTTTGTAGCTGCTAATTCTGAGGTATGTGTATGCCAATAGGACTTAGTGGTTTTGATTATTGAAATTGTTCACTTTAAGTTTAAGGGAATGCACTGTGGGAGTGTTTAGGCAAGAGGCCTGTGGGCATACAACCTGTAGTATTTACTGTCTATGCACACTAGGTAAGACCTGGGCAGACCACCCCTGAATTTTTGGTTAGCGTGCCAGGAGGTGCTAAAAGATTAGATGAGGTAGGAGAGGGGACTTTAACTTTCTTTGCTTTGGTTCTGTCCAGCACCTCTTCCCCACATTACCGTGTTAAGAATAGGTGTATGTAACATGATGGGGGTCTCATCTGGGATTATTAAATCCACAGGACCCTGCTGCTCTCGGTGACTGAGGTGTGTTAAGGTTGTGAGTTTGGATTACGGACTCTTCGTCCCTGAGAAAGCACCGAAAGCTCAGCCTTTAGGGCTAGTCAGGGAGGATTTGGTGAGTAAACAAAACTTTCTTGTTGAAAGATGAGGGAGGCTTCAAGAGACCTTCCGATGCCAAGTCGGAGGACGGTGCGGAGGAAGGGGTTGCTCGTACCCCTTTAAATTGCCCGGACTCAACCCTTTATCTTCTGCTTCAGGTTGTTCAGACTGGACCGCTAGGCTCAAGGTGAGGCTGGCCCGTTTGGAAATGGAGCAAAAAGATAAAGAACGCGTTAGACAGCTGGAGTTTGCTTCAGAAATTAGGAAGATGGAAATAGAAGCCGACAATGTGAGGCTCCAGTGTGACTCCACAATCTTCCCATCAAGCCCACTTCGAAGTGAGTAAAAGTAATGCCTTAGTCCCTCCATTTCGGAAGTTGATTCCTATTTCTCTGCTTTGAGTGTAACCACTGTGCTGCATTGGCCACTTGGTTTGGCAGCTCCTTGCAACTCCTTGCAGTGTGACCGCTTGTGTAATTCGGATATGCTGAAAAAGTTACCCTCTCAAATGGAACAGTTAGGATAAGATCATTTGTTTGATCGTTATCTATGATAAATAGCTCTCAATATGTTTCAGGATGTTCCAAGTCGCCCGTTTATCTTGGTACATGCAGTGGGTTTTGGGAACGCTGCTCCTATATGTCAGCATCCGTACCGGGTTAACGCTAAGAAAAGGGAGGTAGCTCATTTATTACAGAATGACATGGCAAACCCCAGTAACAGCTCCTGGAGTTCCTTGTGTATTCTCATTCCTAAACCTGACGGTATGTCCCGCTTATCTATGGACTATCGTCGCCTAAACTCCATTACAAAATCAGATTATTTTCCTCGACCTTGCTTAAGTGACTGCATTGAGACTTGACTCTGCTGTTGAGTAAGTTAGATTCGCTCAAAAGTTTTTGCCAGGTGCCTCAGACCTCTCGTGCTTCTGACATCTCGGCTTTCATTACACCTGATAACGTCGTACAATATACTGTGATACCCTTTGGCATGTAATGCACCTGCTACTTTTCAGCGTGTAGTTAACATTGTGTTCACGGATGTGCCAAATTGTACTGCTTATCTTGATGTGGTGATTCATTCATTTACTTGGTCTGATCATATCGCCACCTTGAAGGGTGTTTCAGCGGTTGGAGGATGCTTCTTTAACCCTCAATTTGGCCAAGTGTGAGTTTGGGAAGGCTACTGTGACTGACTTGGGAAGCAGGTGGGCCAAGGTCAAATGCACCCAATAACTGGCAAAGGGAAGCAATTGTTGCTTTTCCTGCTCCCACAGCTCACCGCCAGTTGCACAGATTCCTAGGGATGGTAGTGTACTATCGTACGTTCTGTAAGAATTTTTCGAAGGTAGTAGCTCCCCTTACCTCTCTGTTTAGTCCCAAGGTACCATTTAAGTGGTCCCAGGAATGTAACTATGCTTTTGAGTCTGCCAAAGCGCTACTTTGTAGTGCTCCAGTGCTTGCCACCCCCAACTTTGGCAAACCCTTTTAAGTTGGGGGTAGATGCTAATATAATGGGGGTGGGTGCGATTCTCTTGCAGGAAGCTGAGGGAGTGGATCGGCCTGTCAGTTTCTTCTCCCTTAAGTTCAACTTGTGTCAGTCAAGGTACTCCACCATTGAACAAGAGACACTGGCTTTATTTCTAGCCTTACAGTTTTTTGAGGTATACAGTGGGGGAAAAAAGTATTTAGTCAGCCACCAATTGTGCAAGTTCTCCCACTTAAAAAGATGAGAGGTACTTAAACTATGTCAGACAAAATGAGAGAAAAAAATCCAGAAAATCACGTAGGATTTTTTAATGAATTTATTTGCAAATTATGGTGGAAAATAAGTATTTGGTCAATAACAAAAGTTTATCTCAATACTTTCATATACCCTTTGTTGGTAATGACAGAGGTCAAACGTTTTCTGTAAGTCTTCACAAGGTTTTCACACACTGTTGATGGTATTTTGGCCCATTCCTCCATGCAGATCTCCTCTAGAGCAGTGATGTTTTGGTGCTGTTGCTGGGCAACACAGACTTTCAACTCCCTCCAGAGATTTTCTATGGGGTTGAGATCTGGAGACTGGCTAGGCCACTCCAGGACCTTGAAATGCTTCTTACGAAGCCACTCCTTCGTTGCCCGGACGGTGTGTTTGGGATCATTGTCATGCTGAAAGACCCAGCCATGGTCATATTCAATGCCCTTGCTGATGGAAGGAGGTTTTCACTCAAAATCTCATGATACATGGCCCCATTCATTCTTTCCTTTACACGGATCAGTCGCCCTGGTCCCTTTGCAGAAAACAGCCCCAAAGCATGATGTTTCCACCCCCATGCTTCACAGTAGGTATGGTGTTCTTTGGATGCAACTCAACATTCTTTGTCCTCCAAACACGACGAGTTGAGTTTTTACCAAAAAGTTATATTTTGGTTTCATCTGACCATATGACATTCTCCCAATCTTCTGGATCATCCAAATGCTCTCTAACAAACTTCAGACGGGCCTGGATATGTACTGGCTTAATCAGGGGGACACGTCTGGCACTGCAGGATTTGAGTCCCTGGCGGCGTAGTGTGTTACTGATGGTAGGCTTTGTTACTTTGGTCCCAGATCTCTGCAGGTCATTCACTAGATCCCCCCCCCCCCCGTGTGGTTCTGCGATTTCTGGGATTTTTGCTCACCGTTCTTGTGATCATTTTGACCCCACTGGGTGAGATCTTGCGTGGAGCCCCATATCGAGGGAGATTATCAGTGGTCTTGTATGTCTTCCATTTCCTAATAATTGCTCCCACAGTTGCTTTATTTAAACCAAGCTGCTTATCTATTGCATATTCAGTCTTCCCAGCCTGGTGCACATCTACAATTTTGTTTCTGGTGTCCTTTGACAGCTCTTTGGTCTTGGCCATAGTGGAGTTTGGTGTGACTGTTTGAGGTTGTAGACAGGTGTCTTTTATGCTGATAACTAGTTCAAACAGGTTCCATTAATACAGGTAACGAGTGGAGGACAGAGGAGCCTCTTAAAGAAGAGGAAGCTCTTTGCCACATTCTCCTCCCTCCTGAATCCTCCTCCCCCTCCCCCCCCCTCCTCCCTCTCTGCAGATGACTTCGTCAACCATTTTGAAAAGAAGATCGACGACATCCGATCCTCGTTTGCTAAGTCAAACAACACCGCTGGTTCTGCTCACACTGCCCTACCCTGTGCTCTGACCTCTTTCTCCCCTCTCTCTCCAGATGAAATCTCGCGTCTTGTGACGGCCGGCCGCCCAACAACCTGCCCGCTCGACCCTATCCCCTCCTCTCTTCTCCAGACCATTTCCGGAGACCTTCTCCCTTACCTCACCTCGCTCATCAACTTATCCCTGACCGCTGGCTACGTCCCTTCCGTCTTCAAGAGAGCGAGAGTTGCACCCCTTCTGAAAAAACCTACACTCGATCCCTCCGATGTCAACAACTACAGACCAGTATCCCTTCTTTCTTTTCTCTCCAAAACTCTTGAACGTGCCGTCCTTGGTCAGCTCTCCCGCTATCTCTCTCAGAATGACCTTCTTGATCCAAATCAGTCAGGTTTCAAGACTAGTCATTCAACTGAGACTGCTCTTCTCTGTATCACGGAGGCGCTCCGCACCGCTAAAGCTAACTCTCTCTCCTCTGCTCTCATCCTTCTAGACCTATCGGCTGCCTTCGATACTGTGAACCATCAGATCCTCCTCTCCACCCTCTCCGAGTTGGGCATCTCCGGCGCGGCCCACGCTTGGATTGCGTCCTACCTGACAGGTCGCTCCTACCAGGTGGCGTGGCGAGAATCTGTCTCCTCACCACGCGCTCTCACCACTGGTGTCCCCCAGGGCTCTGTTCTAGGCCCTCTCCTATTCTCGCTATACACCAAGTCACTTGGCTCTGTCATAACCTCACATGGTCTCTCCTATCATTGCTATGCAGACGACACACAATTAATCTTCTCCTTTCCCCCTTCTGATGACCAGGTGGCGAATCGCATCTCTGCATGTCTGGCAGACATATCAGTGTGGATGACGGATCACCACCTCAAGCTGAACTTCGGCAAGACGGAGCTGCTCTTCCTCCCGGGGAAGGACTGCCCGTTCCATGATCTCGCCATCACGGTTGACAACTCCATTGTGTCCTCCTCCCAGAGCGCTAAGAACCTTGGCGTGATCCTGGACAACAAACTGTCGTTCTCAACTAATATCAAGGCGGTGGCCCGTTCCTGTAGGTTCATGCTCTACAACATCCGCAGAGTACGACCCTGCCTCACACAGGAAGCGGCGCAGGTCCTAATCCAGGCACTTGTCATCTCCCGTCTGGATTACTGCAACTCGCTGTTGGCTGGGCTCCCTGCCTGTGCCATTAAACCCCTACAACTCATCCAGAACGCCGCAGCCCGTCTAGTGTTCAACCTTCCCAAGTTCTCTCACGTCACCCCGCTCCTCCGCTCTCTCCACTGGCTTCCAGTTGAAGCTCGCATCCGCTACAAGACCATGGTGCTTGCCTACGGAGCTGTGAGGGGAACGGCACCTCAGTACCTCCAGGCTCTGATCAGGCCCTACACCCAAATAAGGGCACTGCGTTCATCCACCTCCGGCCTGCTCGCCTCCCTACCACTGAGGAAGTACAGTTCCCGCTCAGCTCAGTCAAAACTGTTCGCTGCTCTGGCTCCCCAATGGTGGAACAAACTCCCTCACGACGCCAGGACAGCGGAGTCAATCACCACCTTCCGGAGACACCTGAAACCCCACCTCTTTAAGGAATACCTAGGATAGGATAAAGTAATCCTTCTCACCCCCCCCCTTAAAATATTTAGATGCACTATTGTAAAGTGGTTGTTCCACTGGATGTCATCAGGTGAATGCACCAATTTGTAAGTCGCTCTGGATAAGAGCGTCTGCTAAATGACTTAAATGTAAAATGTAAAATGTAAGAAGTTACAGGTCTGTGAGAGCCAGAAATCTTGCTTGTTTGTAGGTTACAAAATACTTATTTACCACCATAATTTGCAAATAAATTCATAAAAAATCCTACAATGTGATTTTCTGGATTTTTTTTTTCTCATTTTGTCTGTCATGGTTGAAGTGTACCTATGATAAATTACAGGCCTCATCTTTTTAAGTTGGAGAACTTGCACAATTGGTGGCTAACTATATACTTTTTTGCCCCACTACATGTATGTTTGAGGAATTTTAATTGGGATTTCTGTTTTGAATTTGGCCCTATGCACTTTCACTGGCTGTTGTCATATCGATCCCGTTTACGGGATTGCAGCCCTAAAGTTTTAAGCAGACTGTTTGTCTATTGTGACTGAGATGAAGATGCAATTTTATGACCAATTTATGCAGAAATCCACTTAATTCCAAATGGTTCACATATTTTTTCTTGCCACTGTGTATATACTAGGCGGTATCAGAGGCTCAAATGTCACTCCAGTCACCCAAGTCATATACTGTTCTCTCTGCTACCGCATGGCAAGCAGTACAGGAGTGTCAAATTTAGGTCCAAAAGCTCCTTAATAGATTCTACACCCAAGCCATAAGATTGCTGAACAATTAATCAAAGTGCCACTTGGGCTATTTGCATTTTTTAACACTATTTAACTACATTGTTGGTTAAGGGCTTGTAAGTAAGCATTAGATTTGAGTGATTTTTGCCTGGCATAGAAAATGTGCTTGTCAGGACACTGTTCAGAGCAGTTAGCCAGCAACACAGCTAACACAATCACTTTAAACCGAAGCTGGTTAGACTGCAAACTACTTGTGCTTTGTTTCGTTCTACCTTTTCTCAATTGACATTCCTTTGTATATATCCATTAAAATGATGCCAGCTGACTCATTATTTAAACTGGCTGAGAAATGCAGTGTCCAGTCCCAACTCCTGACACGTTCATTACAGCTGGAGATCAAATTAGAATATTGAAAAAATGTTGCAAATGTCGGAGAGACAGACGGCAAGGTTAATGCAAATCGCCGCTGTTGAAAACTACATGTTAGTCTAAAAGAAATGTCCAGATCCTTTTTATTGTTGAAATCAAGGTTCTAAAGTGCCTCGCTGGGTTGATGACCGTGGATTGCGCAGTCAGATGAAACCGAGTAAATAGGCATTTTAAGTCAAAGATTTAGCCGGTGGTGACTTGTGGACTAGACACCGGCTGGAATGTGGTTTTAACCATTCAGGATTAGACCCACCTGTTTTAATTCTATATAGCGGTTTGATGAATACAAACACCAGGCCTTAGTCTGGAAAGGGCAATGTGTTCATCGAACACTTTCTTAGGTTGAATCCTTTCTATGATTAACCTATTCATATTGAAGTACTTGTTACGCATGGCTCATAAGATGTAAATGTAATTCTGATGCAACATGAATATGGTATTTGTATGTGTTACTAAAATTGAGGATACAATTTGACGTTTGTTTATTGCTAATATCGCAGACATCTTTTTCCATCTAAATCACTGTAAGGTGTTGGAAATTGCGGTCGCTACTTAGGAAAATAAAAGTGCTGTTCCACATTGGATTTAGGGAACAACCTTTTAATTGTATTCATTACAAGAACAGTAAATCTACTTGTACATACTTTCTTAAACCTCTTGAATACATCTCCAATATATCACTAAGCAGAAGGTGTGGTTTAATGACTGGTCTCCACCAGCTACACTATCAAAGTCCATATCAGCAAGAGCGTCTGCTAAATGACTTAAATGTAAATGTAGCTAGCTGTAAAATCGCCTAAACAAACTGCACTATGACTGTAGGAGTCTCTCAGAGTTCAACATGCAGTTTCTCTGGTCAGAGTGCAGAATATGTTGCTATAGCAAGAACAGCCTTTTCCCATGTTTCCCAAAGAGACAGGGTGCATTGCGAGATGGTACTTGAGGGAGAAATTAAGTTGAATCATTTGGTACACTGTTTAGATTGAGCACATCTAAGCAAAACATATTTTGTCATGAAGATATAAACAGATGGCTGTTGGCTAGACAAGTGTGCCAATACCATCCTTTGGCCGATTTGTGGCGATCTGGAGTGCAGGTAGTTTAAAAAGCATTAAGAAATGAGTGATATGCCCCATTTCCAATGACGAAAACCATGTAGCTATGACGCAGTCCTACATGATTTCCTAATTTCACAGATTGACCACTTAAGTTAAATCATGGGGAAAATGTGTATTTTACCCACTGATAAAACAGGCTTTCAGGAAATTGGTAGTGGATTATCCCTTTAACTCAATAAAAAAGATATATATAATTCAAATAGTATGTTTCACCACATTTAATTTAGTAGCATCTTGTAACACAATTCATAATGCAACACAATATTTTGCTGATGTCACGACATCCGCCGAATTTGGTGCCTCCTTGTTCGGGCGGCGTTCGGCACTCGTCACCGGCTTTCTAGCTTCCACCGATCCATGTTTCTGTTTTCCATTTTATGTCTTGAGTGTACACTCCTAGTTCCCATTAAGTTATTATTATTTCCCTATTTAACCCTCTGGTTCCCATTCTGTTTTGTGGATGTATTTTCCCCGAGTAAAGTTTGTTGTTTTTACTCAGTTCACTGTCCTGCGCCTGACTCCGTTCTCACCTCTGCACAACTAACATTTGACAGCTGATCAGGAATTGTATAGGCCTAATGGATACTGTAGCTATGGCAGGAAACAGTAGAGGGTTGCTTCCACCATCCGTTCTGGTATTGTATCTGCACTGTGCACATACTTGGCAGAGGTACTGTACATTTCAATCGTCTGCCAAGATGAAAAGAGCACCTCATGATTCCTGTAAATGATATGCAGCTGAGGGTGTACTGTTGACCATACAGTATATGCTTGCTGACATGAAGACTACTGGAAACTGTCACAGGTGTCCTATTTTTTTTTTACTGATTACTGGTGTCAGGTTTAGTTTTTCCATCGCTCCCCAAAAATGCTATGGAAAGAGCGCCGTGAAATAATGGAAAATGCATATAGAACTTCCAATACTTTCTTATGTCAGCTTTACTTTATCATATAAACTCAGCAAAAAAACAACCGTCCTCTCCCTGTCGACTGCGTTTATTTTCAGCAAACTTAACATGTGTAAATATTTGTATGAACATAAGATTCAACAACTGAGACCTAAACTGAACAAGTTCCACAGACATGTGACTAACAGAAGTATAACGTGTCCCTGAACGAAGGGGAGGGTCAAAATCAAAGCTAACCGTCTGTAGCTGGTGTGGCCACCAGCACTGCAGTACTTAATGCAGCATCTCATTGAGTGCACCAGATTTGACAGTTCTTGCTTTGATAATAAACATTCCTTGAAAGCATTGTTTAATAATGGAAAATGCAGTCAGAGGCTATAAAGTGCTATAAAGTGCTATAAAGTGCCCAACAGCTCGTATATAAGATTTTCTCAGATGCCCAGGAGCAATAAGAAAACAATGATTTAGAGGAGGTATCTGAAGAAGATTGGGAATAATACAACCCAGAGCACGATGCATCATCTTCAGATGAAGAAGAAATCCCCCAAGCTGAAATACATTGTTGGCAAAGAACAGCAAAATAACATGGTCATTGTCACCATATGACAGCCAGGGCAGGATGGCAGCACAACATGTCATAAGAATGACCCCAGGGCCCACGAGACATGCAGTTGCCCATTCCCAGGACATCGCCTCAACATTCTACTTGTTCATCACACCAGCCATTGAGAAATCATCCTGGAGATGACAAATTTGGAGGGTTTCCGTAAATATGGAGACAACTGAAAAAGGATTGATGAGATTGACCTGCGTGCCTACATCGGGCTGCTAATCTTAGCGGGTGTATATAGGTCCCGAGGTGAGGCTACATGTAGTCTCTGGGATGCAGAGAGTGGAAGGGCGATTTTCTGTGCCACGATGCCACACTTTCTGAAGAATGCTACTATTTGATAACTGAGTCAAGACCTGCAGCTGGGGCAGGCAAGAGGAGGAGATGCCAAATCTGCCTCCAAAAGAAGGACTGTAAAACAAATACTATGTGCTGCACATGTGAGAGATACATCTGCAAAGTCCATCCACACCCACTTGTATACTGTCCTACGTGTGCTAATTAGAGTTGATTGTTTTGTTCTTCACATTTTTATCTATCTTATTTTATTCTTATTGTTATTTATACACCTTGTGGGTGGGGCAATGGTTAAAAACAAAATGGGAGAACTAGTATTTTGTAGTTGAATTCCTAATTGTACATTATATAAGAATATATCACTATGTTGCCAAAAAGAGACTTTTGTTTCCCTTCAGTAAAATGCATTCAAAACTACTTTCTGCACATTTCTGCTACTTTCTTTACAAGTGCTATATCTTGCTAAAAAAAAGTTTTAAACCTATGCAGTACCTTTTAGCAATAATAATAATAAACCTCTACTTTAGTAAATAAAACTGACGGGTGTGTTGTAATAAAAACAAGTGGTGTCCACTGATTAAAATGCAGTCTTTCTGCATTGTGAACAGGGAAAACCCAGATATTCACAAAGTTTGTGATGAATGACAGGTTGTTTCTTCACGCAAAATAGATTTGGGGTTTAACATTCAATGACGCTGCATTATTTAGGGGTTTAGTGAAGGCGGGTCATTTTCTTTTACCCTTAGGACAAGGGGAGTACACACTGTTAAGACTACACAAGGGTTAAGTATGTCTGAATCCAAATACTTTTACTTACTCAAGTGTTTTACTGGGTGACTTTCATTTTTACTGGAGTCATTTTCTATGAAGGGATCTTTACTTTTACTCAAGTATGGCAATTGGCAACTTTTTGTCCACCAATGTCCAATCCTGACATGGCCATTTACAGTTGCATTTTAGTGAATCTCACTACGCCATTTTGACTTCTTGATTTCCTGAATTGACCTAAGCAGGTCATAAACCATCACTGTTGTTTTCCGATCAGAAGTACTAGCTGCTCCTGTAATGTGTAAAAACACAGGAATGGCTAAAACAGTTTGAAAGTTGCAGAATGCCTCTTTAAAAAAGCAATTGAAAGGAATGTCCGACCGCTTATACCAGAGAGCACAAAATGGGATTGAGAATGAGAGACCACCTTCAATATTCTTACCTCATATCTATTCCCCTTGACAATGTCTGGCTGCTTCATGTCTGTGTTAACTTAACAACATTTAACCCAGAAGATGCATATCCACGATATCCATTTAAACACCATAACCACAGAAGACACACTCCAGAAAGTCTCCATTTACAGATTCTACGTCAAATCATTTGAGGACAATGTTATTAACATGCGGATTAATAGCAAAGACCTCTCGGTGACCCATAATGAAAATGGATTCCTCTTCACCTTCGAGGATTAGGTTCTAATAGGACATGATCCCGTTGGCTGACGTCAGAATCAAACTACAGTCCAATTGTGTGGATCGTGTCCCTAGCAACGGTGATCAACAACAGAATCACAATAGGAGTAAAGCTAGTACAGTCAAAGATGGAGCCAAGAACTTGATCCCAATAGTGTTACAAAAATAACACATTCTTGGAAACACTTGGGAATAGTTGATAGGTGAGTCATGCTTTTATCGCATTACACGTTTCACTGGAAATGTCCTCTGGTCTGGCAAACAACTGCTAACTCCCTCCTCTATTACTCCCACATCTTGATCAATGTGAGGATTCATTATAGCATGGAAACTGGCTAACTGGAAGTGGCCTAAGTGCTATCACATTATTTAATTGACCATGTATGATCAGTGTTTAATTTAACACAAAAAATAACAGGACTTTACATTTAAACTATACATAATTATTCGATGGAATTAGCTTTTCTGTATCCCCCCGGGGGTTAATCAGTTTGGTCAGGTAGAATGCGCGAGTGACACCCGTGTACGTAACATTGACAGTGATCATTGGTTTTAAAGTTACCATGACACTGTGATGGCAGAGACTAAGTAGGATTCATAACAGATTCATAACAGCTCCGGTAAGATCCCTGCCTTTTATAATCTTCCTTATAAACTAGATGCTGTTAACAAAGATAATGACAACACCCACTGGAAGGGAGCGTGACTTGTTTCATTTGATCATATTGTAAACTGGTCTCAACTTCTGTCACAGGTATCATATTCAGATAGGTTTTCTAGGATGATCATCAGTCCCCCCTGACAGGATAGCTCAATAAGATGACAGGTGGTTAAATATGGTCAGACCCTATTTTTGTGTCAGTGCTGATTCTATCAAAATGCTTCAAACATTTTCTGTGATATTATACAGAATTCTCTGTATTTCTTTCAGTATAAGTTAGCGTTTTATATACAGATAAGTTTATTTTTTGAATCAATTGGCATTCAAGAGCCCAAAGGGAGTTACAATAGTTGTTTTTACATCGTCAAATCTTATTAGAGGTTTAGATTGAATAGGGCCCTTGGTATTTTCTGTGTAGGTTTCTCGGTCGGTCTCTGACGGGTTGTTAAGTGGGAGCTCTTAGAAACCAGGACCTGCTTCTCAGAAAGGGTTTCACTGGACACAACGCAGACAATTGGCTGTATTGAGGCTCACAGTGCCATGATTGAGTGAGCTAAGCTTATTTCTCAGACACTGCTCCTATTTACGCGAGTCCTGCATGTGCCGGATAAACCCATTAATTTCCCATAAAGCCACATGCACTACAATTTATACTCAATCATTAACATGATGTCCATATAAATATCCAGGAAACACTGTTCAGGAACCTGTGAGACACTGACTCAACTGAAGTCTAAAAAAGCTCTAATGTTCTACAGCATTTTATTGAATTTACATTAAATTTGGCAGACGCTCCTATCTGGAGCGGTTTATAGTTTTAAAATTTTATTTACAAATCACAGCTTTAATAAGCCACAATATTCATATTTGTTTGAACAAACCTCCTTGATTGCAGACTGTCTGGTTTGGATGAGAAGCATCTGTTTGATCACTATGACGCAGAAACACATGACACACAACATCCTGATGTGTCTCCTGCAGCCTTATATACCCTGACTCCCAACAGAAGCCAAGGGGGATTTCACATTAGTCTGATACAATGTATTAGCTCTAATGGGATAGCTGGGCTAGGGAGTGTGGCTTTAAAACAGCTCTTTATAAATGTCAGCTCTGTTATTTAATGTGAAGTATCATTCAGGGGTGGCTCCCATTACTGCTACTGAATAACATGACTCCTGCTGGGTTAATGGGGCTAGCCTTTCATTAGTGTAGCATTCAAGATACTGTTCACATGGAATCCAAGCAAACATGCATCTATTTGATGGCGTCAACAGAAAGGAACTGCAACTTTGTTAACCACTTTTAAGACGAGTGTTGTTGGTAAATAATCCATAATGAGTCCATGTTTACAACCAATCAGAGAACTGAAGTGGTTTTGTTGTTTTTACACACGGGATATTCAGAGGAGCTATATTCAGACTCATAAGTGGCAAGCAGGGCTCAGTGGTAGTCTTGGTAAACTCATTATTATCAATCTTTACCCTTCTCTCAGATGTACTGTACAAGACCCCTGGTAGAAAATACTACGGAGTTGGGGTTGATATTTTAATTTCAATGTATTATCTAGAGGCTAAGATGACATTGTCATCAAGTCTTACTATTGTGTTTTTTTATTCATAATAGCAATATTATATTCACACTTTTACAATTGCGTCAGAGTATTCTATTAATTTTAAACGCATTTTGAATGCTAATGTGGGTATATTGCACTGATAAAAGGTTTACCTCCCTTTCGCGTTTCAGTTTTTTTATTTGAGTTCTTTCCACTTTTTGTCTGGTAAACCAGTCCACTGTATATTTTTATGAGCCATCTTCCATATCAATGACATTTCAAGATGGGCATATCTAGCTGGTCCACATTAAAAACTTACCCATCCAGGCTACTGCCACTTTTTTCATGCTTTCAATCTGCATCATTTATATTATTTTACAAGTATTTCGCAACACCCACAATAACATATACTAAACACGTGTGTCCACTAAAAATATGATTTGATATGCACTGAGTGAACTTCTCAACCAGACCATCCTAGACAGCTTCTATCTCAGAGTTGATGATGTTTCCACATTGAAAGCTTTGCTCATAAATGACATTTTATGAGTTTCAAAATCAGGAACAAGTTTATAGGCCTCAATATGAAGTTTGGTATCCTCTTTTTATTTCATCAGATGGCCTGCTGGGCTAACACTTGGGGAGAAGTAGGCAGGCCAGCCACTTGGTCTTAGTTGACTGCCTTGTTTTTTTACTTCTTTATAGTAATATGTATTTATGGACATCAAGACATCTCTAAACATTGTTGAGAAAGTGCAAGGCACCTCAGTGAAACACACAAACTGTATTTGATCATTGTTAACTTATTTAACATTATGGTCATTGAAACATACTAACAATAGGATGGTCATTGAAACCTACTGACATGATCATGGTCATTGAAACCTACTGATATGAGGATGGTAATTGAAACCTACTGACATGATCATGGTCATTGAAACCTACTGATATGAGGATGGTAATTGAAACCTACTGACATGAGGATGGTAATTGAAACCTACTGACATGAGGATGGTAATTGAAACCTACTGACCTGAGGATGGTCATTAAAACCTACTGATATGAGGATGGTAATTGAAACCTACTGACATGAGGATGGTCATTAAAACCTACTGACATGAGGATGGTCATTAAAACCTACTGATATGAGGATGGTAATTGAAACCTACTGACATGAGGATGGTCATTAAAACCTACTGACATGAGGATGGTCATTGAAACCTACTGACAAGAGGATGGTCATTGAAACCTACTGACACGAGGATGGTCATTGAAACCTACTGACATGAGGATGGTCATTGAAACCTACTGACATGAGGATGGTCATTGAAACCTACTGACATGAGGATGGTCATTGAAACCTACTGACATAAGAATCAATGTGGCTTATAATGGGATATGTATGTAACATTCCCTTAACCTCCTTAGGTCTGTAAACGTTAACCACCGACTTATTTATAGTTCATTTGTTAAGGCAAAAAACAAATGTTGCTCTCAGAGTACAAGGTAATGCAGTTTACCCTTTCCATTCCCTGTAGTAAAAGCAGATAATGAATGGTCATCTTCAGGAGTACAGGCCTGGGAACAAATCATTTGGTTTGTTTTTAGTTAATATTTCTTGGTCCCATTAGATTAAATAAAATCAAAATAAGTGGAAAATGTATTAGATCAATTGAAACGTTCAACCGGTTTTTCCCATTAGCGAGTCGGAGTCTGAGGCCGAACCTTCTCTTGTCTCTACTCCTCCCGTTACGGGGTCTGAGACGCCGAAGCTTCCCACCATTTGCTCTGACAAATTGAAAACCCTAGTCATTGGTGACTCCATTACCCACAGTATTAGACTTAAAACGAATCATCCAGCGATCATTCACTGTTTACCAGGGGGCAGGGCAACCGACATTAAGGCTAATCTGAAGATGGTGCGTGTAGAGAGTAGAGATATTGTTATCCACGTCGGCCCCATGATGTTAGGAAGAAACAGTCAGAGGTCACCAAGTGCAACATAGCTTCAGCGTGTAAATCAGCTAGAAAGATGTGTCGGCATCAAGTAATTGTCTCTGGCCCCCTCCCAGTTAGGGGGAGTGATGAGCTGTACAGCAGTCTCACAACTCAATCGCTGGTTGAAAACTGTTTTCTGCCCCTCCCAAAAGATAGAATTTGTAGATAATTGGCCCTCTTTCTGAGTCTCACCCACAAACAGGACCAAGCCTGGCCTGCTGAGTGAAGGACTCCATCCTAGCTGGAGGGGTGGTCTCATCTTACAGTATCTACCAACAGACAGGGCTCTAACTCCTCTAGCTCCACAATGAAATAGGGTGCAGGCCAGGCAGCAGGCTGTTAGTCAGCCTGCCAGCTTAGTGGAGTCTGCCACTAGCACAGTCAGTGTAGTCAGCTCAGCTATCCCCATGGAGACCGTGTCTGTGCCTCAACCTAGGTTGGGCAAAACTAAACATGGCGGTGTTCGCCTTAGCAATCTCACTAGGATAAAGACCTCCTCCATTCCTGACATTATTGAAAGAGATCTTGATACCTCACATCTTAAAATAGGGCTAATTAATGTTAGATCCCTCACTTCAAAGGCAGTTATAGTCAATTAACTAATTACTGATCATAATCTTGATGTGATTGGCCTGACTGAAACATGGCTTAAACCTGATGAATTTACTGTGTTAAATGAGGCCTCGCCTCCTGGTTACACTAGTGACCATATCCCATGCATCCCGCAAAGGCGGAGGTGTTGCTAACATTTACGATAGCAAATTTCAATTTACAAAAGAAAAATGCAGTTTTGTCTATTGAGCTTCTAGTCATGAAATCTATGCAGCCTACTCAATCACTTTTTATAGCTACTGTTTACAGGCCTCCTGGGCCATATACAGCGTTCCTCACTGAGTTCCCTGAATTCCTATCGGACCTTGTAGTCATAGCAGACAATATTCAAATTTTTGGTGATTTTAATATTCACATGGAAAAGTCCACAGACCCATTCCAAAAGACTTTCGGAGCCATCATCGACTCAGTGGGTTTTGTCCAACATGTCTCTGGACCTACTCACTGTCACAGTCATACTCTGGACCTAGTTTTGTCCCATGGAATAAATGTTGTGGATCTAAATGTTTTTCTTCATAATCCTGGACTATCGGACCACCATTTTATTACGTTTGCAATCGCAACAAATAATCTGCTCAGACTCCAACCAAGGAGCAACAAAAGTTGTGCTATAAATTCTCAGACAACACAAAGATTCCGTGATACCCTTCCAAACTCCCTCTGCCTACCCAAGGACGTCAGAGGACAAAAATCAGTTAACCACCTAACTGAGGAACTCAATTTAACCTTGTGCAATACCCTAGATGCAGTTATACCCATAAAAACATTTGTCATAAGAAACTAGCTCCCTGGTATACAGAAAATACCCGAGCTCTGAAGCAAGCTTCCAGAAAATTGGAACAGAAATGGCGTCACACCAAACTGGAGGTCTTCCGACTGGCTTGGAATGACAGTACCGTGCAGTATGGAAGAGCCCTCACTGCTGCTCGATCATCCTATTTTTCCAACTTAATTGAGGAAAATAAGAACAATCCTACATTTATTTTTGATACTGTCGCAAAGCTAACTAAAAAGCAGCATTCCCTAAGTGAGGATGGCTTTCACTTCAGCAGTAAAAAATTCATGAACTTCTTTGAGGAAAAGATCATGATCATTAGAAAGCAAATTACGGACTCCTCTTTAATTCTGCATATTCCTCCAAAGCTCAGTTGTCCTGAGTCTGCACAACTCTGCCAGGACCTAGGATCCAGAGAGACACTCACATGTTTTAGTACTATATCTCTTGACACAATGATGAAAATAATCATGGCCTCTAAACCTTCAAGCTGCATACTGGACCCTATTCCAACTAAACTACTGAAAGAGCTGCTGCCTGTGCTTGGCCCTCCTATGTTGAACATAATAAACAGCTCTCTATCCACCGGATGTGTACCAAACTCAGTAAAAGTGGCAGTAATAAAGCCTCTCTTGAAAAAGCCAAACCTTGACCCAGAAAATATATCTTCAATTCCTCTCTCAAATTTTAGAAAAAGCTGTTGCGCAGCAACTCACTGCCTTCCTGAAGACAAACAATGTATACGAAATGCTTCTGTCTGGTTTTAGACCCCATCAAAGCACTGAGACTGCACTTGTGAAGGTGGTAAATTACCTTTTGATGGCGTCAGACCGAGGCTCTGCATCTGTCCTCGTGCTCCTAGACCTTAGTGCTGTTTTGATACCATCGATCACCACATTCTTTTGGAGTGCTTGGAAACCCAGATTGGTCTACACGGACAAGTTCTGGCCTGGTTTAGATCTTATCTGTCGGAAAGATATCAGTTTGTCTCTGTGAATGGTTTGTCCTCTGACAAATCAACTGTAAATTTGGTGTTCCTCAAGGTTCCGTTTTAGGACCACTTTTGTTTTCACTATATATTTTACCTCTTGGGGATATCATTCGAAAACATGTTCACTTTCACTGCTATGCGGATGACACACAGCTGTACATTTCAACGAAACATGGTGAAGCCCCAAAATTGCCCTCGCTAGAAGCCTGTGTTTCAGACATAAGGAAGTGAAAGGCTGCAAACTTTCCACTTTTAAACTCGGACAAAACAGAGATGCTTGTTCTAGGTCCCAAGAAACAAAGAGATCTTCTTTTGAATCTGACAATTAATCCTGATGGTTGTACAGTCGTCTCAAATAAAACTGTGAAGGACCTTGGCGATACTCTGGACCCTGATCTCTCTTTTGACGAACATATCAAGACCGTTTCAAGGACAGCTTTTTTCCATCTATTTAACATAGCAAAAATCAAACATTCTGTCCAAAAATGATGCAGAAAAATGAATTCATGCTTTTGTTACTTCTAGGTTAGACTACTGCAATGCTCTACTTTCCGGCTACCCGGAAAAAGCACTAAATAAACTTCAGTTAGAGCTAAATACGGCTGCTAGAATCCTGACTAGAACCCAAAAATGTGATCATATTACTCCAGTGCTAGCCTCCCTACACTGGCTTCCTGTTAAGGTAAGGGCTGATTTCAAGGATTTACTGCTAACCTACAAAGCAGTGCATGGGCTTGCTCCTACCTATCTTTCCGATTTAGTCCTGCCGTACATACCTACTCGTACACTACGGTCACAAGACGCAGGCCTCCTAATTGTCCCAAGAATTTCTAAGCAAACAGCTGGAGGTAGGCTTTCTACCATAAAGCTCCATTTTTAAGGAATGGTCTGCCTACCCATGTGAGAGACTCAGTCTCAACCTTTAAGTCTTCACTGAAGACTCATCTCTTCAGTGGGTCATATGATTGAGTGTAGTCTGGCCCAGGAGTGTGAAGGTGAACGGAAAGGTTCTGGAGCAACGATCCACCCTTGCTGTCTCTGCCTGGCCAGTTCCCCTCTCTCCACTGGGATTCTCTATTACAGGGGCTGAGTCACTGGATTACTGGTGCTCTTTCATGCCATTCCTAGGAGGGGTGCGTCACTTGAGTGGGTTGAGTCACTGACGTGATCTTCCTGTCTGGGTTGGCGCCCCCCCCCCTTGGGTTGTGCCGTGGCGGAGATCTTTGTGGGCAATACTTGGCCTTGTCTCAGGATGGTAAGTTGGTGGTTGAAGATATCCCTCTAGTGGTGTGGTGGCTGTGCTTTGGCAAAGTGGGTGGAGTTATATCCTTCCTATTTGGCCCTGTCCGGGGGTATCATCAGATGGGGCCACAGTGTCTCAGCCTCCAGTATTTATGCTGCAGTAGTTTGTGTCGGGGGGCCAGGGTCAGTTTGTTATATCTGGAGTACTTCTCCTGTCTTATCCGGTGTACTGTGTGAATTTAAGTATGCTCTCTCAAATTCTCTCTTTCTCTCTCTCGGAGGACCTGACTCCTTGCTGTCCCCAGTCCACCTGGCCGTGCTGCTGCTCCAGTTTCAACTGTTCTGCCTGCGGCTATGGAACCCTGACCTGTTCACCGGACGTGCTACCTGTCCCAGACCTGCTGTTTTCAACTCTCTAGAGACAGCAGGAGCGATAGAGGTACTCATATTGATTGCTATGAAAAGCCAACTGACATTTACTCCTGAGGTACTGACTTGCTGCACCCTTGACAACTACTGTGATTATTATTATTTGACCATGTTGGTCATTTATGAACATTTGAACATCTTAGCCATGTTCTGTTATAATCTCCACCCGGCACAGCCAGAAGAGGACTGGCCACCCCTCATAGCCTGGTTCCTCTCTAAGTTTCTTCCTAGGTTTTGGCCTTTCTATGGAGTTTTTCTTAGCCACCGTGCTTCTACACCTGCATTGTTTTAGGTTGGGTTTCTGTACAGCACTTTGAGATATCAGCTGATGTAAGAAGGGCTATATAAATACATTTGATTTGATGGACAGCAACATTTTGATACATACTGTATCTCAAATACTTTTGCCTTTCTGAAACACGTTTTGTTAACTGTAAATAGCATAGAATATATATGTTTTTCCTATAAGTGCTCATTTCCACCACCTCCAGTGTGGCAGTCTACCCGTCCTAGTTCATTTTTATTTGTGCAATGCAATCTGAGCCTGTGTGATATCCAACATATGTTTGATGTGCAAGCTTTGCCTTCTGTTGTTAACCTATGAGACTGTTTTCCTTCCCCAAACAGCATGTCTGAAACATAATTATTTTACCACGGTCAGCAAAACCCTAACCATACAATAGCCTTAGTGAATGGATCTTATTTGACTCGTTTTGCATATCACTCCCAGTTCAGTCATAAGCACTGGACCTGTTTCTGTGATTCTCCAGCAGAACACAGTCTGTCGAAGTAAAACATTGTCTGGCTAATTAAAGCCAACAAACACAAGCCAGACATGGCCACTTGACCTAGGTCCAGTTATATAACAAGGAAGTCTAACATTTTGCCCAGACAGAAACACTCTCCCTATAGTCACAATAACAATATATAGTCCCATAACTAATGTGCGTTACAGCGCTCAATTGCAAAGCACTTTTGGACTTTGTGTACTCGTATAATCCCAGCCTTAAATGAACAAGTGGTTCATCAGACAATGTGACTATAAAAACCCTGGAGTGCAGTGATAGGAAACCATATTAGGCAGTGATTTAGAAGAATCCATATGGAGACTCCTGCCAGCTGGGGAGAGAGAAGAGGCTACTTGGAGAGAGCAAAGCTCTTTTACAGTCACACTCATATAAAGTTTTGGCGGAACTGTATGTTCTGCTGACATATACCTAGAAAGTAGCAATAGATAATACACTCTTAGAAAAAAGGTGCTATCAAGAACAAAAGGGTCATTTGGCTGTCCCAATAGGAGAACCATCATTGGTTCGAGGTAAAACCTTTTTGGGTTCCATGTAGAACCCTTTCCACAGAGGGTTCTACCTGGAACCCAAAAGGTTTCTAGCTGAAACCAAACAGGTTCTACCTAAAACCAAATCATGTAGAACCCAAAAGGGTTCTACCTGAAACCCCAAAAAAATTCTGCCTGGAACAAAAAAGGGTTCTCCTACGGGGACAGTTGAATAAACCTTTTGGAACCCTTTTTTCTAAGAGTGTAGTAATACAGTTGTAAACCTTTTATTCTCATTCAAAGTTATTTCCATTGAAATGTATGTATCTGACCCTGTGTTGAAGTCGGTGCATCTCCAGACTGTGCTAGCCCACCTAGCTAAAGCCGACAATAATGAATTGATTTGTAGTGTCAATATTAGTCTCCAAACCCCTTGAAAAACAGAACAATCCATACCCCCTCAGAAACGTACATTTTCAGGGTTATAAAGGTGTGTTTAAGAATTGTATTGGCCAGCCTCATGAATCATGTCATATGACTGAACATCACCCTATTCCCAATATGTCTGAAAGGTGGAATATGGGTGCATATCAACCCAAACATATGGCTTAGCAGCTGGAGAACAAAAAAAGGGTCTGCACCCAGGTTTACAAAATGAGTATGGAAGTCCAAAACTATCAAATGGCTGCCAATGCCTACCATGCATTACCCAGATGTCCCGGGTAGGTGCCACACACGAGTAGTGAATTCCTTCCCAACCTAAAGGTATGCTACTGTATGTAAGTTTAGTTGTGTATTCATTGCACAATGAATATAAAGAATCCTGTGGAAGTGGAGGATTTCCTCCTACTTCTCACCAGTTGTGATTTTGGGCAGCTCCATGGTAAGAAGTGCAAAAACACTGTGCTATCCTGGAGCTTGAATAAATGACATTACTAAGCTGCACCAGAATGTACTACGCCAGGACATGGACATTGATTCTATCGTAGTCCATGTGGGTTTTAATGACATTATGAAGGGCAGCTCTGAACAGTTGAAACTGGATTTTAAAGAGTTGATTGATTCTCTGCTAGTCACTAATAAAAGACCCATCATATCTGGCCCGGTGCCCTCTCTGAATTGTGGCATTAAAGGCTTTAAATAAATCATGTTATATAATGAGGATGGGATCCAGCTGAATAATTTGGATTCCTGGATCCTTTCACAGCATTATAAGGCTGCATTGAGACAATGACTTATCAATGACACAAGCCCAGCTCTAATAATCCCTCCCAACGCCCCTGGGATAATGTACATGCTTCAACAAAAGTACATTATCCTAGGGGCGTTGGCAGACACAATGTAAGTAACAATTTAAGTCCTTCTAACTGCCCTGAATGCCTCTGTTGATCCTACATCTATTGTATGCAGTAATCATGAAGCAGAGTTATACTGTTAGCACTGAGGTGGTGTGCCCTAGTAGGAAGTCCACTGTGTGCAGCTCACCCTGCACTATTGCCTCAAACATAAATAACATGAGCATGTCTACTTCTGCTAATCTTCCCCAAAAAGCAATGAAAACAATCAAGCATCCCACAAAAGTGCTCAAATATAAATTAACATATGTAGCCTAAAACGCAAGGTTCATAAAATCAATAACTTGCTGGTAATCTCTGAAACTCACTTAGATAATACCTTTAATGATACAGTGGTAGCAATACATGGTTATCATCAACAGAAAAGACAGAAATGCCAATGGTGGAGGTATTTCTGTTTCATATTCAGAACCACATTCCTGTAAAGCTTAGAGAGGATCTCATGTTGAAGTAATATGGCTATAGGTTAATCTGCCTAACCTGAAGCCCATTATTGTGGAAAGCTGCTATAAACCAAGTGCTAACAGTCAGTATGTGGATAATATGTGTGAAATGCTTGATAATGGGTGTGATATCACTCAGAGGTATATTTTCTGAGTGATTTAAATATTGACTGTCTTTCATCAAGCTGTGCACTCAAGAAAAATCTTAACTGTAACCAGTGCCTGTAACCTAGTTCAGGTTATCAGTAAACCTACCAGGGCAGTTACAAACAGCACAGGAATTAAATCATCAACATCTATTGATTACATCTTTACTCATGCTGCAGAAATTTGCTTTAAAGCATTATCCAAATCCCTCAGATGTAGCGATCACCATATAGTAGGAAAGCCAAAGTTCAAAAGGCTTGGCCTAATATAGTGTATAAGAGGTCATACAATAAGTTTAGTAGTGATTCCTATGTTGATGATGTAAATAATATTTGCTGGTCTGTGGTGTGTAATGAGGAGCAACCAGATGCAGATAGCTTATTCCAGTTACTAATAAGCATTTACCCATTAAGAAAATGACTGTAAAAACAATAAAATCCATGGGGATTGATGAGGAATTAAAAAATTATATGGAAAGGGGGATACCTAGACAGTTGTACAACAATGCATTCAACTGAAATGTGTCTTCTGCATTTAACCCAACCCCTCTGAATCAGAGAGGTGCGGGGGGCTGACATAATCAACATCCACGTCTTCAGCACCAGGGGAAAGTGGGTTAACTGCCTTGCTCAGGGGCAGAATGACACATTTATAACTTGTCAGCTCAGGGATTCGATCCAGCAACTTTTCGGTTACTGGCCCAACGCGCTAACCACTAGGCTACCATGGTTGAGAGGGATGAGGCAAAAGGAATGGCAAATAAGTCTGGTAGAACAACCAATTGGCAAATGTACTACAAATTGAGAAATATGACTAAACTCAATTAAAATAATTAGAAACTATACTATGAAACAGAGATAAATGATATAAAGAATGATAGGTGAAAGCTTTGGAGTACCTTAAATTACATTTTGTGCAAAAAGGCAAACTCGGCCCCATCATTCATTGAATCAGATGGCTCATTCGTCACAAAAGCCACTGATATTGCCAATTACATAAATCATGTTTTCATTGGCAAGATTAGCACACTTAGGCATGACATGCTAGCAACAAACACTGACACTACACATCCAAGTATAAATTATCAAATTATGAAAGAAAAGCATTGTAATGTTGTGTTCCGTAAAGTCAGTGTGGAAGAAGTGAAAAAAGTATTGTTGTCTATCAACAATGACAAGCCACCTGGGTCTGACAATATGGATGGAACATAGTGGATGATATTGTCACTCCTATTGACCATAACTTAAATCCAAGCCTACTAGAAAGTGTGTCCACTCAGGCCTGTAGGGAAGCAAAAGTCATTCCGCAGCCCAAGAATATTAGAGCCCCCTTTACTGGCTCAAATAGCCGACCAATGAGCCTGTTACCAACCCTTAGTAAACTTTTGTGAAAAATTGTGCTTGACCAGCTACTAGACCAGCTGCTATTTCACTGTAAACAAATTGACAGACTTTCAGCATGATTATATGGAAGGACATTCAACAAGCACAGCACATAGACAAATGACTGATAATTGTCTGAGAGTAATTGATGACACAAATATTTTGGGAGCTGTTTTGTTAGACTTCAGTGCGGCTTTTGACATTATCAATCATAGTCTGCTGCTGGAATAACATACTGTATGTGTTATGGCTTTACACCCCCTGCTATATTGTGGATAAATAGTTTCCTGTCTAATAGAACACAGAGGGTGTTCTTTAATGGAAGCCCCTCACAACATATTCCAAGTAGAATCAGGAATTCCCCAGGGCAGCTGTCTAGGCCCCATAGTTTTTTCTATCTTGTCACTGGCTTTGAGTAAAGGCAGTGTGCTCAAAGCCAGTGGGTTTTTGTATGCGGATGACTCAACAGTATACACGTCAGCTACAACAGCGGGTGAAATGACTGCAACACTTAACAAAGAGCTGCAGTTAGTTTCAAAATGGGTGGCATGGAATAAATTTGTCCTAAATATTTCAAAAACTAAAAGCATTGTATTTGGGACAAATCATTCACTAAACCCTAAACCTCAATTAAATCATGTAATGAAAAATGTGGAAATTTGAGATGACTAAACTGCTTGGAGTAACCCAGTATTGTAAACTGTCATGGTCAAAACATGTTGATACAACGGTAGCTAAGATGGGGAGAAGTCTGTCCTTAATAAAGTGCTGCCCTGTCTTATTAACAACACTATCAACAAGGCAGATCCTACAGGCCCTAGTTTCGTCACACCCGGACTACTGTTCAGTCGTGTGGTCAGGTGTCACAAAGAGGGACCTTGGAAAATTACAACTGGCTCAGAACAGGTCAGCATGGCTGGCCCCTAAATGTACACGGAGAGCTAACATTAATAATATGCATGTCAATCTCTCATGACTCAAAGTGGAGGAGAGATTGACTTCATCACTACTTGTTTTTGTAAGAAATGTTGACATGCTGAATGTACTGAGCTGTCTGTTTAAACTACTAGCACACAGCTCGGAAATCCATTCATACCCCACAAGGCATGCCACCAGAGGTTTCTTCACAATCCCCAAGTCAAGAACAGACTATGAGAGGCACACAGTACTATATAGATCCATGACTACATGGAACTCTATTCCACATCAGGTAACTGATGCAAGAAGTAGAATCAGCTTTAAAAACAGAGAAAATACACCTTATGGGACCAGTGGAGACTGTGAAGAGATACACACACACAGGAATAGACACACGCTAGCACACACACTACACATATGTACATTGTAATATTGTTGTATGGTGGTATTATACATTGTTTATTGTAGATATGTAGTGGTGTGATAATGTTATATATGATGTACTATTGTATCTTTTTTTAAATGTGTGATGCAAGTGCCTTAATGTGTTTGGGCCCCAGGGCCCCCTAAGGGGGATCCCTAATAAATACAAATACAAAGATGACATTTTCTAAACGCAGGTTTATCATAAAATATGAGTAGGGACATCCTCTGACGAATACTACCCCACCTGAAAATAATGGGCACTGAGATACATCAACTTCGGCATGAGCGACGTTGGCCCATTTACAACAAAGCATAACAGTTTACAATTGATTGTTCAAAGACAATACATCTGTGTCACAACTTGAAATAAAGAAACGTCTGGCATGCTTGGCAGGAGGCCAATTACTTACACACCAGGAGTGATGGTGAGTTCAGACAAACGCTTCAGTTCCACCACGGTGTTGACTACTTTGAAGGTCCAGGGCTGAGCCACTGTGAAAGAACTCATAGCTCTTCTCATTGAATACACATGTAACCCCTGGAGCCAAGTTATGGCTTGATGAAAAGTATAGCTTCCTAGGCCTATTGCCCTGATTGGAAAGGTCACGGCAGGCATTGATGACATTATTTGGTTTTGCACAATAAGTCGATTTATCAGTAATATTTAAAACAGGCTGAACCTGAGTTTACAGAGGGAATATCTCATTTTGAATCTGTCTCTGGAAAAGATGTACCAAGCTGTCAGATGTAGTCACTTTTTAATTATTATGCAACTAATAGGCATTCCACTCACATGTTTACCCCTGCTTCCTCCTATCTCCGGGGGTCACATGTGTATCCAATGGAATTCCAACTGGAATGAAGGCTCATTTTTCCAAGTCTGGCTGAAGGGAATGTTTTCCAAAAGGGGAGAAGATTAAATTCGGAACCATAGTGGAAAGAATTAAACAGCAAATACAATTATGAGGGCGTCCAAAAATTGCTGGAAAGAGGCTTAAGTGCGTGTATCCACTTAATACCCAATGTTTAGTACTGTCAGATTAAATGACTCGGGCCATGGTTTTCAGATGAAACACATTATTTTGAAATGATCTATTGTTTGTTATTCCATTTGCAGTCTAACGTTCAGGTATTACTAAAGTATTTACATTTTTGGTTGGACAAACTACTAGACTAGATAGACTAGAAAATAAGCTTATAGGCATATTAACAATGATACAGTTGAAGTCGGAAGTTTACATACACTTACATTGGAGTCATTAAAAATCGTTTTTCAACCACTCAACAAATTTCTTGTAAACAAACTATAGTTTTGGCAAGTCGGTTAGGACATCTACTCTGTGCATGACACAAGTAATTCTTCCAACAATTGTTTACAGACAGATTATTTCACTTATAATTCACTGTATCACAATTCCCGTGGGTCAAAAGTTTACATACACTAAGTTGACTGTGCCTTTAAACAGCTTGGAAAATTCCAGAAAATTATGTCATGGCTTTAGAAGCTTCTGATAGGCTAAATTTACATAATTGGTGTCAATTGGAGCTGTACCTGTGGATGTATTTCAAGGCATACCTTCAAACTCAGTGCCTCTTTGCTTGACATCATGGGAAAATCAAAAGAAATCAGCCAAGTCCTCAAAGAAAAATTGTAGACCTCCACATGTCTGGTTCATCCTTGGGAGCAATTTCCAAACGCCTGAAGGTACCACGTTGTCACGATCGTCGTAAAGGGGAGACCAAAGCGCAGCGTGGTGTGAATGCGTGATTTAATGATTGACTATACAAAATAATAAGACGTACGTGACTGCTAATGAAACACTGTGCTAACATGCAACATAACATAGTCAGAATAACCCACCATCAATGGACCAAGCAGCGTGGTAACGGCCAGCAGCAGCAGTGGCAAAGAACACAGGACTCATGGACTTTTGCGGCCGGAGTCTGCACCTTAGGGGGGGGGGGGGGGGGGGTACTGTCACACTCTGACCATTATATGCATTGTTTGTTTCTATGTTTTGTTTGGTCAGGGTGTGATATGAGTGGGCATTCTATGTTGCATGTCTAGTTAGTCTGTTTCTATGTGTTTTGGCCTGATATGGTTGTCAATCAGTGGCGGGTGTTTGTCGTTGTCTCTGATTGGGAACCATATTTCGGTAGCCTGTTTTGTATTGTGGTTCGTGTGTTATTGTCTATGTCTAGTTGCCTGTGTCTGCACTAGTTTTATATAACTTCATGTTCGGTTTGTTGTTTTGTATAGTTTGTTAAGTGTTCTTCGTCTTCATTAAAGTATCATGTATTTACATCACGCTGCGCCTTGGTCTCCTCCGTACAACGAACGTGTCACACGTTCATCTGTACAAACAATAGTATGTAAGTGTAAACACCATGGGACCACGCAGCCATCATACCGCTCAGGAAGGAGACGCACTCTGTCTCCTAGAGATGAACGTACTTTGGTGCGAAAAGTGCAAATCAATCCCAGAACGACCTTGTGAAGATGCTGGAGGAAACAGGTACAAAAGTATATCCACAGTAAAACGAGTCCTATATCGACATAACCTGAAAGGCCGCTCAGCAAGGAAGAAGCCACTGCTACAAAACCGCCAGACTACGGTTTGCAACTGCACATGGGACAAAGATCGTAATTTTTGGAGAAATGTCCTCTGGTCTGATGAAACAAAAATAGAACTGTTTAGCCATAATGAACATTGTTTGGAGGAAAAGGGGGGATGCTGTAACGGCTGTTGGAAGGAGTGGAGGACCAAAGTGCAGCGTGGTACGTGTTCATCTTTATTATTGGAACCGAACACTGATTAACCAAAATAACAAAGAGAATGAACAAAAACCAAAACAGTTCTGTCTGGTGCAGAAAGACACAATACAGAAAACAACTACTCACAAAACCCATGTGGGAAAAAGCTACCTAAGCATGCTTCTCAATCAGAGACAACGATAGACAGCTGCCTCTGATTGAGAACCACACCGGCCAAACAACAAAGAAATACAAAACATAGAAAATGAACATAGAATGCCCACCCTAGTCACACCCTGCCCTAATCAAAATAGAGAATAAAAGCCTCTCTATGGCCAGGGCGTGATAGATGCTTGCAAGCCGAAGAATACCATCCCAACCGTGAAGCACGGGGGTGGCAGCATCATGTTGTGGGGGTGCTTTGGTGCAGGAGGGACTGGTGCACTTAACAAAAAAGATAGCTTAATGAGGATGGATAATTACGTGGATATATCAGTCAGGAAGTTAAAGCTTGGTAGCAAATGGGTCTTCCAAATGGACAATGACCCCAAGCATACTTCCAAAGTTGTAGCAAAATAGCTTAAGGACAACAAAGTAAAGGTGGCCATCACAAAGCCCTGACCTCAATCCTATAGAAAATTTGTGGGCAGAACTGAAAAAGCATGTGCGAGCAAGGAGGCCTACAAACCTGACTCAGTTACAGCGCTGTCAGGATGAATGGGACAAAATTTACCCAACTTACTGTGGGATACTTGTGGAAGGCTACCCAAAACGTTTGACCCAAGTTAAACAATTTAAAGGCAATACTACCAAATACTATTTGAGTGTATGTAAACTTCTGACCCACTGGGAATGTGATGGAAGAAATAAAAAGTTTAAATAAATCATTCTCTCTACTATTATTCTGACATTTCACATTCTTAAAATAAAGTGGTGATCCTAACTGACCTAAGAAGGAATTTTAACTAGGATTAAATGTCAGGAATTGTGAAAAACTGAGTTTAAATGTATTTGGCTAAGGTGTATGTATGTAAACTTCCGACTTCAACTATATATGAGGTTAGAGTTGAGACAGAACCAGAGAGAGTTGTATTGCTGAGTAGCTTGTGATTCTTAAATGGTATTAACAATTTGTTTCATTAAACAAGAAAGGCCCACAAAATAGTTGTATTTTATTGTAAGAACACCCCAATGAGACAAGGGTTGATTTAGACATTTAAATAGAGAGAAGGTTGAAGTCGAGTTAAATCATTGTCTCACAACACATCATTCTGGGGTCACCCACATAGACGTCAGCAGGATTATCAAAAGGACAGAGGGAAAGTATTGTTGAGGGAAGCTTACAGAGATGATTAGCAGCCACATGCCACCAACAGGGTGGGTGACTAGGGCAGACCACATCAGGCATCACGCCTTGGCTCCCCTTTCTACTATCCAAACCCATTTGATAAAGTTGGCATTGTGGTCACCAAATCATTGAAAGAGGGGGATCAATGCAACATTTAAATGTCTCTTTTGTATTTCAAATGACAACTTTCATAAATAAGCCATTATACATGTTTATAAATGTTTATTCATGACAGTTGTAAAGTGTTAACAATATCTAAACATCCTAATATGCAGCATTGAAATCACTGTAGAGATTTTAAAGGCTCTTTATGTTTGCATCTGATACAATTATTAAAGTTATAGTCAAATTAATGGATTAGACATTGGGGAATTGATTGGAGATGCATGACAGCTGTGTTCAACATTGTATGTTGTTTTCCTGGCAACGCAGGTTTGTCTCTATCCCATCGAAGCCCCTCTGGGATTGCATGTCCACAGATAAGTCAAGAATGTAAACAAGTCATAAATGCATCTACAAACACATTCTTGGCTCTCCAGTAAAACTTTACAAGTAACGAAGTGACAGCCCAGTCTTACGTAACATTTTAATGAGGCCCACAGTAGGGGATAATACTATGGGTTTCACTAAGTAATTCACCTATATATTCCCACACTTCTGTGGGATTTGTTTCACAACAGGGTATGTGGATAAACCCATAGGCTAGTTTCTCCAGAACATTTGAATCCAGATCAAAATGATCTGTTGTTTATAATCTGAGTTCATTACGTTTACATCATATCCAGAGCGACTTACAGTGAGTGCATTCATCTTAAGATAGCTAGGGGGAGAACCACATTTCACAGTCATTGTAAGTACATTTTTCTTCAATAAAGTAGCTATCAACAAAGCCAGAGCTAGAAAGGAGGGGGGGGGGGGTCAAGTGCGAGTGTTAGTTCACGAAACCCTTATTATTTTCCTTCTTTTTTTAAACAGGAGAAATATGTTTCTATTAAGGACATTATTTGTGATAAATGTTATATTGGGTCTCCGATCCAGAGTTTTCCTATCCTTTAAAAAGTTGTATTTTTAAAATGTCTAACACTATAGCTAGTTTATAGGGTAATCCATTCACGGTAATGACTTTGATAACATAAGCTTCACTGATACTAGCCTAATTCCTCTATAAAATAAGACCAATTCGGAGGGACACTGAATTATACGCAGGTGGTTGGGATCATCTCAAATATATCATAAATCACCTTTAATAGTCCAGACCTCACTCTATGGGCTTTCACAACTTAAAGTAAACACACTTTCGACATAAGGTTATCTTTTGAATCTTTGTTTTCCACATTTGAATCAAAACGGTCTGTAATCTGGGACATGCACCAGTAAGCAATTACAGAGATTTGGACTGAACTGTAGTGAGAAGTCTGGATCTGAGGGGCATGTAGTTATTTTACAACACATGCAAGACCCTATTTATTAAAATAATGCATGTTTGTTTTTTTACTTTAATTTACCAACCACATAATGCATCTTAGAATTGAATGCCATGAAAATTAAAATATTTACATGCCAATGTATAATGAATCAGAATAATCAATAACAAGTATATTTGATTAACTTAATCTGTAGCCCATAGTGCTTTTCTTAGCAATAAACAGTGGGAAACATGATTATGAGTAGGAACCACAAACACCTTCATTAGGCAAGCGCTAAAGATTGGTGGGTTTTATTGTTTTGGCATATAGCCACAAAAATATATATTTATAGACATGTGCTCCAGTCAGATGTTTGCGTAAGTGATGCATACCAGATACGTTGTCCTTTCATGTCCTCAAAAATAAATAACTTGGCCAAGGGGGTGGGAGTCGATTGCAAGTTTTTATTTACATTTTAGTCGTTTTTTTTGTACTGTACAAAACACCCCTCTTCACAATATAATTGCAAACTAGGAAAAAACACAGATCAGAATTGGGAACATCCATTAACTGTATAGCAGTAGAAAGTGGTTTCATCAGTTTAGAACAGTTAATCTTGGAAATGATCTGGAAAGTTGAACATTCAACACTTGCTTATGAAACCACAAACATTTCTGCTCTTGCACCATATACAAATTGCATTACGGGGATGTTTAAAACTGTTAAATGAAACTACAGATTAAATATCAAAGTCACAAAATACAACATATTTTTCAATCATCCAAACTAAGTTGGAAATTAATCTACAGTATAAAGAATATACAATATATATATATATATATGTATGTTTGTGTGTCTGCAGACAGTCAACAAAGTGAACATTAAAAGGCCCACACTCCTTAAACATGTATTAAACATGTATTTAATGTATTCACATTTAACAAGAATATCCAAAAGATGGCATACTCATAAAACAGCAATTGTAATACAAAAGTCACAAAAATATATAATGTATAACTAAGAGCTACCGTTTTGTCATATTTTCAACAAACTATATGAACCAGGAAATGTATATATCATGTACACATTGAAAAGGCATATATGTCAATACATTTTTTAAACATTGCACATAAGAGAAGCTACATCTGGGGAACAAAGGAAAGACATGCTAATATCTGTAAAAACTTTAGTTGGAGAACAAAACGCTAATACCTGCTGAGGTTTCAACACATCTCACCTCAACACGGCCTTATTGAACAGCAAACAGAAGAAAGAAAAACGCATGCTCTCAGATTCACAGGACTTTCAAATGAACGTGCATTTCACAATCCTAGGAGTAATTTGAAAAGAATCAAATAAAAAATCAAGATGTACACTTCGTTGGTGATTTCACAGATTGAGTGGATTCTCACTTGTTTTTTTTCAGTTAATTTATCACATTGTAAGTACACAACAATACGAAAAACAGTACATTCTTTTCTTTCATTATTCAGACACAAAATATAAACATAGAACCCAACAGCTTGTCCATTTATTGCACACAATAGGTTCACCAAAAATATTTGGGCACTTTAAGTTTCAACAAACAGCAGCATTTCTTTATGAAAAAGGTATGTGAATACAAACACACGCAAAACACAAGCTCACTTAAGCGCTAAAATGCTCAAACGCGTGAAAAAATAAAATGACTAGATTTTAAATTGTGCAGCTTGAAGCTATGCAAGGTCCTATATAAAGGCTATAGTTTCTCCAACGCACATGATACAGTGTCTATCGGAGAGAAAATTACATTTCCTGTGAACAATATTTCAATAGCATGGGGAAACCAAGCATGATTGCCTCATTACTTTATAATGTCAACAGCAACGATAGATTAAAATGGTAGATACACCAACCCCCAAAGGGACTGGGAACATTTGGTCCAATAGGAGAGCTTGATTGTTACCCAGACATAGGGTGGTTAGGCTAAATGCCACATCTTTTAGGAAAGGTTGATTGGATGGCACGAGACAATCACATGTCAAATCTCTGAGCACCCATCATCTGATTATAAAACACACGTTACTTCTCTGAGCCCAAGATATGCACTCACTACTGTAAGTTGCATCTGCTAAAATGACAAAACAAAAATAATAACAGATTCATCATGTTAAATATCACCAAATTCTTCTTTTCCTAGTAATATTTTTAATGTTACCATCAGAGTTTGTAATCTATTTTGCATTTCATTGGAAGTCCTTTTTTGTAGGACTACCAAGATGAATGAATTGATAAGGACTACACTTAATGAACAAATAAATATCAGTAGCATTTAATCAATGGAGTATCACCACCTTATTATAAAGGCATGGTGATGTGCAACTGACTAGTGATGGCTCAATATAACAGGTGTCCAAGCTAGGGCAAGATTTCTGGTGAAAAGCAGTGACAGAAAATTTAGCTGGAAATCTCAAGGTGAACCGAAAACACTATGAAGATGAAAATATCTATCGATCACACTTAAATGATACAAAGCAATGTCATGTTGGCCATGTTATTGAAGACCTCTCCTGGCTCCATATACACGGAATTACAAAACTAAACTCAAAGTAAAAGCAAGGCACCCAGCTCTAAATTCTAATGTGCTGACCACTTGATTAGTACAACGTTAGTCCGAAGAATGTCACTCACATTCATGTCCAAAGTAAACCGTCTGTGTAAAGTTAGGTAGAAATATTCCTACCAACACATGCTCCACCAAATGCAACATGGTCTCATTGTATGTCAAAATAGTGACATTGAAGCATAGTAGTTATATGTCACCAAAGTTGACATATTAGTTATAAGTCACCTACATATTACTTCTACCTCACTGAAATGTTTTATTTTATTTAATCACTAATTATAGTGAGACTCGCTTTTTTGTCACACAGCTAGAGAGAGAGAGATTTCCATCACACAAGAACTGCTAGAGACAAGTATTTCTAATGAAATAGGTCGGACAAATTAACTACACTTTAACTTCCCATTTGAACTTAGCCTAGCTCTTCTAGATATCGGAAAGCGCAGCCGTTGCAGTGCGTCTCTCTTGATGAATTAACGATTGACTTCACATATGAAATGCTTCCATGCCTTTGTGACCCGACCTTTGAGTCAAAGCCACAGTAGATACCTAAATTATGAACAACACCCAACACAAGTCAAGTGTAGTAGCTACAGTTCATTCATATTGCGCGTAAAGAAAGAGACAATGAGAGCTCTATAATGCAATTTCAAGTTTTTCAAATAATATATATATATATATTTTAAAGGTTTAAATGTACTGTGTCCCTATTCACGAAGGAATACATACACACCTGTCACATAAATCACGACAAAATCCAACGTAGCATTCTATTATCAAATCATATTTAGTAACACTAATAGTTTGCCCGAAGCGACGGCACTCAAGAAGTAACACAGCATCTACCGTATGAACGATCATTATGCAAAAAACAACAATCCAATAAGGAAGGAAAGAAACTACTTGTTAGCAAAGTTAAGACATCTAATTCTAGTGGTGCTCGCTAAAGAAGGGCAATCTCAGGCACTTTCCAAAGTCAGGGCTTTGGATTGGAAGGGGGAACGAGTGGGACAATTAGGAAGTGACAGTCACTCAATCGTAATGGAAGCCAGCTCTTTGATGTGGGCGTTCTCCTCCTCTGAGCCGCCCGGGGAGCTGTTACTGCCGTTTGTCTTTGGCTCCTCTGACACGTTTTCGTCCTTCAAGGATAAAGGGTCCAGGGGGAAGGTGCTGCTCTCGCAATTCTGGGTGGAGGAGACCTGGGAGATGACCGGCATCTGGACAGACGAGTTGTTGCCTTCAAAGCCATGCTCCACCAGCTCGTACTGCCCCAGAGTCTCCTCCTCCTGCACTTGGCTCAGGTAGTCGGGCATGAGGAAATCACTGGGACCATGTGGAGACATAACAGACGATAGAAAGCTGTTGATGAAAGTGTCTCTAAACCTCCTATATGAAGTGGACTACACAGTAAATATGGTTGAAGTTAAAGGCAAAATGAAAAACGTATGGAAATCGGTACATTTTCTTGAAAATAATACGGTGACAGATCATTATGTGAGGGCTGTGTGAGGCCTGCGATCTGTTTTTTGAGAATCAAACTGGATCGCCAAAGAATTTTCCATACACTGTTATGATCTCAGGCATAGACATTATATTATAACATTTTAAAAAGTAAATGGCCCATTTGAGCCCTACCAACCTGTGAGGGCTTGAGTTTGATTAAGAAGTGGAAAAGTCTAGAATATATGAGCACATGTCTGCTTTATGTAGAAGTACGTGAAGTACTATGAGCTATACATTTTAATAAAAGCCTTTAAACTGAGTGAAATTCCTATATGGAAAAGCAAAATTTATTCTGACAGAAATAGGTTATGTAATTTATTCAAATTGTTGCGAGACGCAAGGATTAAAAGCCCGTAGCACGTATAATTTCATACTGTATGTTTCCCAAAGGCAAGTAACTAAGATAATAGCATGGAATGGTTCAATTAAGAAAATGGACAACAAAATACACATTAGTAACTCATGTAATAGTCTATGCTACATTACCCTTGAGCTAAGACATATATAGGGATTTTGAGGAAAGTGGCCAAAGACTGCTTTGAACCACATATTCAGCATGACTGATATGTGTTGTACTGTAAGTTTCACGGTATGCTCAGTTAGTTGGACCTGTTTAATGAACCAATTCTGAAAAGCTTGAAATAGCATATCTCCCTGAACATGGCCACTATGGGAGATTTAATTGTATTTTTTCCTTATTTCCTGTGTTATATTAAGCTGATTAAATGAAGGGACGACACCCCGGGACTCCTCACCTGCTCTGGAAGTAGTTTGCTAGTTCAGATGCCTCATGGTTCAGACTCCGCAGGTGTACAATTAAATTGCCAGAGTTGGTAAACATGGCGCCGCACGTTTTGCACTCGTAAATCCGGGGCTTGCGGATTATGTGGCGGGACACCCTCATGTGGTGCTTATATTCGCCGAAGGACGTGAATGTGGCACTACAAATCTGGCACCGGAAACAGCGTTTACCTTCGTGCTTCAGCCGGTGCATCTTTAGGGAGTAGGCCCGTGTGAACTTTTTCCCACAGCGATCACACTGGAAAGGCTTAATGCCTGTTGAAAAAGGGATGAAAAGAAAGAGGACTTGTGTCGCACATTAGAATCACTACAATAGATTAACTATGAATTCTGCAATAAGACGTTGATTTTTAGAATTGTCAATGTTAAAACTATCACAAAACAAAAAAAAGATGCCAGTGTTAAAAATGTATCAAAAACATTAAGTGTGAGTGTTAAAAATAGATGTGTAAAATGTGTCAGAAACAGGTGATAATCATCATTGTATGACCTACAGTATAGTATGCATGCCCACCAAAGAAACTGTGACAGAGGCATCCAGTCTCCAATATCCCGCATGGTTCATTGACACACATGGGTCGCAACTAGGGATGCATGATATATCGGTGAACATATCGGCCGATATTAGTTAAAAATGCCAACATCGGTATTGGCCTGTCTAGTTTAAACGCCGATGTGCAAAACCGATGTCAAAGCTGATGTGTATACCTATATAACGTAGGTACATGACGTAATGACGCCACGTAAAATTCTGCGCAACACAGCATTCCTAACCTAGCCCACAATGTATGCTGTGTGGATCGAGCAGTCAACAAGTTGAGCACTTGTTTGAAAGAGTAAGAACATTTCAGCGAGAGAACTCAAAGGTTCTATGTCGTGGGTGATGTTGGCTATCGCGACTGGTCGAGCACCGGTACCCACTACCAAGTGTGCTATCGGAGTATCACAGTAATAGCGTCACGGCTATTATCTTCATGACATACTATGGAACGCCGTTTGGGTCTTTGCTTGTCAAAAAAGATACACATCAAATAACACTGTTTGACAAGAACACTATTTGACACATCAAATAACACAGCTCCATTATAGAATGGTGTGCGTGATGAATTTGCACGTGCAAGCCAAGTGCCACCACTACTATCAGTAGCAACGTCCAAAAGCTGTACAAAAAAGTCAGCAAACAAGCAAACACCGGCCACGAACGATGTGTTTACAATGCCTTGTTGGTAATAAAGCATTATTTGTTTGACCGCAACTTCTGTGGTAGCTAGCTAGCTTTAGCTTGGTACCTAGCTTGCACCAATACAACCAGCCTGAAAACAATGACCAGTAGAAACTGCAGTCATTTTCATTATTCTTAGCAATGATTTAGGAATCCATGTGAGTAAGTATTAGCTAGGTTGCCACTTGTTGTTCGCCTATTGAAATTGAACTTCAGTTCATGAAATTAAATAGCTAGCCAGTTACTTAACCCTGTTGCCCAAAGCTAACGTTATAAGCAGCCAGCTAGCTTCATCTGGCTAGTGAGGGTCGCCCGGCCTGGTTTATGTGTTGTGAAGTTAGCCACAATAAGGATTAGGCACAATAGTGGAATTAGCAGTTTGCCTTCAAAATAAAAGTACCTCTTTGAAAGTGATGCAGAAGGTTACAATTGGTGGAATCATGCCATATTTAGACTAGATAATGTTAAACAAGGTTGGAATGTGAAGCAATGAAATGGGGTATCAGTCTACTCGGTGACACCCACAGAACACAACTGTGAAGTGTTTACTAAATATTATTAGCATTGTAGCTCTTATCGTGGGACTGTGACTGTATGAAATCACCTCACCAGTCTGTCTATTGTGTGTATTGACATTCATATTGCACTGTACAGCTTTACCTAAGGATTGGGGATCAAGGAAATGGGGTATCAGTCTACTCAATACCAAAGATATTTTTTCCCCGACGTCCTCCTCAGAGTTATTGGACTCCAAAACATCTACGCAGTATTGTTTTTCCTCGGGAATCATGTTCAAAAACATGAGCTGGAGCAAACCCATAAAAATGTGTTTGTGTGGCGGTGCTAACTAACGGAAAATAAACTATAAACTATCAAAATAAAGAGAATCGAAAACTCCATATATAAACTCCCAGTAATTTAATGGGTATTTACCAACGTTTCGGCATCACTGTGCCTTCTTCAGGGTAATGTCATGAATGCTTGAACCAGGTTATGTAGACAAACAGTGCAATTAGTGTAACAGATGACAATAGTGAGGGGTGTGTCGTAATGATTCAGTTAATTAGAATGAATTAATGAAACTGTTAAAAAAAACTATAGTTTATGGCATATTAAATATTTTTCGACCTGTATGTGGGTGTCTGAAGAAGGATGTTTTTATAGTGCTATTGCACTGTGCGCATGAGACACATTTGAAGTTCCCATTTGGAATAGGGGTCAAGAGTGTCTGAGTGTGCTCAGGGGGCATGTCAGATACACATAGATTGGCAATAAATGTGTCTCAATTCACAGTTGTTTCAGAGTCCCGCAATAAGAGCTAAGATGCTAATGTTCTCTGGGTGTCACTGAGTAGACTGATACCCCATGTCATTGATCCACAATCAACAGGTCAGGTTCTACAGTGAAATAAGTATGCCGCCAATGCAATTCTAAAGTATAATACATCCAGTGTGATTTCAACAGATTTTTGTCAAATTAACTAATTATTGCAACACAAACTCAAAAAAAGTTCTGAGACAGTGTACAGTCCATGGAGAATGAGAGCACCTCCTCCCAGCTAACCACTGGACTGAGGATAGGAAACTCTGTCACCACCGATAAATACACTATAATTGAGAATTTCAATGAGCATTTTTCTACAGCTGGCCATGCTTTACACCTGGATACCCCTACCCCGGTCAACAGCACTGCACCCCCCACAGCAACTCGCCCAAGCCTTCCCATTTCTCCTTCTCCCAAATCCAGTCAGCTGATGTTCTGAAAGAGCTGCAAAAATCTGGACCCCTACAAATCAGACAATCTGGCTAGACAATCTGGACCCTTTCTAAAATTATCTGCCGAAACTGTTGCAACCCCTATCACTAGCCTGTTCAACCTCTCTTTCATGGAGATCTGCATGGATGAATAGGCCAAAATACCAGCAACAGTGTGTGAAAACCTTGTGAAGACTTACAGAAAACGTTTCACCTCGGTCATTGCCAACAAAGGGTATATAACAAAGTATTGAGATAAACTTTTGTTATTGACCAAATACTTATTTTCCACCATAATTTGCAAATAAATTCATTAAAAAATCCTACAATGTGATTTTCTGGATTTTTTTCCCCATTTTGTCTGTCATAGTTGAAGTGTACCTATGATGAAAATTACAGGCCTCTCTCATCTTTTTAAGTGGGAGAACTTGCACAATTGGTGGCTGACTAAAAACTTTTTTGCCCCACTGTATATCTATCCTACCCTGCCTTTCTAAGGTCTTCGAAAGCCAAGTCAACAAACAGATTACCGACCATTTAGAATCCCAACACACCTTCTCCGCTATGCAATCTGGTTTCAGAGCTGGTCATGGGTACACCTCAGCCACGCTCAAGGTCCTAAACGATATCTTAACCGCCATTGATAAGAAACAATACTGTGCAGACGTATTCATTGACCTGGCCAAGGCTTTCGACTCTGTCAATCACCACATCCTCATCGGCAGACTCAATAGCCTTGGTATCTCAAATGATTGCCTCGCATGGTTCACCAACTACTTCTCTGATAGAGTTCAGTGTGTCAAATCGGAGGGCCTGTTGTCCAGGCCTCTGGCAGTCTCTATGGGGGTGCCACAGGGTTCAATTCTTGGGCCGACTCTCTTCTCTGTATACATCAATGATGTCGCTCTTGCTACTGGTGATTCTCTGATCCACCTCTACGCAGACGACACCATTTTGTATACTTCTGGCCCTTCTTTGGACACTGTTAACAACCCTCCAGACGAGCTTCAATGCCATACAACACTCCTTCCGTGGCCTCCAACTGCTCTTAAATACAAGTAAAACTAAATGCATGCCCTTCAACCGATCGCTGCCTGCACCTGCCCGCCCATCCAACATCACTACTCTGGACGGTTCTGACTTAGAATATGTGGACAACTACAAATACCTAGGTGTCTGGTTAGACCGTAAACTCTCCTTCCAGACTCACATCAAACATCTCCCATCCAAAGTTAAATCTAGAATTGGCTTCCTATTTCGCAACAAAGCATCCTTCACTCATGCTGCCAAACATAACCTCGTAAAATTGACCATCCTACCGATCCTCGACTTCGGCGATGTCATTTACAAAATAGCCTCCAATACCCTACTCAATAAATTGCATGCAGTCTATCACAGTGCCATCCGTTTTGTCACCAAAGTCCCATATACTATCCACCACTGTGACCTGTACGATCTCGTTGGCTGGCCCTCGCTTCATACTCGTCGCCAAACCCACTGGCTCCAGGTCATCTCCAAGACCCTGCTAGGTAAAGTCCCCCCTTACCTCAGCTCGCTGGTCACCATAGCAGCACCCACCTGTAGCACGCACTCCGGCAGGTATATCTCTCTGGTCACCCCCAAAGCCAATTCCTCGTTTGGCCGCCTCTCCTTCCAGTTCTTTGCTGCCAATGACTGGAACGGACTACAAAAATCTCTGGAACTGGAAACACATCTCCCTCACTAGCTTTAAGCACCAGCTGTCAGAGCAGCTCACAGATTACTGCACCTGTACATAGCCCATCTATAATTTAGCCCAAACAACTACCTCTTCCTCTACGGTATTTATTACATTTTTTTCCTTTGCACCCCATTATTTCTATTTCTACTTTGCACATTCTTACACTGCAAATCTACCATTTCAGTGTTTTACTTGCTATATTGTATTTACTTCACCACCATGGCTTTTTTTTGCCCTTACCTCCCTTATCTCACCCCATTTGCTCACATTGTATGTAGACTTATTTTTCTACAGTATTATTGACTGTATGTTTGTTTTACTCCATTGTGTAACTCTGTGTTGTTGTATGTGTTGAACTGCTTTATCTTGGCTAGGTCGCAATTGTAAATGAGAACTTGTTCTCAACTTGCCTACCTGGTTAAATAAAATCAAATATTTTGGTTAAATCAAATATTTTGCTGATTTTATATAACAACATTCCAACCTCGTTTAGCATGATCTATTCAATCATGGCATAATTCTACTATTTATATTAATTTGCATCACTGTCAATGACGTACTTTTATTTTGAAGGCTAACCGCAAAGTCCACTATTGTGGCTAATCCTTATTGTGGCTAGCTTCACATAGATGGGTCTGACCACCACTAATCAAATAAGAACAGTCTAATAAATTAGGGTTATTTTTAGATTACACCTAGCTATATAGTTACCTAGCTAACTATAGCTACTGAAACAGATTGTCGTTTTGCTATGTTTTTGGGGAAGAACATAGCTAGCTAGCTCATGGATGCAAACTTTTTTATGACCAGCACTGTAGGTACGCAAGACAACTTTACCAACATCATAGCATATGTATCGATGAATCGTTGTGACATATGAAATACGAGTGATAGTGTAATCAATGAGTTATAACTACGTAAAATATGTATGAGCACTTTAAATTATTATGTGACGTGCAGTCATATTCAGGTCCTGATTGGTCAACAAGCTTACAAATAGGGTTACTTGTATTTTTTTTGACACACAAAGAACCAAACGGCGTTCCATAGAAATCCTGGTTGAGAATGAAACGACTGAACAAATGAACAACGAAACAGCACAGCAAGTAAGTGAAAGAAATAGGTTTTGATTATGTTTAACTGGTAATGGGGACATACGTAAATGCCAAACAAAATAACTTTTTGGTCAGTGTGGTGTGTTTGTGTGTGTGTGTGTAACCTTTATTTACCTAGGCAAGTCAGTTAAGAACAAATACTTATTTACAATGACGGCCTACCCCGGCCAAACCCGGACGACGCTGGGCCAACAGATGCGATACAGCTAGGATTCGAGCCAGGGACTGTAGTGACGCCTCTTGCGCTGAGATGCAGTGCCTTAGACCGCTGCGTCCATGTGTGTATTTAACTGTACTAGAATGCTTAAAAGGTTTTTATATCGGTATCGGGTTTTTTGGTAAGGAAAATATCGGTATTGGCAAAAAATGTCATATAGGTGCATTACTAGTTGCAACAAGCATTTCTGAGCCGATCGGACCAGGGGAACAATACAAAGGGCAAAAGGGGCTTCTGTTGATTCAGTTATTTATGGCCCTCATAAACATGCCCCGACTTTAAGATTAAGACTGACTTTTTTCAATGAGAAATATAAAAATACATTGACAGCTCTGAGGCATACGTTGACGTGAACTTCCAATGAAGCTCCTTTCGCAGAGCCAGAGTAAGTATATTTAAGCAGATGTGAACTGCATTACTTTTAACTGCATACAATACAACACTATGGGTCGAGCTTAAATGACCCTGAAGAAAAAGACTTGAGCCCCATGAAGTCTTTTCAACCAGAGTCAGCCCTACTCTGTGGTATACTTAACTGGCCAGTTCAGAATAATAATAATGCCACACAGGAGCCCCCCCCCTCTTGCTTTGATGGATTACTCCATTATACCAATTTCTTAATTGGGTCTTGTGGATGTGTGCATTGGCAGGGGGATAGAACCCCAATGAATACAATGGTGGTTTTCTTGATGAATGTGAGCAGTGTGTCTGAAGTTTGGAGTAGCAAAGACCATTATCCCATTATATGTTGGGACACAATGTGGAGTCATTGCCTGTAGCCTATAGTTAGTTACCTTCCACATGCTGTAACCGTACATGGCTACACAAATGGGACTGTCCACATGCAAGCCTGATTACTTTTGGACAACTACTAACTGGCTTTATAGACAACTTAAAAGTAGGCATTCTCTATCACTGAGAACATCATGCTTCAAGCTTATAGCAGATATTAATGGGACATTACACTCCAAAATAAAACTTGTTGTATCAAGGGCTGGAAAAGGTGAAACAGCACCACACGATCTCCTTGAACTTAGCACTGCTTGTTTGTGATGGTTAAGACTCAAGTTGAGATTTGTGTCGATATTTGGCTGACATCATTTCCTATTATAATGTTCCACTGTCATTGGAGTTTGGCTATGTGTGCACACGTTTGGGTTTGTGTGCACTTGATGAGTGTGTTTTTCCGATGTCAGCCGAGGCGGGAGACACTAAGCCCCAAGTGTTTCCAAAATCAATGTTCCCTGGAATGCCCTTCATTCTTCTCCACAGTGTGCCATGAGTCAAACCATTAACGAGCCATTCATACCATTAATCTCCGGCTCCTATCATCGGGTGAATAGAGGACGCATGGAACTACTGTAGAGGGCAACGTAAATACAGTACAAATCACATGAGCTACTTTCCAGATGGGTACCTATGACATAAACAGATACGACATAACAGATAGCTGCTAGAGGTCGCAGAGCAGTAGTTAGTCTACACAGCCCTGTTCAACTGCATAGTGGATGTGTGGAAATTACCTACCAGAGTGGATGAGCATATGTTGCTTCAAGTTCTGTATGCGGGTGAATCGGACGCCACACGTGGGGCACTGGAAAGGTCTGTCAGGCCCGTTAGTGCCAGGGCGGGTTGAAGGGCTTATGTATAAGTGGTAAGGGTACTGGAGGCTTTCTAATCTGAAACAAGAAAGAGGATGTGGTGCTCCAGTGAGGGTAGACACAAATGTGGTAGACCTTGGGGTGTCAGATGAAAACCTTCCTTTAGCTTCATCATAATAACCAAGACCTCAAGGGTTCCATACCAGTTGGAAGGCAAAATGGAACATCTTACATAAATGCAAGATTAGCTTGAACAAAAGAAAATCAAGGTTATCAAACCTTCCAAATGAATGGAGTTGAAAACCAGGGAAGGTGATCATGATATTTCCACTTACATTTAAAGAATATAAGTATTTTCCAATCATATTGTTACCTTTCATCATCCTCAGCATGACCTCCAGCATTGGATGTACTTTGCATTGAGGGCAACCCTTCTGTGACTCCCTCATCTATCGAACCTATGCCAAAACAAAAAACAAATATAATTTCCACCAGTTACTAGTTCTTTCTCAGTCTGATTTCCATAAGACATGGTTCGGGATAGAACCCATACACAGATCCAATGCAAAGACTGAATAGCTTTAAAGTGGCAATCCGCAGTTGAAACAATAAAGCGTCCTCCCCGCCACTGTTTGGGAAAACAGCTGAGGAATGGGGCCGGAGAAACATAGCCACTCAAATTCATAGACAGAACTATCGATGCAAGGACTGACCATCCATGATATCAAAATGATAGTTTTAAACATGTTTGTTTATATTTAGGCCTACTTTGTTACTTTGAGTAAAACAACATTATATTTCAGGTTCTGATGGGGTACGACAGTTGAACAAAGTTCATAAGGCAATATTAAGTTTTATTTTTCAAGAATCAATGGGTAGGCCTAAATATAATTAATTTATAAGCAAAAAAAGAATGTAGCAACTGCAGATTAGCCCTTTAAATCTAGAGGGAAATTACACTCCCAAAAAGTGTAAAGAGAAAAAAAGTTGGTGGTCTTGTATTGAGATAAGTCCACATCCTAGGTCATCTGTATTGTAGACCCAGCTACATGGCACAATCCAAAACTAACGGAAAAGATATGCACACCCAAGTCTGTGCTTAGGCCTGGCTCTTCCATTATTTTGGGGTCAGGTATATAGCTATATCTACAGAACCGTTGGCATGTGTAGCAGACTCAGCTTGACACAAGACTACTGTTGAGGTCTGAAAACATCTGGCAGACTGACTTTGGAGTGTTTTGTCCACTCACGTGACACCCATACCTATGGAGGAGGACTGTGGGCTGATGAGGAGGTCCTCCTGGACCTGTTCACTGCAGGGCACTGTCTGCTGGTCACTCAAAGAACTCTGGGAAGCGCTGACGGGCTGCGACAACGTCTCCTGGACCTCCTCGTCACTCAGCCTCTCCACCTTCACGTGTATGTCCTCCTCGGGGCCCGCCAGCGACAGTGGCGCCTTAATGGAGCTTTCACAGGCCAGGAAGTCACTCAGCCGGCGGCTCACCTCCGAGGGCCCTGCCTGGTCCAGACGACGTGGGCTCTCGGGAAGCTTGGGCTGCTTATCCGGGTGGAACCTCCGGTCGATACCGAAGGGGAAGGTCCACGGGAAGGCCAGGGAAGAGTCCACTGGCTGGGTGGTGGTCTCCGAGAAGGAAGAGGGCGATGGGTTGGGCATCTGCGGCGAGGTGATCTGCAAGGTGCATTTGAGTGGGCTCTCTGGGGACATCATGATAAAGCTCTTACGTTTGCGGCGCGACTCGCGACACACAGGGATGTTCCTCTCCATCACGCTGCAGTCAGAGGATACAGGCGACAGGCTGCTGTCCAACGGCGTCAAAGCGCAGTGGGAGGATGCGCTCTCGCCAAGAGCCGACTCCAGCGGTTTCTCCTGCCCCATATTCCCGGCGCTCCAGAGGATGCTGGACTTCATGAATTCTGAGCATGTGCTCGCCACGGCAAACATCTGCATGTAACTGGCGGCGGCTAAAACGTCGATGATGTTCTCCGTGCTGATGGAGAGGGTGGAGGTGTAGGCGAACTCCAGCAGAGGGGTGAAGCCGCTCACCGTGACGTGGTGCAAGTCCAACACAAACTTGTCCTCCTCCTCAGGCCTGCCCACTAGTTTGGAGCGGAAGAACTCGCTGCAGCAGGCCAGCACCACCTTGTGCGCCAGAAACAACTTGTCCTGCACCCGGATAGTGACATCGCAGAGGTGGCCCTCGTTGCGCAGGGCATTTAGCTTTTCCAGCATCTCTTGACTGTGCGTGGGGGAACTGTGGGTAAAGGTTTTGACCCCCATCTTTGTCTTAGCGTACTTGCTCTGGAGGGCGTTCACCTACAGGAAGAATGGAAAATTAGTCTACAAATGTTGGCCTACATTGGGCCTTTGCTATAAAGACAATGTAATGTTTGTAATTCATTATCCTTATGGATGTTAAACAGCGGCTATACTAAAATAAAAAATAAAAACCTGAATATAAATCCAGTGATGGTATTGAAAAGAACTGCCACCGTGTAGTAAACCTACACTGTCAGATGATAGGATTAGAGGAGTTCAGTTTAGCCTAAGTAACCACACAGACAGACAACTTAACAAACAAAGTGTTAACAGACAACAGTCAGTATTGTCTGGGGGGACTTTCATTTGGCCTCACATGGACTTAACAGAGTGGCAAAAGAAATGCACAAACAAAAACAGCGATGAAGGAGTGCAGAGCCAAGAGAAACATCCCTCTTGACATTTGGAAAGCCACTGAACCTCAGATTGATTTCAGGTCTGTCAACCTCAAGATGCATCCAAAAAAATGGAATACACAAATGTGCTACTAGCATAAACTAATGTGGCTATTCAAAGCCAGAGACCATGTATTTACAGCTGTTGCAATGTTTTAGAGAGAAGATCTCTAAACAAACTTAACCTAACAAATCTCGAAATAAAAATTAACCTAACACCAAACAATCTGCATTTTCCATTGTTGATGGTTGAGGACAACTGAAGTGCTGCTTACATTATTCTACACTCTAACGAAAACCTAAAGCCAAAATTGTTCAAACAAATAATGTCATTGTGTAAAAGCATATCATTTTAACCTAAAAGGTCCAGTTTGGTTTCATCCAAAAAATGACTAGGAAAGAGAGCATGTGGCGAGGGAGGTGGTGAGAGGGTGAGGGAAGTAGACAGCGAAGGATAAAATGACTAGGAAAGAGAGCAGGCGGCGAGGGAGGTGGTGAGAGGGTGAGGGAAGTAGACAGCGTGAAGGATAAAATGACTAGGAAAGAGAGCAGGCGGCGAGGGAGGTGGTGAGAGGGTGAGGGAAGTAGACAGCGTGAAGGATAAAATGACTAGGAAAGAGAGCAGGCGGCGAGGGAGGTGGTGAGAGGGTGAGGGAAGTAGACAGCGTGAAGGATAAAATGACTAGGAAAGAGAGCAGGTGGCGAGGGAGGTGGTGAGAGGGTGAGGGAAGTAGACAGCGTGAAGGATAAAATGGCACGTTATGTAACAATAACAAAAGCAAATGCATCATGATGAAAGACAAGTTCGTGTGGAGTCCACTACAGCAGGTATTCCCAACCTGGGCAATGTCGTCGGCGGTACGCCAAAGAAAAATGTGATTCACATTTTATTCATTTTTTAAAAGAAAAATGGGGGGAAATAAATCACATTTTCAAACCGTACATTTATATTTTCCAACCCAGCTATACATTTGGGTAAAGTCTTTTTCTCGCCCGTTTAGCCTCGTTTCACTGCCAAAAATCAAATTCAACCATGTAGTGTTCAGCGAAATAACAACACAATGTCAAATACAGGTAGCCTTGTCAAATAATTAACATCCAATCACATTAACCGTTACTCTAGCGGGAAACCTTCACTCTTGCGCAGACATTTAGAAACTAAACATGACAATTTGAAAAATAAGCCACGGGAGTTTTTTGAGCGAGAATTAAGATGACATTTGAGTAGTAAGACATGTATAAAAGCAACAGATACCATTAATAAGAAGGGGCTAGAAGAGTCTTATATAATAAGCTACTGAGTGGATAGGACTGGCAAGCCCCATACTATTGTGGAGGACTTAATTCTTCCTGCTGCTGCGGATATACCTGGGACAATGCTGGGGGAAAAGGCCAAAAAACCTATACAGACAATGTCTTTATCAAACAACACTGTTTCACGACACATCGGTGACATGGCAGGAGATGTTTTGAAACAATTACTGCTTCGCATACAAGCCAGTGAATTCTATGGGTTACAGCTGGATGAGTCAACAGACGTGGCGGGCCTGGCACAGCTTCTGGTATATGTCTGTTACGTTTATGGGGGGTCAATTAAGGAAAACATCCTCTTCTGCAAACAACTGGAAACCAGGACAACCTGAGAGGACATTTTTAAAGTAATGGACAGCTTTGTGACATCAAATGGACTTTGGTGGTCAAGATGTGTTGGTATCTGTACTGATGGCGCAAAAGCTATGACAGGGAGACATAGTGGAGTGGCAACAGGCTTGCATGCAGTTGCTCCCGACATCACTTGGGCAAACTGCAGCATCCACCAAGAGGCTCTTGCTGCCAAGGGAATGCCTGACAGTTTGAAAGACGTTTTGGACACTACAGTAAAAATGGTTAACTTTATTAAAGCAAGGCCCCTGAACTCTTGTGTATTTTCTGCATTATGCAATGATATGGGCAGCGACCGTGTAACGCTTTTACAACATAAAGAAGTGTGCTGGTTATCAAGGGGCAAAGTATTGACACTTTTTTCAAATTGAGAGTTGAGCTTAAAGTTTTCCTGACTGACCATAATCTCCACGTCTGACCGCTTGCATGGTGACAAGTTTCTAACACAACTGGCCTATATGGTTGATGTTTTTTTTTGCCTGAATGATCTGAATCTAGGATTACAGGGACTCTCCGCAACTATATTCAATGTGTGGGACATAATTGAGGCTATGATTAAGAAGTGGGAGCTCTTTTCTGTCTGCATTAACAAGGACAACACACAGGTATTTCCATCATTGTATGATTTGTTTGTGTGCAAATTAACTCAAGTTTACGGACAATGTCAAATGTGATATAACGAAGCACCTGAATGAGCTGGGTGCGCAATTATACATGTACCTTCTTGACACAGACAACTAGACAACTGGATTCATTTTCCTTTTCATGCCCTGCCTCCAGTTCACTTACCGATATTTGAACAAGAGAGCCTCATCGAAATTGCAACAAGTGGTTCTGTGAAAATGTAATTTAATCAGAAGCCACTGCCAGATTTCTGGATAGGGAGGCGCTCAGAGTTTCTTGCCTTGGCAAATCGCGCTGTTAAGACACTGATACCTTTTGCTACCACGTCCCTATGTGTCATCACATTGGCCTGAGGTGGGGAGGTTTATGACCCCCATAAATACCTTTCCCCTTTTTCCTCTCTCTCTACAAAGTGACTATTGAAAATGCCTTTGTTAACATAGAGTGACATCAAAAGATGGGAAACGGAACCATATTTCGGTAATCCAACCAGTTGAAAATATGCGTTGGGACTTAATGAATATGATGTCAGTTCAGTTGGCGTCTGAGACATGATTACTGATGATAGGACGACATGAACTGTATCTTGGAAAATCTACACATCAGATTCACATGGAATTGTTGTGCAATTTAAATGTTTCAATTTGAATCTATTTGTGAAAAGATTAAATGTCATTTTTAGCTTCTTAATGAGAAAACGGTTTGTCAGAAGAACAACACTCAGAGGCCCCGCCCAACTGAACAGACATGGGTTGTAAAACTATGAAACACAGCCCTCTCTCCCAATCCTATATAAGCCCCTTGACAAAAAATGTAACTTTCTGTTCCGAGGACGTTAGGGCGACAGTCCTACGTTAAAAGGGCTCAGATAAACTAACAAAATCAGCATCAAATTTTAACGTGAAGATGACGGTCAACACGCCAAAAGGATGAATTTCGACAATACTAGCCAGAATATAGCATGAGCTTAAAAGTATGGCAACTTGGTATGAACTTTTAACTCTTATTCACTCCAGAAGTGATACCTCCTAGCCGTTGAGTTAGCAGCAGTCGCTGTAAACGTGGGCTAGGAAAGGACGGACGATGTATCCATTCTCCCATGCTCCAGTTCACCACTAGACAGTCTTCAGGGGACCAGAGATCCATGCTGGACAACCCGGCCTCCCATCTACGACCAACCGATCGAAGCGCAGCTCAGAGTAAATATTTATTGCATTTTCCATTTCCAAATGGGCGGTAATTTAGAATGCATAAGATACTGTATTTACGATAACATAAGATACTGTATTTACGATAGCATAGCTTCTCCCTTTGTTCCTCAGTCTTCCCGCTCTTTCCCTCAAACCCCCCCTTTCTTTGTGTAACCAGCCACTATATCAGCTCCGTTCACCAGGTCCCATCAATGTAGGATTAATTCTGTGTATATGTAATTCTGTGTGATTAGTTAGGTATTTAGTAAATAAATAATTAAACCACATTTTGTATTACTGATTCAACTTGTTAGCCACGGTTCGTGAGGATAACCAAGAATTTCCAACTTTCAGATGAGTCTAAATAAAGTGACGATTAGATATTGACTCCTATTGAGGTAAAAGTTTACCAGGTCTTTCAGATTTTATTCGGAAGATAACAGCTCTATAAACATTATTTTGTGGTGCCGCGACATAGTTAATTACATTAACCTGATTAGCTTAATCAGGTAATATTAATTACAGATGAATTATTTTATAGAACAGCATGTCATATCACTTAATCCAGCATAGCCAAAGACACAACATATGTGAGAGTGGATGCTCGGTCCTCACTAGCATGAAAACTAAATAGAAGCACAGACGGTGTGTGGAAAATTATTTAAGACGCTCCAATACAACCCAACATTGCAGCGTTATGTGCATCCTTTCAAGCACACCCTTCTCATTAACCTGTGGTGAGTTATTCACAATTTTTTTTATTAAGAAATAAGGTTTCATATGTAAAATGCCTAAATAAAGAGCAAAAGTATTGATTATTATTTGTGCCCTGGTCCTATAAGAGCTCTTTGTCACTTCCCAGGAGCCAGGTTATGACAAAAACTCACTCATTCTTATGTTTAATAAATGTATTGTACAGTGTGTGTGGCAGACTTACAATGATGCCAAAAAACAACATTTGAGAATGCGCTGACCCTGGTGCTAGAGGGGGTATGCAGCTGGAGGTTGAATGTTTGAAGGGGTATGAGACTATAACACGTTTGGGAACCACTGCACTACAGGATGCAGTGCAGCTGCCCGTCTCCCTTTCTCAGACATGTGGCTGCTCTGAGGCATGAGATTTTCCATCAAACAAAACTCTCTCCTGAAGGGGCTCTCTTTGGGAGAGCTTGCTGCCCTCACTAAGAAAAAAAGAGGAAATACTCCCCAGCTGTTGGCCCAATAAAGGCAACGCAAATTAGGCTTGAACCACTGATTTTAGCTGCAGTGGAGGAGAGGAGTGGGGGTTGTTGTCTACCTTTCAAAATCATATTATCTTGATTCTAAGTTTGGGCTAACCTAATTCAAAACCCGACTTGAACATTGACAGGTTTGAACTTTCAACAACTAGCCTAACGTTTTTCCAGGTGAAGGGTCCATAAATAGCCCAACATAATGCACTGTTGAAACAGAACAAAATCGAAGTCTCAAGCGAAACAAACACAATAGCTAGGCCTAGTAGCCTGCATGAAGAAATACATTTTTAGAACGTTATTCCTACTTGAACAGTCTCCACTAACTTTGAGATTTCATCATCATACCGATGAAAGTAGCTAACTACGTTGTTAGCTGCTGCAATTAATTTCTTAGTTCTTACAAATCAAATCAGGTGTAAATCAGGTGCAACATCAAATAGCTAGCTAACAGAGGTCGTCCAAAATTGGGACAGGCATTATGTTTACAGGCAAAGTGGGCGGGGACTAAACTGAACCCAGTATTTTCGCTTGTAAACATTAACATGCTGCAAGTAACAACACGTTGCGAGCTAGCTAGTTGGCTAGCGAACAAGCTAGTTAGCTAACAAAGAAAGCTATGTTAAGTCAAAACAAAGAGCAACTATAGTTAGCTGTCTATAAACATTAACAAAGACTTCGACAGGCAACCAGGTAGTTAAGTGAACTAGCTTGCTAGATAATGTAACGTTAATGAAAACGTTTCACTTGACCGGCTAGCAAACTACACATACACCAATCTTCAACACTACCAGATTTCAGAGATCGAGTTACTGACCATGCAACGAAATATACCTTCAGTAGATAGAACGATTCGGTCTGTTGTTCGACTTGATCGGCCTCGGGTTGTGGAGTCAAATGAGGCCGATGTAAACACACCACAGCTGTGCGTGCAACAGCACAAAGCAGCCTAGCTTGCAAGCAGTCTGTTATCGGTGTCGATTTAGCCCGTTCTTTGGAATTCCTTGTGTTTGGGAAACATTCGTTGGCCAAACACAGATAAATTTGAGATTTTCATTAATACTTGGAGCGGTCGATAGCTCAAATTGTTGTTAAAAGGTTTACAAAACGTAAATTTTTGTACCGTTTTGTTGAGGTTCTTTAGCTAGCCTCCCTGTGCTAATCCTTTTTGCACTTTGTGTCCCATAATGCAACGCGCAGTAGGCACATGTCTGATTTGGTAAAGATCATGTCTGACGGATCTCAATTTTTTTTATTTTACTAGTCAAGTCAGTTAAGAACTAATTGTTATTTACAATGGCAGCCTATGAGGGTTACCTGCCTTGATCAGGGGCAGAACGACAGATTTTTACCTTGTCAGCTCAGGGATTCCTCAGGTTACTGGCCCAACGCTCTAACCACTAGGCTACCTGCCGCACCTCTAAAGCAATTAATGCAGCTAAATGTGCTTGCTGTAATCACGGGGTAGAATAGAGTCAGGTTCTTTTCGAGCAGGTTTGAGTAGACAGTACGGACAAACCCGCAATTTTACAACATAAGGCAAGGTTCAATTTTAGTTCTCATTTCAGTTACAGTAGTCTTTCTATGGCTTAGGAGCACGTTTGAAACCAACACAAGTAAAACATTTAAACGAGAACCAAAAAGGGGACTCAGGAGGTGATGCAGCTTGGAAGGCAGGTGTACATTTTCTGTAAAACAATTTAAAAAATAAATAAATAATAATAATAATAATAAATTCATTTCACAAGCCTCAGTAGCCATGCCTCAGTAGCCATGCCTCAGTAGCCATGCCTCAGTAGCCATGCCTCAGTAGCCATGCCTCAGTAGCCATGCCTCAGTAGCCATGCCTCAGTAGCCATGCCTCAGTAGCCATGCCTCAGTAGCCATGCCTCAGTAGCCATGCCTCAGTCTCCGGACTGCATCCCTTCCTGTATGCTGCCTCCTAGAAGCCCAAAAATAAAAGGGGTTTAAATACACAATTTAGATCACATGATTAGTTAACTATCCTATGGGAGCTCTTGTTGGTTTGTTTTAACCACGTTCACCCAATGCCTGTGCTTTTGTGCCGCTGGCTCAGGATTAGTGCTCTCACTTGTGCACCACATTGATCGTTCCCATATTAGGCCTACACCTCTCTATCTGACGAGTTACGTTGCTGGGCTGCGGTGGGATGGTCATGTTGGAGCTTGGCTATTAGCATTTGGAGTTTGGTGTGAATGCGAGAATACTCAGAGTGAGGGCAATGGTGTAAGTACTACTTAATTAATTTTCATCATTACTACACAATTTCTACACAAAACCTAATGGTTTTACTACTTGCTATTGAGATGTGTAGTAAACCAGTAGTGATTTGTGTAGTAATGAGTGATAAATTGGGACGTTCATTTCGTACTCATCACAAAATAATTATTACTACTGTGGAACCACTGAGGGGGATCTACTACTTAAAACCCACACATTCCTATACATGTTCTATTGAATCACTACACAATGCTTTCAGATGACTGCTGAATGCCTACTCAATCCTGATTGAATTACTACTGTTATCAATGTGTGTAGTGACATGTAACTGCTGATCACTACTGAGTTGCTTCTGCTCCTTTTTAAATTTTCTACATTAACCCGTTTGAAAACTGCCATTGAAAACTGACACATTTACTGTTTTCCTATTCAAAATTCACATCTTATTTCACTACAAGACTAGTGCACGTGTTATTTCCTCAAGTTTCTAACTGTAGTTATATAATCAAACAAATAATAATACGCTTTTATAAACTTAATTGCATTTTCTTTGTTTTTTTATCAAATTAATTACATATAAAATTAGGCATTTTTGATCAGGAATCAAGGTGAGACCCAAGTGCAGACCCAAGTAACAATGTTTATTGTAACACCGGGGTCAGGCAAATGACAGGTCAAGGTAGGCAGGCTAGGGGTCAGGCAGAGTTCACTAATCCAGAGGGGGAGCAAAGGTACAGGACAGCAGGCAGGGTCTGGGACGGGCAGAGTGGTCAGGTGGGCGGGTACAAGTGCAGGACAGGCAAGGGTCAAAAACCAGGAGGAAGAGAAAAGAGAGGCAGGGAAAAAGACAGGAGCTGACAGGACGAACGCTGGTAAGCTTGACAACAAGACGACGTGGCAAAAGACAAACAAAACACAGGTATAAGTACACAAGATAATGGGGAAGATCAGGGCGTGACAATTTATACTTTTATATTAATCCCTTTGACTCCTTGTCTTCATTCAGGTTTGACTTAACTACAGTGCATTAGTAAAGTATTCAGACCCCTTGACTTTTTCCACATTGTTATGTTGCATCCTTAAATTGTTTTTTTCCTCATCAATCTACACACTGTACCCCATAATGACAAAGTGAAAACAACTTTTTAGATTTAAAAAAAATAAACAAATACCTGATTTACATAAGTATTCAGACACTGCTATGAGACTCTAAATTGAGCTCAGGTGCATCCTGTTTCCATTTATTATCCTACAACTTTATTGGAGTCCACCTGTGGTCAATTCAATTGATTGGAAATTATTTGGAAAGGCACACCTGTCTATAAGGTCCCACAGTTGACAGTGCATGTCAGAGCAAAAACCAAGCCATGAGGTCGAAGGAATTGTCCGTAGAGCTTTGAGACAGGATTGTGTCAAAGCACAGATCTGGGGAAGGGTACCAAAACATTTCTGCAGCATTGAAGTTCCCCAAGAATACAGTGGCCTCCGTCATTTTTAAATGGAAGAAGTTTGGAACCACCAAGACTCTTCCTAGAGCTGGCCGCCCAGCCAAACTGAGCAATCGGGGGAGAAGGGCCTTGGTCAGGGAGGTGACCAAGAACCCATTGATCACTCTGACAGAGCTCCAGAGTTCCTCTGTAGAGACAGGAGACCTTCCAGAAGGACAACCATCTCTGCAGCACTCAACCAATCAGGTCTTTATGGTAGAGTGGCCAGACGGAAGGCACATGACAGCTCGCTTGGAGTTTGCCAAAGGCACCTAAAGGACTCTAACCATAAGAAACAAGATTCTCTGGTCTGACGAAACCAATATTTAACTATTTGGCCTGAATGCCAAGCATTACGTCTGGAGGAAACCTGGAACCCTCCCTACGGTGAAGCATGGTGGTGGCAGAATCATGCTGTTGGGATGGTTTTCAGTGGCAGGGACTGGGAGACTAGTCAGGATTAAGGGAAAAATTAACAGAGAGATCCTTGATGAAAACCTGCTCCAGAGTGCTCAGGACCTCAAACTGGGGCGAAGGTTCACCTTTCAGCAGGAGAACGACCCTAAGCAAACAGCCAAGACAATGCAGGAGTGGTTTCAGGACAAGTCTCTGAATGTCCTTGAGTGGCCCAGACTTGAACCTGATCAAACATCTCTGGAGAGACCTAAAAATAGCTGTGCAGCGATGCTCCCCATCCAACCTGCCAGAGCTTGATAGGATCTGCAGAGAAGAATGGGAGAAACTCCCCAAATACCAGTGTGCCAAGCTTGTAGTGTCATACCCAAGAAGCCTTGAGGCTGTAATCGCTGGCAAAAGTGCTTCAACAAAGTACTGAGTAAAGGGTCTGAATGCTTATGTAAACGTGATCAGTTTTTAATTTTTAATACATTTGTAAAAAGTTCTATAAACCTGTTTTTGCTTTGTTACTATGGGGTATTGTGTGTAGATTGATGAAGGAAAACAAACAATTGAATTCATTTTAGAATAAAGCTGTAAAGTAACAAAATGTGGAAAAAGTCAAAGGGTCTGAATATTTTCCGAATGCACTGTATCTTCAGATACTCTTTTTTTTGTTTCTCCACCACATAACCTTTTAGAAAATAAAGACAAGCACAAGAGACAGCCAATTCTAAGCCATTAGTAATCATCTGCTAATGGGTCACATACGACAAAACACAAAAAAGTATGATAAACAATGTTAATCTTACCAACATTGGCGAGGGCCTCCTTGGCAAGAGGTCAAAATAAGTAGAAAAGGTAAGTATACTACTATGAATATACTGTACATTTGCTTACAAACACTCATACTTATTAGCTAGTGTAACGAAAACAGGCTATATAGCTAAATTTCAATGGGGCTAGCAAACTGCTAGACTAAACACAATACACCTCTATGACAATGGCTAACGGATAAGATAGTTTTGGCTAGCAATCTATTTGATGTAGTAAAACTTGGATCGTGATAACATAAAGAAACTCAAGTCCTTTTGTTCACCTGACTTAGAATACCTCACAATCAAATGCCAACCGTATTACCTCTCTAGAGAATTCTCTTTGGTTATAGTCGCAGTATTCAGGTGAACAAAAGGACTTGAGTTTCTGTATGTTATCACAATCACACCATGAGTAGTTAATCATGAAACATATACCCCTGCCTTTCTTATTCCCAGAGAGTTCTTTATTTCTGTCTGCGCAATGCTGTATGGACGGGGACAGTATATCCAGAGAGAGTCAAGATTCCATGAAACAGAGTATGTTACAGTCCCTGATGTCTCCCTGGAAGGAGATCCTCACCCTGAGCGTGTCTGCTTTATTGTCCAGAGACTGAACATTAGCAAGTAATATACTCTGAAGTGGTAGCTGGTGTGCCCACCTCCTGAGTCGGACTAGAAGTCCACTCCGGTTACCTGTTCTCCGCCACCGGTGACATGGAGCAGCCTCTGGGATAAGTTCAATTGCCCTGGCTTTCGTTCTCCGTGGCCGACGTGGGTAAGACATTTAAGCAAGTTAACCATCGCAAGGCTGCCGGTCCAGACGGCCTCAGAGCATGCGCAGACCAGCTGGCTGGAGTGTTTACAGACATATTCAATCTCTCCTTATCCTAGTCTGCTGTCCCCACTTGCTTCAAGATGTCAACCATTGCTTTCTTGTGTACAGGAACAAAGCTAACTGAACTAATGACTATCGCCCCATAGCACTCACTTCTGTGATCATGAAGTGCATTGAGAGGCTAGTTAAGGATCATATCACCTCTGCCTTACCTGACACTCTAGACCCACTTCAATTTTCTTACCGCCACAATAGATCCACAGACGATGCAATCGCCACCACACTGCACTCTGTCTTATCCCATCTGGACAAGAGGAATACCTACATCAGAATGCTGTTCTTTGACTATAGCTCAGCCTTCAACACCATAGTACCCTCCAAGCTCATCAATAAACTTGGGGCCCTGGATTTGAACCCCGCCCTGTGCAACGGGGTCCTGGACTTACCGACGGGCCGCCCCCAGGTTGTGAAAGTAGGAAACACCGAGCGAGAAACCTGAAAAACAACTTCTATCTCAAGGCCTTCAAGACTGTTTGGAAGCCATCACTAGCCAGCTACCACCCGGTTACTCAACCCTGCACCTTACAGGCTGAGGCCCTATATACATAGACATGGAGTCACTGGCCACTTTAATAAATGGGAAAACTAGTCACTTTAATAACATTTACATATTTTGCATTAATGATCTCATGTATATACTGTATTATATTCTACTATGTCTTAGTCTATGCCGCTCTGACATTGCTTCATATATTTATACATTCTTAATTCCATTATTTTACATGTAGATGTGTAGTGTTGTGAAATTGTTAGATATGACTTATTTGATATTACTGCACTGTTAGAGCTAGAAACACAAGCATTTCGCTATACCCACAATAACATCTGCTAAACATGTATGTGACAATACAATTTGATTTGAACAGCCAACTACTTCTGGTTTTGTCTTCTGTGGTCATGTGCACAGGAATCCACGAGCTCTACTGATCACTATTTAAAAGCCTGTGTGGTGAAGCTGTAGTGTTTTGGCTACTTATTTACTACCAACATCAAGTAGTAAAAATCTTTACCTGATTACTACTGGAAACACTACTGTTTTCCTACTGAACACTACTTTTGTATCTTGAGTAGTGCATAAATTACACATTTACTACACAATTCCTCCAAGTTGTTACATAGACACTACTGCACAAATAGGTTGTAGTAATTCAGTAGTACTTTTTCATAAGGGGAGGCCCAGGCTTTTGTGGCGCAGGGAGTAGTGTTGGCACCTTTGCGTCGCAGGATCCATGGATCAAGCCCGTTACAGCTCACTCTCCCTCCCTCTCCACATTGTCCTGTTACAGTTTAAGATTTTTCATAAACTGTAGGTGGCTTTGACAGGGTTTGCAGCTCCCTGCATGTAAGGCCCTTAACCAGTAGCCCAACTGGGACTTGAACACGGGTCTCCGTCAGTCCAACACCTTAACACCAAGAGGTCCAAACCCGTTGAAGAGGTTGCTTTGTAGCCTACTAGGCCACTAGAAACACTTTTCTTACCCCATTGTATTATGTAGTCAACCCACTGGGCACAAGCATCAATTCAACCTCTATTTCATGTTGGTTCAACGTAATTTTATTGAAATTACATGGAAACAGCGTTGATTGTGCCCAGTGGGAAGCCTATTAGCATCCCATTAAATTACCCTAAGAATACATGAGCAGAATCCATCAGCTGTGCCCAAAAAACGTTGTGTGGAAATGACAATGGAATTGATTTTGCATTTGATTTGTCATGTATCCAAAGGAATTAGCTATAATTTCTGCAGGCACAGCTGCAGGTTAATCTCTGAATATATTATTGTTATACTTTGGTCAAGAGTCTGCAGACAATTCTGGACCATTCTAGTGGATGATACTAGAGATAGTCCATTAGCCTCCGAATTCTTCTGTTTGGATGAGGATCATGCTGTCAAATAGCTCCTTTCATATTGACTACGGTACCTCAAAGCTAACTGATCAAGATGTTTTAATGTAATACAATAAACCCATAAATGCTAGCCAGATGAACAGAAATTATGGACAGAGGACAATTTAAAACATACTTTCATTGTCTGATGTGTATGTCTGTCATATTGTATAAAGGATTGGAGACAGGCGCAGAAATACGTAATAGGGGGTTTTAATACTCCACCCAAAAATACAACATGCCATGAAAGGCACAGGGACGAAGCCCAAAACAAACATGTATACAAAAACACAGGGATGTATAACCCAAACAAGAGCAAGGTAAAACCTCTAATAAATACACGGGACGAGACCCGCAATACACTACACAGGACAAGACCCGTAATAACAAGTACTCAATACACGCAGCACGAAAGCTGAAATAAAGCACAGGTACTCACAGACCAACGGACATGGGAACAATAACTGACAAGACAACGGTAAAGAGGGCACATATATACAATTACTAATCAGGGAAAATGGAATCAGGTGTGCGTAATGAGACAGTTCAGTGACGCCTAGAGGTCGGTGGCGTAGATCTCCGGAACAGGTGCACAGAAAGAGCAGCAGTACCGGGGAAATCCGTGACAATGCCCATCTAATGAGAAGATTGAACAATGTGTGTAGTTTGCACATGTTTTTATTCTGTGTGTTTAACCAGCAGACTACAGTGGAAGGAGAAGCGGGCCTGATGTAGGCCAAACATAGCTAAAGTCGGTCATTAACTTTCCAAACAGGTAAAAACAAGACACTCAATGCTTACAGCATATAGTAAAATGTGATGGATTTTACCATTTTATTGTAGACATAAATCTCAAAGACAGCAGCATCTGAAAATGTTATAATTTCATGTCCAAGGTAAAAACTTTACAAAAATAAATAGCTTTAAAAAAGATAGCTAAAATAATAATAATATAGTATGGTCCTTCACTGAAGGTATATCATATTGCCTTTTTTGTTTTATGACATACAAAACTGGAATGAGAAATCAAACATATTCATAGACATCTGACAAACAATAGAGCATTCTTCGCATTATGAATAATAACATTTTAAAACACAACTATGAAATTATTACAAAAGGAGTTGTTCTTTATGCAAATAGATCATATTTTACACCTGTTTATAATGAATTTGGGTGTACCTCCAATTCTCTGTAGCCATAGAATTTCTTTAAAACACTACATAAAAAAAGGTGCAGAACAGAGGAAAAGTCCCCTGTTACACTTTTGCCTCAGATCAGATTCCTGACCATTGTCTATGCTAAACAACATTTTACACAAAAAGTGTAAACTCAAACTAAAGTATTTTTTTAATGAACACTAAAATGTCTGGTTCATTCTTACTACTAACTATGCTGGTTGCTTTTTTGTTACAAAGTACATTCTTCTATTTAGTGTCTGTCAACGTCTAATCTCGGAAGCCCAGAACTAAAATCGTAATTGCGTCAGATTATGTTACGTAGTCTGTCCATGAGAGATTAGTTAATAGAAGACCTAATCACCTGTATGATTTGAATGATAATGGGAGAATTATCATTTATCTGTAAGCATATCAGTACCACATATCATTAATCAATAAGATAGCAGATTTGAGCTTTTCTTTTTTCTTTTTTACAGGCACTAACACAATCTCACATTTAGAAAATATTTTTTTCAAAGGAAATGAAACAAAAGAGCAAACCACAAATAAAGTAGGTATTTTACAAAGTTTTCCATATTGTGTACCTAAACAAATGCGTACACAAACCCCTTTTACTCTAAATAATAAGCACTGAGTAGTTGTCTTGCAATGATAATGTCACATGTTATGGTACAAATAGTATGCATTTCGATTAACTTTATTTGCCCAGGTCATTTATTGGCTCGGAGTCTCTGACTGTATAGTTCTGGGTTATATGCTGGAAAATTGAGGTATATTTAACCGCAATGGTGTTTGTCAGTAGGTTTTCTGCAAAGTAATAGCTTTTCGGAGAGAATAATAAGTTGCACACAGTACCTTTGTCTATTTTATCAAAACATGTACATCCTGAGGTAGATCTCTATTGGTTGAAACATCTCTAGTGGTTGTAAAACAAAGTCACAGGCCAGTGCCCTGAACCTGTCCGGGTTAGTTAGTGCACTCTTAATTTCCTAACTAGGGTTTCCCTGCTTTTCTCTAAAGCACGGTCGGGTCGGAGTGGTTAAGGGTCCACTACACTACCCCTACCAAAGTTCTCTATCTCCATGGCTCCTCGCTAGCACATTTGGTAAACACACTCTCCCGACACTGGCGCGGGTTGCTTATTGGTGTCGCACTTCTCCGACTCGACAGTCTTGCCGGTGTAGTCTATACAGACAACACTGCGTCGGCGTTCCCCCTGGCCACAAGTTTGTGAACAGGACGACCAAGGCCCCATTTGCCAGATGGGGCACGGCAAATCAGCACAGGGTCTGATATCTGTGGGTTTCAGGTCCTTATCGCAGGTATTGGAATGGAAACCAGCGTTGTCTCTGCATTCAACGTTCCTTCGGGACCACCCAGAGCCGCAACTCTTGGAGCACTCTGACCATTCGCCCAAACGCCACTGGGGCACACCGAAAGCCTGGATCATATGCAGCGAAGCCTTTCTCTCTTTGGATTTAGTGAAAGACACATCTTTGGGGATAAAGAATGTGTATTTGACCTTGGGTGGAGATGCCTCCCCAGCAGTGGCCAGCAACTGGATGGTGATGGCCTCCCTCAGTTGTCTGAAGCTCTGGATTCTCTCTAAGGTGGTGGACGAGCCACTGTACTTCAGCACAGCCCCGAGAACAGGGATATCCTGCTCCACCGTGGACACAGAGAAGTTACCATTCAGTATGTAGCCACCGCTCTCTCGCTTGACCGCCAGGTAGTTTCCATCGTGTTTGATGTTTCTATGGCTACGCTGTTTGATGTCAATATTGGTAGCCCCGACAGGAATGGTCACAATGTCGCTGTATCCGTAACTGGAAGAAAGAAGCTACATGTCTCATTACAGCTGTAATCACATCAGCAGCACAGAAGACTATCAACCAATAATACTTTCTAAATATGACTATTATTTAGTCTGGATCATAATAGCTATTAGGGTCATGCATGCTTGTTACCAGAAATGTAATTGGAATATTTAGGTGTACTCACGTGGCTTTGTTGTATGAACCAGTGATCTTCCTGCAACTGAGGCCATCCCCACCACACAAGCCACACTTGTCAAGCCTCTTGTTGGAGCCAATCTCTTTGTCACAGCCCGCCTTGACACATTGGCCTTGTACACAGACAGACGTAGTGTCGGGACCACATGTGGTGCCGTCGACAACCTATGGACCAGAAATGCAAAGTTGACGTCTCAATTGACTTAACACTGTGGTTGACGTCTCAATTGACTTAACACTGTGATTCACCAAACAGTGAAGGTGAGCTGTAAAATTATTTATTTACAGTGGCCAACTTTCTACAGATGACTTTTAGTCAACATACCTTGGCTTCAAAGACTTTGAATTCACTGCTGCCTTTGGCCCGGCAGAAGAGTTTACATCTGTCCCGGGGCGACACACCAGCGTACTTTGGAATCCATTGCTTCATGTTCCCCAGAATGTCCAGATAGTTGAAGGTGTTGTACTTCTCACACTGCTCCTCTCTAAAACTCTTCGCTAATGTTGGAGAAAATGACAAAGCAAAAAAAATTATAATCCATCGAACTAATGTCAAAGCAGAGACATTTATTGAAAAACCCAGGTTACAAACGTTACTATAGCTCACCACTATATAAAAAAAAGTGAAATGCTATAGTGCAAGTATGGCTTACCATCATTATCCTCACACGCCTGAGTGTTGCAAGACTGGTACTGAACTCTCTGGCCCTCGCAGTATTTTCCGCCGTTCTGGGGCACGGGATCTGTGCACTCCCTGTAGGAGAACTCCACACCCCCCCCACATGTCCTGGAGCACTGTTGCCATGGCCCCCAAGCACCCCAGCCACCATCCACAGCCACCTGTGGTAAAGCCAAAACGTAACAGATTGAGTACTGAGTGCCATGATAACATGAGCCATCCAACTCAACCACACTCTAGGCTGAGACATCAGCGTCTCTTGGCATGCCATGACTTGGGTAAATCTGTCCATCAGTGTGGCACGCTTCTGCTGTCTACCACATTCCTGCCCTGTGTGTCACCACTTGCAGAACCCGTTGCGCCCTTGGCAATACTAAACTGTGTGTGTTCATGTGTGTGTTTTCACAAGCTTTTATTAGTGGGTGAGAAAAAAGTATATTTACTGCCAGCATGTCAGTTTATAAATCAAATGTATTGACATGCTAAAGAGCTTGTACTCTCAAAAGTACGGTCTTCCTTACAATGCAGGAAGGAAATACTCTATCACAGATCAATTAATAGACATACAGTAACTAACAAGGCATTCTGAGCCAGAGTTGGTATCAAAATGCAATACTACAAGACCAAATATGGGGGATTATTTTTCTCCCCCCTTTTCTGAGAAAAACTAGGGCTTACCTTTGGCTGTGTGACCTCGTGGGCTGCCATGCATGCACCGTGCAGACAGCTCTTGTTGGTGGCGCACGTGGTGCCATCCGCCCAGTGGAGGCTGCCGTTTCTGGTGGTGCAGTGGGGCTTGCCCTCCTCCCGGCACCACAGCTGGCTGCAGACGTCACTGTCAGAGGTGTTGGGGCAGTGCACAAACTCCTCCCCAAACATCTGCTGGCACTGGCGGTCGAGGCCGTATGTGGTGCCTGGAAGTACACTGGGTAACGGTAAGATGCTCTCCGGTGGATCCAAGAGGCAGTCGCCTGTGATTCAACACACAAGAGTTCTGTTTTTAAAAATCTGAAGGTTGTATAATGTGGAGATTTGACAGTGACAGAAGCTGACTTTGTTGGAGTCTTCTCACAGACACATTCTGAACAGTTGAAACTTCTCAAACCCATAACATCCTCTCACTGTCAACAGTGTTTATTTTCAGCAAACTTTAACATGTGTAAATATATTTATGAACAGAACAAGATTCAACAACTGAGACAAACCGAACAAGTACCAAAGACATGTGACCAACAGAAATGGATTAATGTGTCCCTGAACAAAGGGAGGGTCAAAATCAAAAGTAACAGTCTGTATCTGGTGTGGCCACCAGCTGCATTATGTACTGCAGTGCATCTCCACCTCATGGATTGCACCAGATTTGCTGTGAGATGTTACCCCTCTCTTCCACATAGGCACCTGCAAGTTCCCAGACATTTCTGGGGGGGGAATGGCCCTAGCCCTCACCCTCCAATCCAACAGGTCCCAGATGTGCTCATGGGATTGAGATCCAGGCTCTTCTCTGGCCATGGCAGAACACTGACATTCCAGTCTTGCAGGAAATCACGCACAGCACGATCAGTATGGCTGGTGGCATTGTCATGCTGGAGAGTCGGGTCAGGATGAGCCTGCAGGAAGGGTACCACATGAGGGAAGAGGATGTCTTCCCTGTAACGCACAGTGAGATTCCCTGCAATGACAATAAGCTCAGTCCGATGATGCTGTGACACACCGCCCAAGACCATGATGGACCCTCCACCTCCAAATCGATCTCACTCCAGAGTACAGGCCTCAGTGTAACGCTCAATCATTCGACAATAAATGTGAATCCGACCATCACCCCTGGTGAGACAAAACCGCGACTCGTCAGTGAAGAGCACTTTTTGCCAGTCCTGTCTGGTCCAGCGACGATGGGTTTGTGCCCATAGGAGACATTGTTGCCAGTGAGGTCTGGTGAGGACCTGCTTTACTACAACAGGCCTACAAGCCCTAAGTTCAGCCTCTCTCAGCCTATTGCGGACGGTCTCAGCACTGATGGAGGGATTGTGCATTATTGATGTTACTCAGGCAGTTGTTGCGGCAGTTGTTGCCATCCTGTACCTGTCCCATAGGTGTGATGTTAGGATCTACCAATCCTGTGCAGGTGTTGTTACACGTGGTCTGTCACTGAGAGGACGATCAGCTGTCTGTCCTGGCTCTGTGTAGTGCTGTCTTAGGCATCTCACAGTACGGACATTTCAATTTATTGCCCTGGCCACATCTGCAGTCCTCATGTCTCCTGCAGCATGCCTAAAGCACATTCACATAGATGAGCAGGGACCCTGGGCATTTTTCTTTTGGTGTTTTTCAGAGTCAGTAGATAGGCCTCTTTAGTGTCCTAAGTGTTCATAACTGTGACCTTAATTGCCTACCGTCTGTAAGCTGTTAGTGTCTTAATGACCGTTCCACAGGTGCATGTTCATTAATTGTTTATGGTTCATTGAAGCATGGGAAACGGTGTTTAAACCCTTTACAATGAAGATCTGTGAAGTTATTTGGATTTTTACAAATTATCTTTGAAAGAGAGGGTCTTGAAAAAGGGACATTTATTTTTTTGCTGAGTTTATTTGTAGAAATGTTCAATGAGCTTTAGTGTGATGGTGTTCTTGACCCAGTGATCAGACCACATTCTTAGCCACATACGCTCTCTTTGGAATCACTGACTAACTGATAAAGAACATTTGCTTGTAACAGCTGTTACTTTTGGCTAGTGAGAAACAAAACCTTCTCTGTATGTATGACTCAGAGGAAAGGAAGGGCTTGATTAAATGTTACAAGTATTTTTTTTCTCAAATAAACACATTGCCATTCATTCCCAATTTCAAGTAGTAACCACAAACAACCTGGCAGCCAATCTCTAATTTCCTGATGACGTCTCCAATGTACAGTGCAGTCGGTATTCAGACCCCTTGACTTTTCACATTTTGTTACATTACTGCCTTATTCTAAAATGGATTAAAATGGTTGTTTTTTCTTCTCAAATCTATGCACAGTACCCCATAATGACAAAGCAAGACATTTCTAAAAAGGCCATACCATAAAGAACTGATTAGTGGAGTGCTGCAGAGATGGTTGCCCTTCTGGAAGGTTCTCCCATATCCACAGAGGAACTCTATAGCTCTGTCAGAGTGTCACCTCCCTGACCAAGGCCCTTCTCCTGCGATTGCTCAGTTTGGCCAGGCGGCCAGCTCTAGGAAGAGTCTTGGTGGTTCCAAACTTCTTCCATTTAAGAATGATGGAGGCCACTGTGTTCTTGGGGAACTTCAATTCTGAAGAATTGTTTTGGTACCCTTCCCCAGATCTGTGCCTCGACAAAATCATGTCTCGGAGATCTATGGGCAATTCCTTCAACCTCATGGTTTGGTTTTTGCTAGGACTTGCACTGTCAACTGTGGGACCTTATATAGACAGGTGTGCCTTTCCAAATCATGTCTAATCAATTGAATTTACCACAGGTGGACTCCAATCCAGATGTAGAAACATCAAGGATGATCAATGGAAACAGGATGCACCTGAGCTCAATTTCGCGTCTCAAAGCAAAGGGTCTGAATACTTATGTAAATGTTGTATTTTATGTAAATTGTATATTTCATAACTTTGCAAACATTTCTAAATACCTGTTTTCGTTTTGTTATTATGGGGTATTATGTGTAGATTTATGAGGATGTTTTTGAATAAGGCTGTAACGTAACAAAATGTGGAAAAATCAAGGGGTCTGAATACTTTCCGAATGCACCGTATCTCCATATTGAGATTTTTTTGCAACTGCAGAGAGTCTTTTGCATATAAGCAAACCTTAGGTGAGAAATTAGGTAACATTGTGAACACTTGTGAAGCCCGCAGGTATAATGCTTTTAAACTTGTTATAAGCCTACTGGAAGTATTTTCAGTGGCCATATTTAGTTTAATTGGGTAGATATTGTAAAAGAAAATAGAGAAGTGAAAACTGGGCCCTCATACGAGTGGTTTAACCTAGACGGCTCTAGTAAAAACAGAAGGCTCTAGTATAAAAAAAATATTTAAAAAATATATACTTAAAAATATATATATATATTTTTTTTAATCGGTCTTTAAAATGTATATCGGATTTCATTCACGTCCAGCCTTCTGACGTCACTTCCTCCTAGGAATATAAGTTTTATTTGCCTACATCAGAGTTGTCAGTGTTGTTTGTCAGCATGACATACCGTGTCCGTTGTCAAAGAACTCCGTGACGTAGAGAGCGCTGCAAGGGGACCAGGGGAAAGTCTTGTTGAGGTGAACGAACAGAGGGGCCATCATGTGATGGCCGCCTAGATTCCCAAACATCCTCTCGCAATTCTTGGAGTCGTCGTGAGGCATACTCAGCACATGGCCTAAAGGAGAACAATACTGTATCAGTATTCAGTACCGATCATGGGACGAAAGAGGCACCCTGAAAACCCATTCAAATTAAATGTGAACTATTTAAGGTTTGCTATGGAAGTAAAGTTACTAATAGTTTACATCTACATTAGGCTTGGGGGTTGACTATCTTATCAAGATCTTATCTCCTTAAACCACACAATTATTAGTTGTAGGCTAACAAACCTTTGCATAATCTTTCAGCTCATGGGTGTGCCCCTTTCTGTCCAAATTAAGTTATTTGTAGAGAATATGTCTGTGCATATAGAGGAACATTTTTGACAAGAGGCAAAATGTATGTAGACCTATAGTATCTTTATATATGGTCGCTATTGAAGTTTGAGAAAGTCTCATTTTTTAATGCCCAAGTCATACCAAGTTCATGGGCAGCAGTGAAGGCTGCTTGAAGTCCATTGTCCTCAATGACAGAGCAACTCCTTTTTGGATCGCACATGGTTCCCACATCAGCAACTCCTAGGGTGTCACAACTCTGATGTCCACAAATATCCTGGAAGACAGACAGCAGCAGTTTCAAACAGTGAATCTTTAGACAGCATTTGTATTTGTCACTGGTTGTTTTTTTCTCTCCCCCTTTCCATTATAAAATGAAGCAAATATTCCTGGCAGACAGAAGCAGATCTATGATGTGGGGAAAGTAAAGGTGTGGTATCAGAGATATACACTGCTCAAAAAAATAAAGGGAACACTAAAATAACACATCCTAGATCTGAATGAATTAAATATTAAATATTTTTCTTTACATAGTTGAATGTGCTGACAACAAAACCACACAAAAATGAGCAATGGAAATCAAATTTATCAACCCATGGAGGTCTGGATTTGGAGTCACACTCAAACTTAAAGTGGAAAACCACACTACAGGCTGATCCAACTTTGATGTAATGTCCTTAAAACAAGTCAAAAATGAGGCTCAGAAGTGTGTGTGGCCTCCACGTGCCTGTATGACCTTCCTACAACGCCTGGGCATGCTCCTGATGAGGTGGCGGATGGTCTCCTGAGGGATCTCCTCCCAGACCTGGTCTAAAGCATCCGCCAACTCCTGGACAGTCTGTGGTGCAACGTGGCGTTGGTGGATGGAGCAAGACATGATGTCCCAGATGTGCTCAATTGGATTCAGGTCTGGGGAACGGGCGGGCCAGTCCATAGCATCAATGCCTTCCTCTTGCAGGAACTGCTGACACACTCCAGCCACATGAGGTCTAGCATCGTCTTGCATTAGGGGGGACCCAGGGCCAACCGCACCAGCATATGGTCTCACAAGGGGTCTGAGGATCTCATCTCGGTACCTAATGGCAGTCACGCTACCTCTGGTGAGCACATGGAGGGCTGTGCGGCCCCCCAAAGAAATGCCACCCCACACCATGACTGACCCGCCAAACCGGTCATGCTGGAGGATGTTGCAGGCAGCAGAACGTTCTCCACGGCATCTCCAGACTCTGTCACGTCTGTCACGTGCTCAGTATGAACCTGCTTTCATCTGTGAAGAGCACAGGGCGCCAGTGGCGAATTAGCCAATCTTCATGTTCTCTGGCAAATGCCAAACGTCCTGCACGGTGTTGGGCTGTAAGCACAACCACACCTGTGCACGTCGGGCCCTCATACCACCCTCATGGAGTCTGCTCAAACGGTCAGAAACCTGTTGTCTATTCCATTTGCACAACAGCTTGTGACATTTATTGTCAATCAGTGTTGCTTCCTAAGTGGACAGTTTGATTTCACAGAAGTGTGATTGACTTGGAGTTACATTGCGTTGTTTAAGTGTTCCCTTTATTTTTTTGAGCAGTGTATTTCAACAACATGCCTTTCCCTTCACATGTCAGGATGGCTCTCTGTAACTGAGATACATGTTTCCTGGGGAATATGACCCAAACCACAAGACACAACCATACATGATTCAAAGGACATCTGGACTCAGAATGACATGCTGAATTCAACTCAGCATGTGTACACCTTGCTTTGCAGAAGCATCACTCACTGGAGACCGCATGTACAAACTACTTCCAATTTAGGTCTAGAGTTTTTGGTTTATCTTATGACAAGACATGTGGCACACATTCTTTGGCAGGTCAAATTCAGGGCAGCAACATCACACCCATAAGGATATCATCGTCACTCAAGGCTGATTTGTAACCATTCTAAAAATAGCTCATAGGAGAGCCTTCAGCCCCATTTGTTTCAAAGCTCATCCGATCTGATTCATTGACACAGGCAATTGTGTTTCATTAGAGATCACATAATAAAGTATGACATTATTTCATTAACTCTCCAAACCATATGGTAAGATGGTTATGGAATAAGTGGTTGGGGATAACCTGTGACATTGATGCAGGCAGTGCAGGCAGTGCTCACCTCTCGGGTAAAAAGCAGAGCAGTGTCGTAGTGCTCGGGATGCCTCTGGCTGGCTGGGTTGAACTGTTGTTGCCAGGCACAGAAATTACGCAGAGCGACTCCCCCGTTTTTGGAGAGTGACGGTCCAACCTCCTCGTCTTCCACCACCACCATTTTCACCACCACCATGTGGACAGGGTTCTTGATACTGGGATGTTTGTAAAGCTGGGCTGCCACAGAGACCAAGGTCAGGATATAGTGCTGGATCAAGGGAGGACAACAGGCAGTTAGATATTAGAGAGGATTACAAGGCAACACTGTTGGTGATGATTTAAGCTAAAAATCCTAAAAATAAGTGAGTGACATAACAGCGAGACTGGAATTAAACACATACAGTACCAGTCAAAAGTTTGGACACCTACTCATTCCAGGTTCTTTATTTTTACTATTATTTTACAATGTAGAAAATAGTAAAAAATTAAGAAAAACCCTTGAATGAGTAGGTGTCCAAACTTTTGATTGGTACTGTATACAAAAAAAGGAAGTATCCTTAAAAATGTCAAATGCTCTTTATCATTTACGTGACCCCAACATTGTTTAAATGATGATGCTCACAGCTAAGTCATAAAGAATGCGGAACGAAATGACTGCCAAAGCATAATTCTCCTGCCTGACTTAATCAGATGTTTCCCAATCCCATCATTAATCTATATGAACTCATATTTTTTAATGATCTCATTACTCCAACTTAGTTTATACCATGCATATCAGATAAATAGCAAGTGTGGAGAGCCTAGTCTTGCATAACAGAGCAGAAACATTGTTTCTGGATCCAAAATATAGCCTAGCATTATTTCAATTGAAACAGAAATGAGTTTTTCTTTTTTAAAGCATTTGATTGTGGGTGTTTCCGCATTGGGAGTTGGGATGATTTTAAACCTTCAACTAGCCTGTTAAGAAAACTTCCCACTGGGTACAGATGTCGTTTCAACGTCTAGTTTTGATTTACATTTGGTTGAGTTGCCAACTGACAAGTGAATTAAACGTGAAATCAACAGCAAATGTCACCATGTCATTGGATTTAGGTTAAAAGTTGGATGGAAAAAATAGGAAATGCCCTTGCATTGACTTTGTGTTAATTCACTCAGTTTTCCACGTTAATTCAGTCATCACATTGATTTTTTTTTTTGGGGGGGGGGGTTAAATTATGTGGATACAACTTTGATTCAACCAGTTTGTGTGTGCAAGAAAGTGTCATTGCAATTATAATGTAGTAAATTATCAATATAGAATTGTGACAGTATGGCACTTTCATTTTTGTTAAATGCAATCAAATGAGTGAATCAGCATGGGCTATATTACTCGAATATATCCTACCTTTATCTCATCTCCATAGAAATGTGTCATCGACGTGTCTGCAACCACCAGCGTCTCAATAAATCGTGGTGCTGATACAAAGCGTTTCCCTCGTAATTGTCTCTCAGGATCTTTTTTCTCATGCAGAAAACGTTCGTTGTCTGCTTTCACATTACTCTCCTCCCTCAGTTGATCAAAGACAGTTTTAGTGTGATTTGGTGCTTCTGTGGGCGTCCTTCTTTTGATAAAATGTAACTGTTCAGTGGACCTCTCCCTTTTCCCTGAGCCGAGCACTTTGGGCTCAATTAAATACTCATCCCCGTCTGTAACAAACGATCCAAGGATGCCATAACAGATACTGACCGCAACAACAGAATCTTGGTTGGAGTCCACAGTCCCCGAGTAAAAACAGCTTCTCAAATCTCTTTCTATCTGCTCAGTCTTGTTTATCAAGTTGTGAAAGTCAGTTTCAGTTTCAGAGTGTCTCCCCTGGGCACCTGAGGCGCTGCGTAAAGCGTGGATATCTTTAGCTTTGATGCGTTGAATTGTCAGTGTAGGAGATAAGAAACTGTTATCCGGGCTTAAATTCAAAGTGAAATCGCGGCCAAAGGCACTGAGTCTAAACCTCGGCTGTTCTTCACTTCGTTTCCAAAAACGACCGCTGCTTCTTCCATTTATCCGGACAGGTACAATTTCCTCGGATTCAAACAATTTCGAAAGTGATTTGTCTATTACGCACAAAACTAGTAAAACGAAACACCGTTTTGAACACATCTTCTGCAACGTAAATTGCACTCAAAAAGCTATTAAAACAAAGACAAGCGTTCAACCGAAATTCCGGACCAACCCCATACGCAGCTGGACTCGTCAATTGATAGTGTCTGTAGTCGGTAGAAAATCTTTAGTCACTGCTATTTTTAGTCTTGGCGACCTCTTAACTAAAATATTTTTTCATCAATATAATGTAACAAAAATCCAATGTTGTATAGTCAGTCTGTGTCGAGAATGTCTGTTATTTTTAGTTTAATTGTGTGATCTTCATTGCTATTATAGCGGAGCTAAAATACTGTTCTACCACTCGGCAGCACCACTGAATACTAGGAGTAGCAGCGGTATTTATACTTTCTTGTCTTCCCTGGACAGAAGAGGATTGTTTTTTATATCACTCGTTGCCTCAAATTCTCCTCCCACTCGTACCTCATGAGAAACTCTTGGAATCAACGGATCCAATGAGAATAGACCAACCCCCCCGTCTGAAATAGCTGCAGTTCGACAACCCTGCAACTAATATTAACTCGGCATAGGCCTGCAGCACATGACGCTTCAACCTGGACACCCATACTATAATTTAAGGGCTCGGTCAGTTATTTCTGAACTTTGAGTGACTGCCAGTGCAGTGACCCCCAAGTGACTCCCATATGTAGGCCATAGCATATCCATCACGACCATGGTCCTCATCAGTCGAATAAACCAGTGATAAAGGGATATCATGGAATACATTAGAGAATTATCTTTAAGAGATAGTCAAAACTGTAATATAACGTAACAAATTAACGCTGATATTACGTTGGGCTCATAAGCTTCGAGGTGGCATTGGCAAAGAGACGTTAGCGCTACATAAAAAGTATGTTATTTTAGGTAAGGTTATGAGGAAGCATTTCAACCACAAGGTGGTAGTATTTGATTACTAAATAATGACATGCCTTTTACGCGAGGGAATGACCAGAGATGCGCACTCTACTGCAGGCGCAACAGGTGTCGCTCTTTTTTAAGCTATAGCCTATGTACTGCACATTGGAACAAGTTAGAGAAACATAAGTGATTTTTGTTGGAAATATTATTAGACTATTTCTCAATCAATCGTGGGTGTACTTGCATTACGCATGGAGTTTGAACTGTTAGGTCATTAAGCCTAGTTACCCTGTACGATAATTAGATTGTAAAATATTATAGTTTAATTAATCGATTAGTTATGCCAGATTATGTCATATTAGTTTCACCTGAATCTATAACTCACACTGTACAATTGGTCTGAACAATGTTTTTTGTACCAAAACTGTACTTTTGTGGTAGGTGATGAGTGTTCAACCTATCGCGTCAGAGACGCACTTTTGGTTCCGATAGAGGGACGAGACAGTTCAGTTCTTGCCACATGTGATAATAATATTTAGAGCGCTACAAGTGGCTGCGGTTTAAATCATAAACCAAGGGGGTAGACTATGTCCAACTAGCTTTTCTCAGCACCTCCCCGAATTTCCGTTGACAGTTCTCAATGTTTATGAACATGACTCCAGAGAGTCAAACTCACAAAGTCCAAAGAGCAGTCTGGGCTCAATAGTCTGGTTCAAGATGGGAATCGATCACATCTTTTGGTCTTTCATCCTTTGAGGACGCCCAACTGCGGCTCTGTGACACAGCGCACTGGATTGTCAACCTCACATGCAGACGTGGTACCACCAAGGACAGTGGCGGATTTATCGATAAATAATAGTTTTTGTATTACAAAGATGTCTATGTTTATTGGCTTTCTGTTTATTTTTATGGATGTCCTATTATATGCTAAATTTAATTATTGCATGGAAATAGATTTTTGCGTACCTGTTCGATTAGATCATCAACATTTAGAAAGACATACTATTCGACAGACGGAGGGGAGAATGAATGACCAGCTAGTTGTTTTTAAAATTACTGCTTTCAGGCAAGAATGTTATCTAAACCTTTCACCGGATTCTACATTTATTGCGCCCAACATCACTCCTCACAGCGGCTCCTTAGCATCAAACTCCTCTGCAACCACAGACCTGAACCACTGCTTCTACTCCGGTGATGTCAATGCAGACCAGGAATCGTATGCTGCGCTGAGCCTGTGCAAAGGCTTACAAGGCGCCTTTTCATACCAGGGCATGGAATATTTCATCAATCCACTTGGGAACGAAAGGACCGGAGGAGGATATACAATGAATACTGAGAGAAGAACCCATGTCATACGTCGCCGGGGACGCGACAGGGACTCCAGCGGCAATACCACCACGAACAGGTGTGGAGTAGAACCTGGTTTGACCCAAAACCTTCCAAGGTCTTTTGATAAATATAAACACATGAAAGGACTGGAGATGGACAGCCTGACTGAAACTGTATTGAAGAGCCTGGGTAGATCCAAAAGGTTTGCCTCCATCCCTAGGTTTGTGGAGGTTCTTGTCGTGGCTGATGAGTCTATGGCCAAATTCCACGGGGACGACTTGAAACATTACCTGTTGACCCTGATGTCTGTTGCTTCAAGGCTTTACAAGCACCCCAGCATCATGAATTCCATAAACATAGTGGTAGTGGGCTTCATGGTGATCAACGAAACAGAGAAAGGACCCAAGGTTTCCACCAATGCTGCCCTCACTCTGCGCAGTTTCTGTTCTTGGCAGAAACATTTAAACAAATACGATGACAAGCACCCTGAATACTGGGACACTGCAGTCCTATTCACCAAACAGGTAAGGAGTGGTGAGTTGCAGCCAGGTGTCAATGTTTACTTGCAGATTAGCTTCCATGCAATCATCAATTATTTACATTTTGAATTATTATCTCATTGTCACCCAATACATTATCTCCAAATACAATACTAAGTGCTCTTTTATAGACACATCCCTGTGTGTTACATGCAGCCTGATAATGCTGAGACAAGGTGGGTTTGGGTGTCAATTCCTTTTCAGTTAATTAAGGAAGTAAATTAAAATGACACTTCCAATTCCAATTTTTACTCTATGCATCTCTACGAGGAAAAAAAGGAAAACATTGCTGACAACTAACTGCACAGCCGAAAAGCAACTCACCTGTCTGCACATCTTAAAAGTGCACCTCCTTTTTCCTATCATGAATCACATTGCAAAACATTTAGAATAAAGGCCCCCACAATCGTGATCACTGAGCCAAAAACATGCCCATGCAACAAGATGAACCATGTGAACAACGACTGTTGTACATCTTTCAGAATGTGTCGAGCCATTCACCTATTTTTCCATCCCAACCATAGAGATAGACAGCGGACTCAGCTTTATATCTGTGCCATTATAGCGTCTGTGACAGCATGGGCAGCGACATTGAGGCTATAACCCATAGGAATCCCCACCCATTTGACTACTTTGACTACTTTAAATTGGTGGAAGCAGTGGCGATTTTAGCACGTACATTTTGGTGGGGCAAAGTGAAAAAAATGTATGCATGCCAGCAAAGCCACTACACAAAATCAAATCAAATCAAATCAAATTTATTTATATAGCCCTTCGTACATCAGCTGATATCTCAAAGTGCTGTACAGAAACCCAGCCTAAAACCCCAAACAGCAAACAATGCAGGTGTAAAAGCACGGTGGCTAGGAAAAACTCCCTAGAAAGGCCAAAACCTAGGAAGAAACCTAGAGAGGAACCGGGCTATGTGGGGTGGCCAGTCCTCTTCTGGCTGTGCCGGGTAGAGATTATAACAGAACATGACCAAGATGTTCAAATGTTCATAAATGACCAGCATGGTCAAATAATAATAAGGCAGAACAGTTGAAACTGGAGCAGCAGCACAGTCAGGTGGACTGGGGACAGCAAGGAGCCATCATGTCAGGTAGAACAGTAAACATACATTAATTGCACTATAACAGTGACAAACGGTGTCCACAAACTGTTAGGGCCTACATAAAGCTGTCTCAACAGCAGAGTCCCAACACCTTACCACTGCTACACCTGGCTATCAGTGGAGCCTTTTCTGGCAGCGAAACAGTTTATTCAGCCTCATTTAATGCCTTTAAAAATATATACAGTACCAGTCAAAAGTTTGGAAAAAAAAGTTTTTCTTTATTTTAACTATTTTCTACATTGTAGAACAATAGTGAAGCCATCACAACTATGAAATAACACATATGGAATCATGTAGTAAGTAGCCACGCTTTGCCTTGATGACAACTTTGCACACTCTTGGCATTCTCTCAAGACAGTGTCACCAGCAAAGCAGCTCCACACCATCATAACTCCTCCTTCATGCTTCACGGTGAGAACCACAGATGCAGAGATCATCCGTTCACCTACTCTGCATCTCACAAAGACACAGCAGTTGGAACCAAAAGTCTCAAATTTGGAATTATCAAACCAAAGGACAGATTTCCACCGGTCTAATGTCCGATGCTCATGTTTCTTGGCCCAAGCAAGTGTCTTCTTATTAATGATGTCCTTTAGTAGTGGTTTCTTTGCAGCAATTCAACAATGAAGGCCTGATTCACGTAGTCTCCTCTGAACAGCTGATGTTGAGATGTGAGCCAGTTTCATCATAGCGCTTGATGGTTTTTGCGACTGCTTTTGAAGAAACTTTAAAAGTTCTTGACATTTTCCAGATTGACTGACCTTCATGTCTTAAAGTAATGATCGATTGTCATTTCTCTTTGCTTATTTGAGCTGTTCTTGCCATAATATGGACTTGGTCTTTTACCAAATAGGCTATCTTCTGTATGCCACCCCTACCTTGTCACAACACAACTGATTGGCTCAAACGCATTAAAAAGGAAAGAAATTCCACAAATGGACTTTTAACAAGGTACCCCTGTTAATTCAGAACATGGGCCATTCTTACATTATTCTCCCTGTACACCAAGTCAGAACCATATGATAAATAAAGGGGGCATATAAGCAGACAATGAAAGCTTTTACAATATTCAATGATGAAATTTCTCTGAAACAGGCTATAGGCTAGATGTGCACCACCAACAGCTAACAGCTTACTACACAACATACATTTAGTATTACTTTCGTAGCTACAGTAGACATATCTCTCTGGTATATTATGTATTTTATTCAGCAGCATACAATACATTTTCGGACAAACCTTGTTGTGCTGTGCTCACTTGAACAGGAAGGTGGCGCAGCAGTTGTATTTGGGCAAATTTTGTCATCAAACTTTGTCATAAAAGTCTGGCATTCTCTGGATTGATGGTGCTTTCAAGACAATGAGAAGTCGTGAAAAAACAAGATTGAATCTTGATGACGTCGGTGATCTTCAGGTCGGAGCTCTAAAATGAGGCCAGAGTTCCCGACTTGCAATTCCGAGTTGGATGACCGTTCAAAACGTATTTTCCCAGTTGGAGCTTGTTTTATTTCAAGTTCCTAGTTGTCTCCAACGCACTAAAGTAAGATTTACCAGTTCTGAGTTTCCTGTTGTTTTGAGCGCGGCAGAAGTCATGCTGGATTAACAGCATGGCCAATGTTGAATGTTTATCCTTTTAAACTTGGAAAAGAGACTCTTAAACCCAGACTTGAGACCACACACCCATTTCACTGAATAGCAGGCTAGTGATTGCTTTGCAATGCTTGCAGTTATCCACTGATTCCTTCCAAACCACTCATTGTTGAATTTGCTATTTCCCAACCTGTTGTGTAATGTTTATGTCTAATGGCCGATGAGCACCTATACATTTTATCTATAATTTCTCTTCATTATTTCTCTACATATGACAAGGATTGAAAAGGATTTGGCTGTAGATTGTCGACTTGATTCATGATGATGACTGCTAGCTAGGATTTTGAAAGTATGATGTTGACATGATCAGTCCAATCAAAGCTACTGTAGATAAAACATTATTTGATGTCAAACTGATATGTGACAGGTACTAATGCCAAAATAACATGCAAAACAGGTGGGGCTCGAAACAAATTACGGTCGCCACTGGGCAGAAGCACGTTGGAAGCCCTCAATTGCGCTGCTCATGCTAAAACTGCCTTTTGGCCACTAGAGGCCTCTATCATACGTTATACAACGGGTGGGTCTAATCCGGAATGCTGATTGGTTAAAACAGCATTCAGCTGTGTATAAAAGCATATAGACATTATCTCACATTTATTTTCGACTAACGTTTCGTTTTCAACAGCAGAGATTTGTATAAACCTTGCTGTTTGTCTCCAACATTTGCAACATTGTTTCAATATTAAAGTTTGATCTCCTGCTGTCCCATAGTAATGAAAGTGTCGGGATGGCACAGACAGGCATGCAGTGTTTCTTAGCTAGTCGAAATCATGAATCAACTGGGATCATTTTTATGGATATATACAAACAAAAAATCTATAGAAAAAAAGGCAAACGAAATGCAGCTAATTTGCAGTCTTTCCAGCTTCAGTTTGAAGTGATTGTGTTACTGTAGCAGTGTTGTTGGCTAGCTCCTCTGAACAACAGTGTCCTGATGAGAGAGCACATTTTCTATGTCAGGCGAAAATTTGTGTCGGGACTATATCTTGTGGAAGGATGAAATGGTATGAATAAATGAATCCAAACAACGTTTTTAATCAAATTATGTAAATGATTTTAATATGTTGGTAATACGTATAAAAGTGATAGTGCCCTCAAAGCCAGTGTTTGGAGGATATATTGGCATGGTTTCCCGGCGTTCGACTTTCGACTCGGCCTAACAACACAATATATTCTCCAAACATCGGATTCTCGGGCATTATCACTCAACGATGATCCCAACCCATGTTATCACCATGCCACTGAGTTTTGAAATGGCACAGGTAGAACAGGCCAGGCAGGGGTTTCACTAGCTCTGGTCCAGGAATTCAGCACAGCTTGCTAATGGCAGGCTCAGCATTAGCACTAACGCCTGGACCAGAGCTAGGATTTGACACACTCCGATGGTGGAATGGGAAGTATCCATTTCTCTGTGATGATCCACTCACTTCCAGCTGTGAGCCTTTAGTCCTGCCTCTCAGCCTGGATTCAGCCAGTCTGTCTGTTTTCCATTAAGCCTAGCTTGGCTGGGACCAATCTAATGCATTGGTTCTCTTTGAGTGCATAACACTTCATTCTGAGGCTGAATCTGTCCAACTATGATCAAAGTGGTGTAAAATGATCCCACTTATATGGTGAAGATGCCTTGACCTATACAATTACCTTAAAGTGTGTTTATTTACTTTATTGGGAGAGGGGGTTATTGACTTTAATATTGTAGGCTAGAGGTATGGTGTTAATGTGCTTGTATGAACAATGCAGTTATATCAGATAATAATTCGCAGACTCAAATCAAATAAGCTTGTGTTTAAAAGCATTGTACAATGGTGAAGTACAATACATTTTTAACAGTTCCATTGTCAGACAGACCTCTTGGCAAGTGGCAGTGTAATTGTTCTTCTCTGACAGCTGTAACATTCCATAAGCATCTTGTGGATTAAAGGGTTAGTTCACTGGGCCAGATTGAGAGAGGGAGAGATATATTTAAAAAAAAATGGGTCTAACCAGAACCATGGACCGGATTGTTAGTGTTTTCTGTTTAAATATCTACCAAAAGATGGTGGATATGCAATGAAATAACAACACATACATGCAAGACAAATGACATTACACACCTACACACATTGTCCAGATGATCACATGTCATTTGTTTCCTGCAACAGGACTTGTGTGGAGCCACTACCTGTGACACCTTAGGCATGGCAGACGTGGGCACTATGTGTGATCCCAAGAGAAGCTGCTCTGTCATCGAGGATGATGGTCTCCCCTCGGCCTTCACCACTGCTCATGAATTGGGTGAGTGAAGATCACTCTACCTTGTGTATTATCGGTATCTACCAGGGTTCCAAAAGGGTTCTTCGGCTATCCCCATAGGAGAGCCATTTTGGGTTCCAGGTAGAACCCTCTGTGGAAAGGGTTCTACATGGATCCCAAAAGTGATCTACCTGGCACAAAAAGTTTTTTTTTACCAAGAACCAAGTGGTTCTTTAAAGGGTTCTCCTATAGACCAAATCAGAATGTGTATAAACAAAGCTTTTCTGTTAGTTACAGGTTGTGCGCGTCGTAAAGCTAGACTGAATAACGCATAGGAAACAATATGCAGACCATTGGAGACTAGCTAGATTATCTAATGAATAATGGAAATACTCAATTTTCTAAAATGTTTCTAAAATCATCAACACTACTCTCTTGTTATTAACCCATTCATGTCCATAACAGAAATACCAGAAATGTAACATTTAATTTGGTACACTTGCTATCTGAGCTTACTGATCAACAAAATCTAATTTCCGCCAAAGCTTTTGTCTACAATGTCAGGTTTTATTGTACTATGACATAGACTGACCAGGTGAATTCAGGTGAAAGCTAAGATCCCTTATTGATGTCACTTGTTGAATCCACTTCAATCAGTGTAGATGAAGGGGAGGAAATCAGTTAAAGAATCATTTTAAAGCCTTGAGACAATTTAGATATGGATTGTGTATGTGTGCCATTCAGAGGGTGAATGGGGAAGACAAAATATTGAAGTACCATTGAACGGAGTATGGTAGTAGGTGCAAGGCACACTGGTTTGAGTTAAGAACTGCAACGCTGCTGTGTTTCACATGCTCAACAGTTTACCGTGTGTATTAAGAATGGTCCACCACCCAAAGGACATCCAGCCAACTTGACACAACTATGGGCAGCCTTGAACGTTTTTGACACCTTGTAAAGTCCATGCCTCGACGAAATGAGGATGTTCTGAGGGCAAAAGGGGGTGCAACTTAATATTAGGAAGTTGTGTATATATACAGTGCATTCAGAAAGTATTCAGACACCTTGACTTTTTACACAATTTGTTACGTTACAGCCTTTTTCTAAAATGTATTAAATTAATGTTTTTCCTCATCAATCTAAACACAATACCCCATAATGACCAAATAAAAACAGGTTTTTGGAAATGTTTGCAAATGTATAAATATGTCAAAATGGAAATATCACATTTACAAAAGTATTCAAACCCTACTTCGTTGAAGCACAATTACAGCCTCGAGTCTTCTTGGGTATGACGGTTCAAGCTTGGCCCACCTGTATTTGGGGACATTCTCCCATTTTTCTCTGCAGATCCTCTCAAGCTCTGTCAGGTTGGATGGGGAGTGTTGCTGCACAGCTATTTTCAGGTCTCTCCAGAGATGTTCGATCGAGTTCAAGTCTGGGCTCTGGCTGGGCCACTCAAGCACATTTCGAAACTTGTCCCGAAGCCACTCCTGCATTGTCTTGGCTGTGTGCTTATGGTTGTTGTTCTGTTGGAAGGTGAACCTTCGCACCAGTCTGAGGTCCTGAGTGCTGTGGAGCAGGTTTTCATCAAGGATCTCTATGTACTTTGCTCTGTTCATCTTTCGCCGAATCCTGACTAGACTCCCAGTCCCTGCTGCTGAAAACATCCCCACAGCAAGATGCTACCACCGCCATGCGTAGGGATTTTGCACAGTTTCTCCAGACGTGACACCTGGCATTCAGGCCATAAAGTTCAATCTTGGTTTCATCAGACCATGTTTCTCATGGTCTGAGAGTCTTTAGGTGCCTTTTGGCAAACTTCAAGAGGGCTGTCATGTGCCTTTTACTGAGGAATGGCTTCCGTCTGACCAGTCTACCATAAAAGCCTGATTGGTGGAGAGCTGCAGAGATGGTTGTCCTTCTGGAAGGTTCTCCCATCTCCACAGAGGAAATCTGGAGCTCTCTCAGAGTGACCATTTGGGTTCTTGGTCACCTCCCTGACCAAGGCACTTCTTCCCCGATTGCTCAGTTTGGTCGGGCGACCAGCTTTAGGAAGAGTCTTGATGGTTCCAAACTTCTTCCATTTTAGATTGATGGAGGCCACTGTGATCTTGGGGACTTCAATGCTGCAGACATTTTTGGTGCCCCTACTCAGATCTGTGCCTCAAGACAATTCCTTCCGCCTCATGGCTATTTCTCTGACATGCACAGTCAACTGTGGGACCTTATATAGACAGGTGTGTGCCTTTCCAAATCATGTCCAATTAATGGAATTTACCACAGGTGGACTCCAATCAAGTTGTAGAAACTTCTCACGGATGATCAATGGAAACAGGATGCACCTGAGCTCAATGTGGAAAAGGTCAAGGGGTCTGAATACTTTCCGAAGGCACTGTATCTACTGTATAAACAATATCTAAAGCAATCCTCACACACTCACACACACTTCTAGAGTACATTATACAGTATAAGCAAATCCAATGTAAGTCAATGGAGAGTGAGACCTGATACATTATTCTCCCTCTTTCTCTCCCTCTCTCACAAACACACGTGACATACAAACACGCTTGTACACCCATGTGTGCACAAAGACACACACACACACCAACAAACAACACTGGGTGGGAAAGCCAAACCATTCTGAATGTATGTACAAATACAGCTCTTTGAAGCTAATCTTATTTAGTCTGATGTCCTAACTGGTTTCATTCATTTGTGGAAACTGTAGAATTGATATTCTTACCCTTTTGCTGTCGAATAAGTGTGGGTCGTTCATGTTATAAATGTAATCACTTTTTGACTGCACCCTTTTTTATTTGAATGACACCTTCCATATATGTCTGCGCATTGCATAAGTGGTCAGAACGTGCACAAAGATGATCCATTTGGCATACCCCACCCTCCCATGAGACCTCCATGCATACCCGTGTGTGTGTGTAGGTCTGTGGTATGTGTGTACACGTGTGCTTTTGAAAGAGGGAGAGAAAGAGGTAGGCCTCATTCTCTATTGACTTACAATGGAAATGCTTATACTGTATACTATACACTAGGAGTGTGTGTGAGAGACAGTGTTTGGATTTATTTTATATTGTTTTATAAAAGGTCCAGACCATCTATATACCAAAAATTATTAAGATTAGAACATGTTTAAAATCTGAGAATGAAAAAACACTGTAAAATGACTCACTCTACAGTGGCTCTGCTTATAATACTGCATATACTCAAATATGGGTGCTTACATTTGTCCTGTTTTACTGCATGTACAAGAGGGTAGCTTGTACGCATGTGTTTTTTGTACATTCCAACTCCCCCTGAGACACCTTCGGAGAGTGAGGTCACGGCCAGGGATCAGCCATTTTTGACCACGTTTCATTGCCTTGCTGAAGGGCAGATCGACAGATCTTTCACCTTGTTGGCTTGGGGATTCGAACTAGTAACTTTTTGGTTATTGACCCAACACTAAGCGCTAGGCTACCTGCCCCTCTTTTTATATTTTGGTCCAGGCAATTTAATACCAAAGAGTATTAAGATCTGATCATTTGAACATGTTCCATTTGTGAAAATAGCGACAATTTTACTGGCCCCCTACCATACTGTCAATTACATTATACAATACTGCTCCGGTTATGACCCAGTCCTGCTCTCCTGCGCCTGACTTCACTGCAGCCAGTTACGCACCTCTTACACATCATGGTGATTTGATCTTTGGGGACAGCCAAAGAAACTTTATTGCTTCTAGATAGCGTGTGAAGACTAAATAATACAAATAATAATAATAATAAAATATTTATTTTATATAGCGCTTTTCAATACAAGTAGAATCAAAGTTGCTTAAAAAAACAAAACAAACAAAAACATTTACAAAACAAATGTAGGGATCTGGCCATTCTTGGGTGTTGGTCTTCCACAGCTTTAGATGATAGGAGGTTAATAATGTAGTAGCTTGAGAGGAGGGAGCATAGATGGAACAGCCAGGCAGGGAGGTAGAGACATCTGACAAACAGGCCAAGGAGCTCTTCATCAGGCACCTCATCGTCTTCGATGTTCACAGCTAATAAATAACATGGCAATGCCCAAATAGACTTGTATGTTGAATATTGTTAATGCCAGAGTGAACTTGTAGGCATTATGCATGTCTTGAACAAAAGATGATGGGTGTTGATGATGTCATTTGGTGTTAACTAATTCAGTTCTAGTATGCTGTGGATGTACTGTACAGTTCATCCGTACAAATTAGATGTTGTAAGTCGGACCAAAGAGCACACAATCTCTCCATGTGTGAACTGCCCTGGGCGTCCTTGACTCCCCACATGCATCATTTGATTACCATTTCTAATTTGTCAGACATGGGAATGGGGGAAAAAGGACTAAGGCCCATTGAACACTCTTGAACTTTTCCCGCCTTCTTCCTTTGATCCAATGAAATGGGTGTCATTCTGTCCAACGGTCTCGTTACCACTGAAGCCATTTTTGTCAAGGCTGGTATTATTAATGAGACAAGTGATAGTTGAGATCAAGTGTTTTCAGTCATCCATGTGGGGCTGTGAAGGAAGTAAAGCCTGAAAACAGATGGGGAAGTACTAGCAGATGTGAGGCCCCATTGAGAGGCACTGGTTTAAGGTGCACACGTATATTAACTAATTATACAATTTCCTTTCAAAACGGACCCTGTCATATTTTACATCCATTTGTGAAGTCGTCATTTCCGTGTGGAATGTGATGACTTGGTACCGAGGACTTTGTTTCCAATAACATCGAACTGTTTACTTTTTTATTCCCCATCAAAGAAAATTGTTATTTTACTTCTACTGCCTGTGAGTAATTATACTTCATAATCTATGACAGCATTGGGAAAAGTGGTTGGTTTGATATTTGGAGTGGATTGGATGGAGTTCAAGTGAACACATGACATTTCACAACGTAGTGTATAATATACATACTAGCCCTACAACATGTAGGCTATATGAGTTTGAATAGAAAAGTATGGGGATCAAACATTAGTCACAAGTGTCCTGCCATGAACAGTTGCAGTGAAGAATTCGTATTTATTATGGATCCCTGTTATCTGCTGAAGGCAGCAGCTGCTCTTCCTGGGGTCTGGCAAAATGAAGGCAGTTATACAATTTCAAAAACATTCTGAACAGATTTCACAACACACTAAGTGTGTGCCCCTCAGGCCTCCACTACCACATATCTACAACCCAAAATCCAGGTGTAAGTGTATATATAGTGTGTATGTTATCATGTGTGTGTGTGTACATGTGTCTGTGCCTATGTTTGTGTTGCTTCCCAGTCCCCACTGTTCCATAAGGTGTGTTTCTATCTGTTTTTTAAATTTGATTCTACTGCTTACATCTATTTCCTGGTGTGGACTAGAGTTCCATGTAGTCATGGCTCTATGTAGTACTCCCATGCGCCTCCCAGAGTGCTATGGACCTTAGGGACCATGAAGAGACCTCTGGTGGCATTTCTTATGGGGTATGCATTAGAGGTCGATCGATTAATCGGAATGGCCAATTTAATTAGGGCCGATTTCAAGTTTTCGTAACAATGGACACCGATTTGGCCGAATTATTATTATTATTATTATTATTATTAATTTTTTGACACCTTTATTTCATCTTTATTTAACTAGGCAAGTCAGTTAAGAACAGATTCTTATTTTCAATGTATTAACTGCCTTCTTCGGGGGCATTACGACAGATTTTTACCTTGTCAGCTCTGGGATTCAATCTTGCAACCTTACAGTTCACTAGTCCAACGCTCTAACGACCTGCCTCTCATTGCACTCCACGAAGAGACTGCCTGTTACGTGAATGCAGTAAGCCAAGGTAAGTTGCTAGCTAGCATTAAACTTATCTTATAAAAACAATCAATCAATCATAATCACTAGTTAACTACACATGGTTGATGATATTACTAGTTTATCTAGCTTGTCCTGCGTTGCATATAATCGATGCGATGCGTATTTGCGAAAAAGGACTGTCCTTGCTCCAATGTGTACCTAACCATAAACATCAATGCCTTTCTTAAAATCAATACACAGAAGTATATATTTTAAAACCTGCATATTTAGCTTAAAGAAATCCAGGTTAGCAGGCAATATTAGCCATCCGTGCTGCCCTGTTCTGAGCCAATTGCAATTTTCCTAAGTTCCTCTTTGTGGCACCTGACCACACAACTGAACAGCAGTCCAGGTGCGACAAAACTAGAACCTGTAGGACCTGCCTTGTTGATAGTGCTGTTAAGAAGGTAGAGCAGCACTTTAGTATGGACAGACTTCTCCCCAGACTTCTGTTGTATCAATATATTTTGACCATTACAGTTACTCCAAGCAGTTTAGTCACTTCAACTTGCTCAATTTTCACATGATTTATTACAAGATGTAGTCGAGGTTTAGTGTTTAGTGAATGATTTGTCCCAAATACAATGTTTTTAGTTTTTGAAATATTTAGGAATAATTTGTTCCGTTCCACCCATTCTGAAGCTGACTGCAGCTGTTTGTTAAGTGTTGCAGTACTTTCAATTGCTGTAGTAGCTGACGTGTATAGTGTTGAGTCATCCGCATACATAGACACACTGGCTTTACCCAAAACATTTCTAAGGACTGTTAACTGGCTGATTGGTTGGCTATTTGAGCCAGTAAAGGGGGCTTTACTATTCTTAGGTAGCGGAATGACTTTTGCTTCCCTCCAGGTCTGAGGGAACACACTTTCTAGTAGGCTAACATTTAAAATATGGCAAAAAGGAGTGGCAATGTCGTCCGCTGTTCTCCTAAGTAAATTTCCATCCACGTTGTCAGACCCTTGCTTGTTGCTTGTCATTGTTGATACACAACAATGTTTTTTTACTTCTTCCACATTCACTTTACAGAATAAAAAATGACAATGCGTGTCTTTCATTATTTGGTCAAAATAACTTGGATGTGTAGTGTCAGCGTTTGTTGCTGGCTTGTCATGCATAAATTTGCTAAACTTGCCAATGAAAAATTCATTAAAGTAGTAGGCAATATCAATTGGTTTTGGGATATGAATGAGCCATCTGATTCGATGAATGATGGAGCCTAGTTGACTTTTCTTTTTAAATGTCATTGAATGTGCTCAAGTTCTTTAGTGACATTCTTTACGTCATGTATCTTTGTTTCATAGTGTAGTTTGATCTTCTTTTTATTCAATTTAGTCCCGTGATTGCTCAATGTGCAGTACATTTGCCAATCGGTTGTGCAGCCAGACCTATTTGTCATTCATGTTTCCTCATCCCTCTCAACCATACAATTGTTCAATTCCTCATCAATCTACATGGATTGAACAGTTTTTACTTTTTACAGTCATTTTATTAATCGCTACAAAACTCATTTTATGACCTCTTATACACTCTATATTAGTCCCAGCCTTTGGAACTTTGGTTTTCCTAGATATGGCTACTATATTGTGATCACTACATCCGATGGATCTGGATGCTGCTTTCAAGCACATTTCTCCAGCATTAGTAATGATGTGATCAATACATGTTGGTTTAAATGTTGACTGGCTTTCATCAAGCTGCCCACTCAAGAAAAAGCTTCAAACTGTAACCAGTGCCTGCAACCTGGTTCAGTTTATCAGTCAACCTTACAGTTTGAAGCTTTTTCTTGAGTGGGCAGCTTGATGAAAGCAAGTAAATATTTAAATCACACAGAAAATATACCTCTCTGTTGATATCACATACATTATCAATAATTTCACACATGTTAACACTATACTGACTGTTAGCACTTGGTGGTCTATAGCAACTTCCCACAAGAATGGACTTTAGATGAGGCAGATGAACCTGTAGCCATATTACTTCATAAGTATTTAACATGAGGTCCTCTCTAAGCTTTACCGGAATGTGGTTCTGAATATAAACAGCAACACTCCCACCATTGGCATTTCTGTCTTTTCTTAAATGTTATAACCTTGTATTGCTTCCACTGTATCATCGAATGTATCATCTAAGTGAGTTTCAGAGATAGTCAGAATATGAATGTAATCTGTTTCTAGCAAGTTATTCATTTCATGAACGTTGTTTCTTAAGCTACAAATGTTAACGTGGGCTATTTTGAGCACTTTTGTAGGGATGCTTGCTTGTTTTCATTGCTTTCCTGGGAAGCTTAGCAGAAGTAGATATTGTCATGTTATTTATGTTAGTGCAGGGTGAGCTGCACACAGTGGACCTCCTACTAGGGCACACCGCCTCAATGATAACACTAGAAGACTAGTGAACCTCCTTGAGTGTCCTTGTTCTCGTCCCAATGAATCTGTGATTATGTTCCACTGTCAGCGGTCTTCATTACAAACATAAGCAAATGGTACTAAGCCAGGCTAGCACCATGAGCTACAGCAGGCTGAGCAAAACAAATGGACATTGCAAACTTAATAAAAGGGGGAAATATCTGCAAACAAACCACTGCTCAACAGTAGCAAGGTCTCAATGGCTTGTTGAGCAGAGATGTAATTTTTCCTCTTATTTAAATCATCCTCTAATTATTAATACATGGGTGTCATGTCATTCCATGGAGGGCCTAGTGTCTGCGGGTTTTTGGTTTTTCCTTTCAATGAAGACATAAACAACCAGGTGAGGGGAGTTCCTTTCTAATTAGTGTCCATATTTAATTGATCAAGTACAATGGAGGAGCAATTGACACGTGAATTAGAACATTATTGGATTTTGTTGATGATGATTGACACTGATTCAAATTATGATGATGAAATGAACCTAGTACCCCAATAACCAAGATTCAATTTTTTTTAAAGATTTTATAGTCGTCCTGGTCATATTTCCTCCTTGTGCTATTTTTTTCTGTCCTCCAGGCCATGTTTTCAACATGCCCCATGACAATGTGAATGCCTGCAAGGAGGTGTTTGGGAAGCTCAAGGACAACCACATGATGTCCCCCACGCTGATCCAGATCGACCGTGCCAACCCCTGGTCTGTGTGCAGCGCAGCCATCATTACAGACTTCCTGGACAGAGGCCATGGTCAGTCAGCCACTCAGCTCGGTCTCTGTCAATTGCAGCTGTTGTGCATGTGCGTGTGTGTGTGAGTTCTGCCTGTGTAAATTGTAGCTGTCATACGAATGTATAAACTCTATGCCCCCCCCCCTCCCCCCACACTTTGAAAAGGATTAGACTTTGTTCTCACCCTTGCAACAAATCTAAACAGTTTGAACTATTGGAGTTCTTAAACGAGGTCATGCAATTAGCAGTAATAGCACTGGAGTTCATGGGCCGCTCATTCCCAATACTGTCCCTGTTCAACGTCTGCATTAGCTGACTGACGTATAAAGAGTTCCAATGCTTGTTTAATGTTGCACAGGTTTTTTTGCACAGGTATTTGTACTTATTTGGGCTGGAAAATATGATTATGTAATGGTTTACAAATCTTGAAAAACTCTGATTAAGAGGAGTGAAGACTGCTTTGTTCAACTGCAAGGGAATTTTGAATAACAGTGCAGAGATATTGCTTCCTACGACAACACCTGTCACTCTCAGATATAAACCATAACAATTGTCTTCAACCTGGCTGGCTTTGCACGGCTGATATCTTGACACTGTGGTTGTTTTTCTTAAAAAGGGGACTGTCTTCTGGATCAGCCCCAAAAGCTGCTGGCTCTGCCCGAGAGCCTCCCAGGCACCAACTACAGCCTCCACCGCCAATGTGAGCTGGCCTTCGGTACGGGCTCCAAGCCCTGTCCCTACATGCAGCACTGCTCCAAGCTGTGGTGCACGGGCAAGGCCAGAGGCCAACTGGTCTGCCAGACACGTCATTTCCCCTGGGCCGATGGCACCAGCTGTGGCAACAGTAAGCTCTGTTTCCGAGGGGTGTGCACCGACAAGAACAACACCACTAAGACCAAGGTGAGCACACTCACTGTCTGTGTTCTGATCTGCTTAGTTACTGCTATTGATGTAGATGTTGGTAGAGACTGATCTCACAATGAATACAATGATTTCACAATCTAACAACAATGAAACATCTATATCTTAATAATAATATGTACTGTAACCTCTATTTCTAAATGTATATTATAATGTAACTATAGGCTGTACATGTAATTTAGACTGCAGGTTCTAAATGTGTGTGGTTCTCCTACAGGTGGACGGTGGATGGGGGACGTGGGGTGTGTATGGGTCATGTTCCAGAACCTGTGGAGGAGGAGTTCAGCTTGCCAAAAGAGACTGTAACAACCCTGTTCCAGAATATGGGGGGAAATACTGCAAAGGACTCCGTGTGAAGTATCGCTCCTGCAATTTGGACGTCTGCCCAGAATCAGGTAGAACTCATTGTGAAGTGTTAAATAATCCTTAATTACATGATTTTGAAAACCGGAAACGTTTAGCTTCTTTACCACAATAAATAAGATTTGCTGACATGCTAATTTGTAAAAAATATGCTAAATTAAACCTGAGTGTGAAACCTGAATGTCCCACTTTAAAATTACAATTTGACATGTTAAAGAAAGACACAAGTCCTTGATAAAGCTTATAGAAAAGCTTCAGACATCATTCATAAGCAAATGTTATGTTATATGAACAGTCACAAAAGGTAATGTCACATTTGGCAAAGTACCAGATGTAATCAACATGTTTCAGTGCACCTGTCCGACAATAAAACATCTTATTCTTTTACTTTTCATGTCAAGCGTGTATGTAATGCTCATGAAGACTTTATTCATTTCCTTTAATGTCTTTATACGTTGCTTCATTAAAGGATGACCCACATTTTTTTTAGAGATGTGTACTCGTATGGATCCCCGTTACTAATAAGCATACAATCCATAGGCAAAAGCTTCCGCGAGGAGCAGTGTGAGGCGTTCAACGGATTCAGCCTCAACACCAACAGGCTGTCTGCGTCTGTGGTGTGGGTCCCCAAATATTCTGGAGTGTCACCCAAGGACAAGTGCAAGCTCATCTGCAGGGCCAATGGAACAGGCTACTTCTATGTCCTTGCTCCAAAGGTGAGTACCCGCAGACTGCAGTAGCAACCTGCTGAAGAATGCTGAGAAAGGCTGCTGAGAAATGAACTTCTCCTGGCCTGCGGTAACAGATTGCAACAACAAACAACAAACAACAAAACGATAACACTTTACTTGACACCCAGTGTCATAATACGTTATGACGCGGTCATAACCATGTCATACTATGTCATAACAGCTGACATAGCTTGTCATTAACCTGTCATAATATGGTCATAACACTGTCATGACAGATATATTTACACCTATTGTGACATATATTTAGTTATTTCATGGCTGGTTATGACACTTGTAGGCTACAACCATCGTAACCAAACTAAGGCATAAGTCATGTTTTCTCTGAAGAGTGTGAAGAAGAATGCCAGTCAGAAGCTTGATTGAGAGAGAGAGAGAGAGAGAGAGAGAGAGAGAGAGAGAGAGAGAGAGAGAGAGAGAGAGAGAGAGAGAGAGAGAGAGAGAGAGAGAGAGAGAGAGAGAGAGAGAGAGAGAGAGAGAGAGAGAGAGAGAGCTGGTTTACAGCTGGTTTACAGCTGTTGTATGTCGGCAAGTATTTACACAGCCAACCGGTGAAACAAGCTTTTATATCAAACAATCTTTTATATCAATACATACCAGACCTCCCTTTCTCTTTGAGCACTCTGATATTTGTATTGCTTGTTTGCTGTTCTGTCCTTAGATGGTCCAGATAGTTGCTGGATAGAAAGTGTGGATCCATTTGTGGTCTTTTAGAATGGAATCTCTCTCTGTTTCCTCTCTCTCTCTCTACTCTATCTCTCTCACACGTGCGCACGCATATACACATGCACACACACACACCAACATTAACGCTTTTCTATTGCCCAAAAGTTGGGCAATAATAATATAGATTTGAGTCCGTTCAAAAATCACAACATCTAACAATTACTCCAATCAGAATTGGATAAGAATTGGTTCATTGTCCTCTGGATGCGAAATATTGCTGTTCTCTATTGCATTGACAGGAGCGGTCTTTCAAACATTCCCGGTTGCAAGCTTTTGAGATCAAGTCGCAGAGCCGAGTGTAGCTGCGTTTGCACATATTGATATTCCTTACTAATTAGTGAGTTATTTGCACAGTTATGACACATTTCTGGTCAGCAACAGAGTTTGTACCGTCATGGAAGTCCTGGAAAAGTTATGGTGTATGCTTGTGCATGTGTGCCAGTGAGAGGCCCTACCCTATAAAAAAATGATAGACTATAGGCTAATTAGATAGCTAATTCAACACATATCGTGTAGCCTGGCTAGTTATATCAATAGTTAACTATTTAGCTATTAGTATGTGTTAATGTCATTGGCAAGTCCGATGTCCCTTAAAACCTTCTACTGGCACACTGCAAATGGCCGACAGTTGATGAATGGGTGCCTTAATAAACCAATGCTACGTACTCCGGTTGTAAAACTGTCTCTCCAGTGCTGAGTATTGGGAGCTGAAAAGAGAAATCTGACACTGTTGGAAAGCTGGGATTCCCCTCTATTCCACATTGGCTTTAAAATATATTCTTAGAATTGACAATCTCCCATGCTGTCAATAGATATCCTGAATGTAAACATGTCTTAGTTAGTTACCCTGTTTTGAAGTAGCCTACTTTAGCAATTTGCCACCTGATCCTTTGAATTAGAAAATTATTTTATAAAGACATGAAAAGTAGTTTGTTGTAATTGTAACCCTAATGTCCTTGAGAAGAGACTTAAAGGCCCAGTGCAGTCAACATTATTTTTTTACATTGTTTTATATCAGCTGATAAAACACTGTAAAAGTGTGAAAATAATTGCTCAGTGTTATTTCCTGATAGTTGCTGGTTGAAAATACAATCTAATCAGCAGGTTTGCATTGGCGGGAGTTTCGGCTTTCCATGGTGACATCACCATGCAATAAATTGGTTAATAGACCAATAACAAAGAGAGTTCCAAACCTCCCTGCCAATTACAGCTGGTATTCAGTTTCCCCATTACGACGCAGACCGCTCCCAAACAGTCCTAGCAAATTCCTAAAAAGAGACTTTTGTAAAGTTACAGTAAGGTCCTTAATTGTTACGCAGAAATGATTTGATATTGCTATAAAAGGGCTGCATTGGGCCTTTAAAGGGGCAATGTCGTATTTTGAGACAGTCTTGAATCTGCAAAGAAGCCAGTAGGCAGAGGTTAGCGTACATTTTTGTCTGATTTTCTCTGTGCTAATAGGCATAATAATGATAATGCTACATTTTATTTTGTAAAATGGTTCCATGCACCATACAACACTATTTCCAGTTACCTTTTTGGAGCATTGTGTTACAGACCATTTTTTGACATGAGCTTTCGGACAAGTAAAAAATATTTTCCGAAGGACAAGTTCATGTCAAGCCCTGCACGCACACCCTCACACATCACACCCTCACACACGTACGCACACACACCCTCACACATCACACACGCACGCACACCCTCACACATCACACCCTCACACACGCACGCACACCCTCACACATCACAACCTCACACACGCACGCACACACTCACACATCACTTCCTCACACACACACGCACAACCTCACTCATCACACCCTCACACACGCACGCACGCACACCCTCACACATCACACCCTCACACACGCACACACACACACGCACCACCTCACACATCACACCCTCACACACGCACAACCTCACACTCGCACGCAAGCACACACACACACACACACACACACACAGCCCGCTTCCTCTCACCCTCACTAATATATTTCTCAATCTACTCACACCTACAGGTTGTTGATGGAACACCCTGTTCTCCTGACACCTCTGCAGTGTGTGTCCAAGGGAAATGTATCAAGGCGGGCTGTGACGGCAAGCTCAGCTCCAATAAGAAGTATGACAAGTGTGGTGTGTGTGGAGGGGACAACCAAAGATGCAAGAAAGTGTCTGGATTATTCACCAAACCCATGTAAGTGACCAGCACACAGTATGCTGTTGTCAATGTATACAATAATCTTCTACTTTATGTCATCATACTTTATGCCACCATACTTTATTCCACCATACTTTGTCACCATTCTTTGTCATCATACTTTATGTCATCATACTTTATTCCACCATACTTTGTCACCATTCTTTGTCATCATACTTTGTCATCATACTTTATGTCACCATACTTTATGCCAGCATACTTTATGCCACCATACTTTATGCCACCATACTTTGTCACCATACTTTGTCACCATACTTTGTCACCATACTTTTGTCATCATACTTTGTCACCATACTTTATGTCATCATACTTTTGTCATCATACTTTATGTCACCATACTTTGTCACCATACTTTGTCACCATACTTTGTCACCATACTTTATGTCATCATACTTTATGTCATCATACTTTATGTCACCATACTTTGTCATCATACTTTTGTCATCATACTTTTGTAGCATACCTTATGTCAGCATACTTTATGTCAGCATACTTTTGTCATCATACTTTTGTCATCATAATTTGTGTCACCAGACATTATGTCACCATACTTTATGTCACCATAATTTTTTCAGGCATGGCTACAACTTTGTGGTGATGTTGCCTGTGGGAGCGTCCAACATCGACATCCGACAGCGTGGCTACAGGGCCCTGGTTAACGACGACAACTACCTAGCAGTGAAGAACCGACACGGCAAATACCTTCTGAATGGGAACTACGTGGTGTCAGCGGTGGAGCGGGACATCATTGTGAAGGGCAGCCTGCTGCGCTACAGCGGCACCACTAGTGCTGTGGAGATCCTCCAGGCCACCAGGCCTCTCCAGGAAGCCCTGACCGTGGAGGTCCTCTCGGTGGGGAAGATGACCCCGCCCCGGGTCCGATACTCCTTCTACCTGGCTCGGGAGCAACACAAGGAGGAGAAGATCTTGAAGAAAGTGGGGAGGAGCCACTCGCAGAACAGCGTCCTGATGGACAGCAACAAGGTGGAGCTGAAGGGGCCGTCGCACAAGTCCATTCCCCCGAACATGTGGTCGACGGGGGCATGGGAAGAGTGCACCGTGACCTGTGGGAATGGGCTCCAGAGTAGACGGGTTCAGTGTATGGACCCAGAGGGCAAAACAGCCACGGACTGTGACAGCTTACAGAGGCCGGCTGCCACCAAGGTATGTGGGGACCCCTGTCCCCTGTGGGACATAGGCCAGTGGTCGTCGTGCTCCAAGACATGCGGGAGGGGCTTCAAACGGCGGCTGCTGCGTTGCTCTACTCAGACTGGCTTGCACCTACCCAGAGAGCACTGTGCTGGTATGAAGAAGCCACAGGAACTAGATTTCTGCACAGTGCAGCCGTGTTAGAGAAGTTCTATGTCTGCTGACTCTTTGTGTTGTTCCAGTGATGCTCTTGAAAAGAAAACCCATTCGCTGTCCTATAAGGTTCTGACGGACTCCCATAGTGCATGGCATTGTTGTGGAGGACTGTGATGACAAAAGGGTATTTTAAACAGCTAAGGGAAAGAAAGTGGTAGAGGTACAAACTGTGGGACCATTTCAGTTGAATTGGAGTTACTGGCTGTGTCCAACTACTCGTACTTGTGTCCTAAGTAGTAGGGTCTTTGCGTATGCAAAAATATAACGTTTTATTGTATGTGAAATTTCAAATATTGAGTGTTTTTAATGCCAGGATCCCATACTTCTTTCGGCTTTTGATATAATATGAATTCGCTGCACACTATTGAAGAAGATTCTCGTGTTTATTAGATCCATGTGAGTTTGACAACAGCTGATAATCAGAAAAGGGGAACTGCTGTACCAAAATAAACGAAAGGCAGGGGACAACCCAGCTATGCATTAGATGACACCCTCTCGGTATGGATGAGCCTAGTATGTTGATATTTGTTCATTACTGCATACATTTTTACTAAACAGTATGTTCTAAATAGTATGCAGTACGGTTAGTACATAGTATTATTTTAGTTGGGAGTATGCAACAACGATTTTTGACATAGCCACAGCCAGTCTACCTCTAGTGAGACAAAGAGTAAAACACACATGCACACACACACACAGTGCTGGTCTAGGTACAGTCTATATGGGTCTATAGACTATTTACTGTATATGACACAAGAGACTCAATCAACTTCAAATCAGTCACTGGATTATCATTGGAGAAGGATGTTTGTTATCTTGATTTACCTACATCTGAAGTTCACCATCCCCATTTTTTCAGAAATAATCTTAATGAAATGTGAAGTGCAGTACTGTGTCTGCAAAATATAAGACCTGTTTCGTCCATGCACTAGTTTCAAATTATATTTTTGTATTTACAATGGAATTGTACTATTAGTATTGTTAATTGTTAATGTATTAGGTACATTGACATAAGTTCGATATAAAAATACATTTAAAACATTGTCAAAAATTACTACTCTGATCTAAAACAATTTGAAAAAGTCTTGTTAAAAACCCTACAATATAACTTTATCAGTTTTCATGATTAAACAGTAAGTAATATTTCTAATGTGATGATAATGAAAACTTGTTAATGAAATATCCTATACACTTGAAAAGATTACCAGCAATAGGCAATTAACAAACCAATTAGGAATCGATTTTAATCAATTCAGTGATACAATAAAGCTTTAATTTGACCAAACAATTAAATATTTTGAGAGAAACAAAGCTTATATATAAACATCAAAGGTACTGTATGTACTGTATAACTAATGATTCATTTAAAAAAAACAATGTACTTGTATTGTGCAATGCATCATTTTCCTCTTAACGTTGTGTCTTGAACAGTGCAAATTTCCCAAAGCTCAGATTTGATTCATGTTTTTGCCAAAGAGAGATGAGGATACTGAATTAGAGGAAACCCTTAGTACTGCAAGAGACAAATCTCAGATTCACTACATGAACTTGACATAGCATTGCTTCCTTACCTCCAGCAGTGGAGTGGATACTACTATTCTTCCTTTTCCCCTTTTGCATGGTCATTTGAGTATTTGAGTTTCCATTAAATACTATTAGTTACAGTGTGTTCAGTTCAGCTATTTCAGTATAATGCTGGTAAATTATAATAGGAACTTTACAAGACCATGTCACATCATTAGTGATGCAATTTATGATACTTTGTCCTCTCTACTGACTTTTCTAATAAAGCCTGTGTTATTGACATTAATATGTAATAATAATTGTTTTATTGCAATGCATAGGAAAGTGACAAAAGGCATTTTGTTTTGCTCTACATTCCATTCAGACCCACTGTAAATAAGGGCACCTACCTAGAAGAGAGAATCCACTCCCATGATACAATTCTGTTGTCTATTTTGACAGTCTTGGTTCAGTCTTGTCTCCATCTTTTAGATGGTTCCTGTATTCTTTGGAATTGTAGCTATTTCATTTTCTTTTGCATCATGTACAGCAAAATACTTGTTCTTTCATCAGCTGCATTTGTATACCATGTATACATTCATCTGCGCACAAATAAATAACACGTGAATATTGTGTTCTTTGTGTTTTGGTCACATGTGTTTAATGTCAGTGATGGGGAGGCAAGTAGTCAGATGATTCCCCCATACAGTAGGGAGCAGTAGCAACCAATGACCAACTCAAAAGTTGTCCAATTTGGTCGTTATAAAGTAGTAATGGAATGTTGAGGCCCTTGAATCAGCATTGAAACAATGTTGTGTGTTTGCTGGCTAGCTACTGTATGTAGGCCTGCAACCTATCTTAGATTTGCCAAAAAGTTGACAGATGTGTGGAAGTCGTTGGCTAGGCTCTGTAACTCATACTCATAAGACCACAATCTGTAAGTGATAGTTCAGTAATATTACAGATTTAGATATGTTTCCCTACCTTGAAAGCAGTCTGTGGACAAGGAAAAACAAATATTTTTTTGTTTTCTATTATTTATTATTCATTATGTTTCTTTCCCCCAATTTTGTGGTATCCAATTGGTAGTTACAGTCTTGTCTCTTTGCTGCAACTCCCGTACAGACTCAGGAGAGGCGACTGTCAAGAGTCGTGCGCCCTCCAAAACACAACCCAACCAAGCCGCACTGCTTCTTGACACAATGCCCACTTAACCCGGAAGACAGTCGCACCAATGTGTTGGAGGAAACACCTTGCACCTGGTGACCGTGTCAGCATGCACTGCACCCAGCCCACCACTGGAGTCGCTAGTGCACGATGGGACAAGGACAGCCCTTCCGGCCAAACCCTCCCCTAACCCAAACGACACTGAGCCAATTGTGCACCGCCCCATGGGTCTCCCAGTCGCGGCCAACTGCTACAGAGCCTGAACTCGAACCCAGAATCTCTAGTGCCACAGCTAGCACTGCATTGCAGTGCCTTACACCACTGCGCCACTAAGGAAACACGTATCTAAATACATAAAATTTAACTAAACTGTTTAGAATGCCAAAGATAAACATGATGAGGCGCAAACTGTTTGCTTTTCAGTCTAGATCCCCAAGTGATGATGCAGCCAAAGAGGCACATCACCAGAGCCTATCTCCAACACATCCACCTCATTCAGTCACTGGAATTTGCTGATTCAAGTGTTCTGGCTTCCCTGGAACAACAGTCACAGACCCACTACATCATGCCGGGTAATCCACGTCTATTGTTGGGGAGAGCTAGGCAGTCTCCCACATTCATTGGGTATTTTGAGAGCACTTCCGACGACGGGTCCTGACCACTCTCCTTACCCCAAAACACTGACCTAGTAACTTTCACAATGACATGTTATCATATGCATTTGGTTGTCATTATACAATGGATAGTTCTGGTCTTGGCTAACACATCAACACTTACAACTCCCCCTAGCCTTGACAATACAGAAACCCTATCCACGGCTTCACTTGATTATGTCACTTTTTTTAAATAGACTTTATTTGCCATTTTACAAAACACATACACATACATATCTTTTAAAAACGTGACAGGGATATCACAAAATAAAAGGCAGGTATTATGCAAAAACAAAACGTTTTGGGTGGAGATGGAGATTGAAAAGTCTCTAGTAGTTGGTTCCAGATGATGGAAAGGGAGCTGAGGCCGTGGGATGGAAAGGCAGTGTAGCTTGAGTGGACAGGGCATTGATGGTATGTTGATGGCTGGGGAGAAACAAAGAGTCTGACAAACAGGCTTGGAGCGCTTCTTCAGTGCACCGCACCTGCTTCTCCGACGTTCAAATGTTATTACATTTCTTTTTTTAAATGATGTTATACTTACTCTACCTTACTATTAAAGTCATAGGTAAGCAATTTTGCATATTTAGATATTTGTTTCTTTACATTGAATGCAGTCTATTGACAAGGAGTGACAGCAATCCATATTTGAATATGGAAAATCACTAAACTATTTGTTTAATTATGACTACCACATCACAGTTTGTTACTGAAAAACGGATAGAAAGGCTGGTTGTAGAATTACAAAAGGTCTTCTCGCCCGTACATGTGAAAAAGACACCAAATATGGTATAGTTTGCATGTATTTCCATCTCATTTGGTAAGAGGGTAATTCCTATGAAGTATTGCCCTCTCGTTTCCATCACCCAAACTGGCCAGCTCTGTGATCTTTTATGACCTTATCAAAGTAGGAATTTGTGGAATACTTAAGCAGGTTCTATAGAGGAAAATGAGCCTGTAAGAAAAATATACACACTTTATATCACGCCACATACAAAATATACTGGTCTCAGATCTCTCCTGGCTCCTGTCCATTTTCCTCCCTCATGTGTGTTTAAATGTCAAGGTTTAGCCACGGTGGTCGACTAATTGTTTCCATTTCAATAAAAGTTGAACTAATAAAATCTCCCCTACCCAGAATGACATGGTGGGTAGCAGGCCACAGTCACCGAGCTATGCGTAAACTGTTTCTTTGCTTTCAAATATTAATAGTAACTCAAAACAAGACAAGTGGCGCTCAAAGAAATGACCTTTTCCGTCCTCCACAGAAACCTGTTGAAGTAAGTTTGATGTATTGGGATGTTGTTGGTGCTTGTTGCACAGATTGAGAAAAAGGAAAGACTTATCTAAACATGCCACCAGTTTAGTTTTTTTATTTATTATTTCATTCAGTTCACACAAATCTGTCTTTTGAGTTCAGCTGAAAGGAGCCCCAGTACTAGCGCATAATGTGTGAGGATCATTTCTGTCTGGAAGTCCCATTATGCCCTTGACATAACGGTGCAACGGATGACACACGGACACAACAAGTAGCAGAAAAGACTTCCCCCACTCATTTCCCCCTTTTCTCTACGTGGATGGCTGTGTGCCCTTTCACTCTCTTCTGATGGGGCAAACAATCTCCTAAAGGGTTAATATTTTCCAGTCCTTTGGAACCATTGAGCCCTATTAAGTTGGCCTTTACAATGGCTGAGCCACTTAGATAACCTTTGGAAATCAATATGACCAGCGTTGCAGAATTAAATGCATTTAGAAGGCCATGCACAACAGACAGATTAACAAATCTAAGAATGTATTTTAGTTTCAAGAGAGGTCATTTCAGCTCATAGGTGTAGTGTTTTTTTTACATTGGATAAAAGTAAAGACTCAGAGCTAGAAAATGGAATATCATACACTACAGTTGATGAACAATGGGAAAGTGGTTTTGCTTTGAAAGTTGATCAACTTGTAACCTCACTTTTGAGAAAAATACCCTTGAATGTTCTGATAAATCTACTGGAGAGCTCTTCTTTGTTTTCACCCATTCAGCATTGTTCACACCCTCATAAGCCTTAGCCCCACCCATCTCTTTAAGGATTCACATTTGAGGCTATGTACTAAACAACTAAATGTTTCAAGACTAAAGGCTGGTTTATACTACGTCTATCGACAGTTGTTGCAGTGACATCATGAACATTCTATTGTCGTCCGACATCAAACTTGTCATTGTCGTTATGAAAAAGTATAAACACAAAAACTACAGGCTGCATGACATCAGCAGCCTGGTGGTCCAAAATAGCATAACTAGTGTATTTTAACACCAACAAGCCCACCCGTTTAAAAATGAATTTAGTGTATGTCAAATCTAGCAAACCAGGCAACTAAAAGCAACTTTCTAAACATTTACATTTACATTTAAGTCATTTAGCAGACGCTCTTATCCAGAGCGACTTACAAATTGGTGCATTCACCTTATGACATCCAGTGGGACAGTCACTTAACAATAGTGCATCTAAAACTTAGGGGGGGTGGGGTGAGAGGGATTACTTAACCTATCCTAGGTATTCCTTAAAGAGGTGGGGTTTCAGGTGTCTCCGGAAGGTGGTGATTGACTCCGCTGTCCTGGCGTCGTGAGGGAGTTTGTTCCACCATTGGGGGGCCAGGGCAGCGAACAGTTTTGACTGGGCTGAGCGGGAGCTGTACTTCCTCAGTGGTAGGGAGGCGAGCAGGCCAGAGGTGGATGAACGCAGTGCCCTTGTTTGGGTGTAGGGCCTGATCAGAGCCTGGAGGTACTGAGGTGCCGTTCCCCTCACAGCTCCGTAGGCAAGCACCATGGTCTTGTAGCGGATGCGAGCTTCAACTGGAAGCCAGTGGAGAGAACGGAGGAGCGGGGTGACGTGAGAGAACTTGGGAAGGTTGAACACCAGACGGGCTGCGGCGTTCTGGATGAGTTGAAGGGGTTTAATGGCACAGGCAGGGAGCCCAGCCAACAGCGAGTTGCAGTAATCCAGACGGGAGATGACAAGTGCCTGGATTAGGACCTGCGCCGCTTCCTGTGTGAGGCAGGGTCGTACTCTGCGGATGTTGTAGAGCATGAACCTACAGGAACGGGCCACCGCCTTGATGTTAGTTGAGAACGACAGGGTGTTGTCCAGGATCACGCCAAGGTTCTTGGCGCTCTGGGAGGAGGACACAATGGAGTTGTCAACCGTGATGGCGAGATCATGGAACGGGCAGTCCTTCCCCGGGAGGAAGAGCAGCTCCGTCTTGCCGAGGTTCAGCTTGAGGTGGTGATCCGTCATCCACACTGATATGTCTGCCAGACATGCAGAGATGCGATTCGCCACCTGGTCATCAGAAGGGGGAACATTCTTGTTATCTAGCTAGCTAGCTAGCTAATGTTAAGTTAGCTGGCTAGCCAGTTCAAATAATGACCGTATCATATAGCTGACAACATCTTCACTTTAGCTAATTTTTTTTCATTATTATAGGAACATAAACTCACAACACAGTCATTATTTACAAGGTAATGGCGAGGCAATTACAGATACAAGCAGGGCATTCTACAGCAGAATTTTAGAACATGGACACTGTCTCATAGGCTAACCAGGGTGAATTAGGAGACAGGAGAGCAATGTTATAACCCTTATAATCACTTTGTAACAACCATTGCAGACAATAGGCTAACCAGGGTGAATTAGGAGACAGGAGAGCAATGGTATAACCCTTATAATCACTTTGTAACAACCATTGCAGACAATAGGCTAACCAGGGTGAATTAGGAGACAGGAGAGCAATGGTATAACCCTTATAATCACTTTGTAACAACCATTGCAGACAATAGGTTAACCAGGGTGAATTAGGAGACAGGAGAGCAATGGTATAACCCTTATAATCACTTTGTAACAACCATTGCAGACAATAGGTTAACCAGGGTGAATTAGGAGACAGGAGAGCAATGGTATAACCCTTATAATCACTTTGTAACAACCATTGCAGACAATAGGCTAACCAAGATGAATTAGGAGACAGGAGAGCAATGGTATAACCCTTATAATCACTTTGTAACAACCATTGCAGACAATAGGCTAACCAGGGTGAATTAGGAGACAGGAGAGCAATGGTATAACCCTTATAATCACTTTGTAACAACCATTGCAGACAATAGGCTAACCAAGATGAATTAGGAGACAGGAGAGCAATGGTATAACCCTTATAATCACTTTGTAACAACCATTGCAGACAATAGGCTAACCAGGGTGAATTAGGAGACAGGAGAGCAATGGTATAACCCTTATAATCACTTTGTAACAACCATTGCAGACAATAGGCTAACCAGGGTGAATTAGGAGACAGGAGAGCAATGGTATAACCCTTATAATCACTTTGTAACAACCATTGCAGACAATAGGCTAACCAGGGTGAATTAGGAGACAGGAGAGCAATGGTATAACCCTTATAATCACTTTGTAACAACCATTGCAGACAATAGGCTAACCAGGGTGAATTAGGAGACAGGAGAGCAATGGTATAACCCTTTTAGTTACATTTTACTCACAATTTAACAATCTTGAACAATCAGCTCTGTAATTACAATGTTACAAGTGATATACATGGATTCATAATGTACTTTCCCAGGAGCAAGCAACTTACTGTAAAGTGAAGTGCCATTTTTATTACTTTGCAGTTCCAATGTAACAACATTTGCAGACAACAGGCTAACCAGGAAAAACAAGGAGACAGGAGAACATTTTTCAGTTTGACTTTTCTTTAATGGATTTGACAAAGATTCACATGAACTGAGAGCGCTACAACCTTATTACCACGTAATTACATGGTAATACCTATTTAACTACTCTGTTGCTACTACAGTTATGAATGTGTAGTTGCATAGTAATAGGGGCAACTTTAATGTAATGTGTTACCCCATTTTCTAAATTTGTCCTTGCACTAGGCCTCACAAGTCAAGTATAGCCTCCGACCTAAACCTTCAAGGAAACCCGGCAGTCCACCGAAAACCAATGGAATTCCAACGACCACTGTGTCGTTCGAAAGCAGAGCATGAAAAACAGCCCCAGAGGTCTTAGAAATGGCATCTGTGTGAAGAATGACTGTGTGCATTCTGTGTACACATGCAGCTTCTGTTGGTGCTCCTTTGTATGGACGCCATGCCTAGATCACGGGCACGTGGGATTCAAACGGATTCATTCTGTTTGGGTAAGGAGACTAGCGAAGGCAATAAGCTAAAACACAGTGGTAGAAATGGTAGAAATCCCAGGCTAAAAGAAACACATAAAGGAAGGATTACCCCTTAACGGTGTGAGATGTTTTCTGTACTGTCGGCCCCCGTTTGTCAGGGGCTCCAGACAAGTTGTTACTCGTGACAAATGGAGGTTGGGATGGACCACAGGCCACAGTCATGAGAAAATACTCCATGGACTCCATTGGAAAAAAGAGAGAGAGAGAGAGAGAGACAGTGAAAGAGTGAGACAGAGAGAGAAAGAGAGAGAGAGACAGTGAAAGAGTGAGACAGAGAGAGAAAGAGAGAGAGAGAACACGTGTTTACATCTTCACTGACATGCAGATAAGCCAAGTGTGCTATGCTCCACGCATCTAAAATGGGATCACTTGTGGTGCGAAGATCCCATTTCTGGAGATTATGTGGCGATCAATAGTTGCCAGAGTCGGTGGTGGTGAGGTCAATGTGTTCAGTGATTTATTTATTTGTTTACTTTAATACCATAAGCCCCTGGAAGAGATACAGAATGTGCTGAGTTGAAAAGAAACATAAACAACTGCAGCTCATCTCACTGGCGCCTGTGTCATCAGCTCCACATCTTGACTTGGGTCAACGTGGAGTCAAAATGGAGGACCGCTTTGTATGAATCAAAGACTGTGTGGTTAAAACATTCAGAGAGTCAATAACTCTTTGGATGACACACTTGAGTATGCAGAACTGAGTGTGCGTACTTGAGCCGTCTCTCAGCAGTTTATTTGTGCTGCCTTACCCCTGCAGTGATCTTGTTTTCAAGTTCATTAGCTAATTGATGGTGTACCATGAGAAACAATGACATTGTGTAATTCCAAACAATTACCACAACGTTATATTCCATTTTGTGTGATTCAAGCGTTTTCCCCTGCTGCGCTGCTTCTCCATGTAGCCCGCTCATGCGCACACGGAAAAGTATCTTGAGCTGCATAGAGACTATCGCTAGAGTCACACAAAATGGAAAGGTCGGAATGACACAATTCTATGTGTACAACATCTAAAGACCTGCGTCGCTATACTCAGAGAATTCTCATTTCCAAAAAGGATCTATTTGGGTGTTTTTGCAGCCTTTGTTCACGTTTTATCTCAAATATTAATAGTAACTCAAAACAATAACTATAACTAGAACTAGAACTGATGAATGAGCGTGAGGAAGTATATAATTGGTGGGGTTTCTCAAAAACAAGTGAGATTGAAAAAAAAAGTGTCTGGACACTGCTATAACCATGCCACTTACATCAAAATAGATGTTTGGTACAAATAAAGGTAACTTCTCCTTTATTGTGCTTGTACTTAATGCTACTGTAATAATGTACCCATGCAAACCAAAGCCTGACATTTGATTTGAAAAGCTCATGACAGGAGCGGAAATACAACTGGCAGGCATATTGCTGTGTTCATCAAATGTCCTGACAGGGCCCGTAAACAACACCCAGCTGGGCTAAATTAGGTCCCCAGAAATCTTGGGACTTTCCCAAAAAATATATAAATTGTGCAGCAAAGCTATAGCAGCTTTGCTCTCGTAATTACGGCACTACAGTCAAAATGACAGCCATCATTCAACATTGTCTCTGGCTAAATACGTCACGGAACCGAAAGCCTGTCCTGAGTTGAACTGAGCTGAACATTTCTGCATTGTACGTTGAGCCAGCATCAGTGGGCATACATCCAAAAGACCTCTTCAAAGTTAAGAGGTTGGCTGTTATTCTGAAAATGTACTGTGTCTCTAATAAATTCCACAACTTTTCTGCTTAAAACAGCATTGTTCACTTGCCACATACATGTTTGGACTTTTAAATGAATGATATACTGTATAGCCATTCATCAGCTGTTTACCAAAACAAGTGGTGGGGCAGCCAGTTTGTTGTTTTTTGAATCGCAGGAATGAGGAACCAGTCTAGCTCTTTCACACTCACCCCCTCCACACACACATTCACTCCCCACTCTAAAAAACACCTGTTCAACTCCACTATTTACGTAGACACGTACATTCACAATTACAATACTCCTTTGCCTCTGTAAGTTCCCCTGGAGTAGTTTCAACACCACAGAGAAGACCTACAGCTCAGCATTAGGGAGAAAGAACAGTCTCACATTATTTCTCTGGATAATTTTTTTTAATGAGGACATAAATAGGGATTTTCCAGGGTTAAAGTAGATTTAGGTTGCTATGGTGAAAACGTATGGTGCACATCAAAATAAGGGCAGGGCTAACTGCAGTGGTGGGAACTCTAGAAGGCAAAGCAACACCAGGGCGTAATGAAAAGCAGTGGGCTACAAGTGGTGAGGTCACTGGCTCGCTCACATCTCCATGGCGACCTTCTCATCTGAATAATCGGACTATACCCTGAGGTAACATAAAAACGAAAAACCAATGTCCATATTTGTTTGATATTTAATTGAGTTGAAACATTGGTTTACTGTATTTTTGCCTGGTGACTATCTATCTGAAGGAGCTCTTATTCTCCTTTTCAGGTTGGTTGAAAGGTGACGGTTACTTTCACAAAGTCTACCAGAATGTGTATGATACCTTAGAAGTCTAAACCAATAGTAATTGAGGAGTAAATCAAATCAAATCAAATGTTATTCGTCACATGCTTGGTAGACAACAGGTGTAGACTAACAGCAACATGCTTATTTACAGGCCCTCCCCAACAATGCAGAGAGAAAATAAAATAAAATAAATCAGGTGGAATAAATACACAATGAGTAACGATAACTTGACAAAATACTGTACATGCTGTTGGAAAAGACATGTCTGAGATTGCATAAGGGCTGAATACCTACCAAGGACCAGATGTTGCTTTGGAAAGGGTTTCAACATGACACAGAGATCACTCACATGGCCTATAAGTGACATGATGAATATCTCTTTTTTGGTAGGCATTCTTTCCAAACGGGTAACAATAAAGAACATGGATCATTTCTGATTGGTCAAGAACAATTGTAAGAGAGCCATTGTGTGTGAAAGTAGCTTATTTCCCCAGTTTCCACTGTCCGCCTCCAAACCAATTTGAACGAAGAAGAAGAAGAAACAAGACATTGATCTTTCCCCCTGGGAGTGCCAAGGTCTGTGGTTATGTTGTGCAATATCACCCCTTTATTGTTCCAACCAATCTGTCAGTAAAAGGTGTACTTGCTGATGATTCCCATGACATGTATCTACAGTATCCATTCAAATCCACAACATCAAAGAAGCGAAGCAGAAGAAAAAAATTGTTATGCCAAAACTGTTGCAACTGATATGATTTAAACCAGATGGAACATTACGGTTTTATAAAGAGGGATCAGGCAGCCTATGTGCACAATTACATCACTGAGCATGCAAAGGCCTATACAAACAGGAAGACTTTTCACTCAACAGACTTTACTGTATTCTTATACAAGTTTGAACTGGTCATCACTGCTATGGACCTTTCCACTCCTTAGTTCAGAGATGATGACATGTAAAGAAGACACACCAGTAACGTATAATAAGTTGACTTGTCAGTAGTCATGTCACATGTCTCTGACACTTCCTATGCCTTTCATTTAGCTCTGAAAGAAACATTAGTTGCACATGGACCCTAGAAAGACGTTGGTTGAATTCCGAATGGCACCCTGTTCCCTACACAGTAAAGTGCACTGCTTTTGACCAGAGCCCTATCGCATTTTAAAAAAAGTAGTGCACTACGTATGGAATAGGGTGACATTTAGGATGCAGGTAATTTTGAGGATGGTCTTGATATAGATGAGTGTATTCTGATAAAATGAACTGGAAGTTATAGGAGTTGCTACAGAGAGTGTGTCCATTGGCTTTGCCTTTGGCTACAAAAGTTGAGGATAACTACAATCATGTGAGTACTTTTTTACTATTTGATGTGGCCATGCTGAAGGCGTGAACAATGAGAGTTTCACTTGCCTGCAAAACTTTGCCCAATTTCAACGGTTGCTTGCCTTCACATAACAAAGACCGCCTTTTGTTATCTTAAGGGGATGGAACCAATGAATGGCAGGAATCTACCAGCCATGCCAAAGGACTTTGATTTTTTTCAACTGCCCTCTGTGATGCTTCGCTGTAAGCATGTCCTCGTTTTAAAAAAAACAGACACACACACAAACACACTGAAAACAGACACACACACTAACACACTAAAAACAGACACGCACACTAACACACTAAAAACAGACACACACACTAACACACTAAAAACAGACACACACTAACACAATAAAAACAGACACACACACTAACACACTAAAAACAGACACACACACTAACACACTAAAAACAGACACACGCACTAACACACTAAAAACAGACACACACACTAACACACTAAAAACAGACACACACACTAACACACTAAAAACAGACACACACACTAACAAACATACATCCTATTTTCAATAATGAGTACACACAAGGTATCTCAAACTGACTCTGGTTGATGGCTTTGTAAAACGTACAGAGCGAGAGAGAGGGGGAGGGAAAGAGAGAGAGAGACAGAGATATTTCAGCCCTATAAAGGCCTGTTGATGTGCTCGGTTATTATCGGTGAATCATAGCAGAGGTAGACAGTATGGGTTTAATCTTAATTTGCTGTGTTTGCTTAACGAGTTTACAGTAGAGTGGTTTCTCTCCCCTCCTCCGCATTCACTGGGCCACTCAGAGGGAATCTCTGTTTGGGGGAGGATAGTTTTACAGACAGTCAGCCAGGCAGAATAGAAGCAATTTGCTAGGATGAAAGTAATGAGATCTTCGATGCTGTTTTCACTCTCGGAGTGATTTCAACAATGTATGGGCCTGTGGGGGCTTAATGAAGTAGGCTGAGGGGTGTGCAGTGAACTGTCTCTGCCCACTGGTTCACCCTGTTCTCTCTGTCTCTCTGTCCACTGAATCACACTGAACACATGTGGTGTTCTGCAGACCTGGGTCCAAATAGTATTTTAAATATTTCATATACTTTGGTTGTACTTGATTGGTGCTCCAGGTAGGCTCAGTCAAACACTCAAAGTATCTGAAGGAATATACTATTTGAAACCGAGTTCTGTGGTATAATGGTGAAATTCTAATGCTGCATTTGATCACTGTATGCAAAAACTAAGTATCACTTCTTATTTCTGTGTAAACGAATAAGAGTGATTTTTACATCACTGAATCTTTTTTTTTTTACGGTATAAGGGCATGGTCATGCACTATGCATATAATAGTACTGCACTACGCTGTGAATGTCCTCTTAAATATGTCAACATTGTGGTTTTAAGTGGAGAAAATATGTGGTCAACCATTTTCCCAAGGGGCAGTAAAACAGTTTTGTAATGGGTGTTCTCATGCTATTCACATGTTTGTTTTCAAAGTGACGACATTGGATAAAATACTTTGAGTTCAAAATATATGAAACACTATACAGTCATACTGGCGACCTGATCTTATGTTTGACAAGGTATTGGATTTCACATGATGAGAGAACGATGATGCAATTCACCAGCGGACTTCGAATACAGCCAAAACACCCCATCCATCATTGCCAGTCTTTAAAGTATCCACGTGCCACACACTGTGCTATTCTTTGATTTACTGAGGGTTCGAAAAGAACAGCTCCAAAGAAAGATCATAACAAAATGATGACTATTGGGATATATTATTTCCCAAGTCATAGATGCTTAGGGGATGATTATGTATATGCATCAAACATGTAAAAGCCTTCTGAAATACCTGGTTCAATGGAAACAATCAAAGGAGTTCCTTTCATATAGCCTTTCCTTTGTTTGAGGGTTCTTAACTCTTGGTAACCTGCAGATTTAGATTAGTTGCATGTTCTCTCTCTCTGGACAGTATAACCAGATAGAGAGAGAACATCTGGTCTCTCCTACACACTTTGCTACAAATTGCTGATCAAAGACCCAAAACAGCAATGGGTGTGTTACGTCTGAGCATATCCTTATTCCCCTCAAGCCTGTAGGTTTAAACAGAATGGCCATTTTTCATTTAGTGTTTTCTACAAATAATGTGAAATGAAGGTTTGTTGTCACCTGTTTTATTAGAAGGTAGAGACAGCAAGTGATAGATAAGCTAAAACTATGGCCCGTGGCTACATATCTGGGAGTGAGTTGTGTGCAGTATATCCCTGTCTTTCAACAGGTACTTAATACAAAATACCACAAGCGGTGCCAAGTTCCTCTCCAGAAGATATACGGTCCCTTCTCAGGTGTAGGGAACCTCTCATCAGTCGGTCAATAGTAAATGAGCTCAAGCTTCCTTTGCATGTCTTAAAGGAGTTATTCTCTTGCTTCCTGGTGCTAACATAATGCTGCGGCTGACATGGTTGTCAATATGCTCTACAAATGTTTATGTGGCAGGCTGGACCACAGTGGGCCTGGTGAGGATGGTAATTCTAGCTTATTCAATCCCTGAGGTACTAAAACAGCAGAGAGGTTTAAACGCTACATAAACATGGAGGCAGACAGTTTGAATTAGATGTGTATGTGGTGTCATGGCGGTGGTTCGGATTACCCATTCCCTCATCACTCCAAATGGATTCTGTAATATATCACTGTCACTTTAATCCATTGTATTTTAATCAGAGGCAAACCACTTCATACAAGATAGTATTTGGCTTGAGGCTGCCTGGGGTGCAGATGGGGGTGGGGTCTGCACTTTTGGGACTATTCCATTGGTTCCATTGCGCCAGACAAGCTCAGTCAAGCACGGCAAACATACCTCTATGATTTGAAATACTGTTTGTACTCAGATCTGGCAGTCGGTTCCTTTTCACTGTCACTACGAGGATGTACACAGGGAGGACATAAGTTGAGCTACTCAGGATTCAGTTGCTTTAGTGTGTTGTCAGCAATACCGTCCAGAGTCAGGTTGTCTTGATTCTGCTCAAGACTTCTAAATGCTAACATGATGGATTCCCATCTTCCATTATTTTCACTGCCTGCAAGAATTTGACAGTCTCTCATGTGGACGGTGGAAAGGGACTCCCGGAAACCAACACCTCGTTCCAAACACATTACATTTTCAGCTGTCAGGGACCATTATTCCATGATGATGATGATAGACGAATATCATCCAGAGAATCGCTTCCAATTAAATCACTCACCTAGTAGAGTTAATAAGGATAAATAATGAATAGGAAAAAAACAAATAATACACTTTGTTCTTCACATTGGGAAAAAGTGAAATGAATAAACGATGTAAAAAACATGCCATTAAATTGATTATGTTTGCTCATATGTATGTATTTTTATTTAACTAGGCAAGTCAGTTAAGAACAAATCCTCATTTACAATGACAGCCTGCCAGGGAACAGTGGTTTAACTGCCTTGATCAGGGGCAGAACGACAGATTTATACCCTGTCAACTTGGGGAGTCAATCCAGCAACCTTTCGGTCACTGGCCCAATGTTCTTAACCACTAGGCTACCTGCCACCCCATGTAATTTGACCACACAGTGATTTCATAGACCTGACCTTGAGGCCCCACTAGTCAACTAGCTTTACAAAAACAAGAACTGCAGCAAACTGTTAACCTCTGACATATCATATTATTTGGGGAATACTACAATGTGAATGCAAACACATTTGTAGTGCATAACATGCTATGGTAGGCCTACAGAGTTTCCACACTACACTGTACAGAACATATCTGAAAACCATGCATGACAGCAGGGGTTAGTCTGACAAGGATACGTGTGGCTCGCCTTATCCATTCTTCTTTATAGGCACATGCTGCAGTCGACTTCATCATCACCATCATCACTTCTTGGGGGGAGGGTAGAATTCTACAATTAAAAAAACACAAACCTAGAGGATAACACATCATCGCCATAATAATAATCCTCATTTTCAGTCTCATCCTCATCATGCAAATACGAGTCTGTTCTTAATGTATTTATCTGTAAAGACAAGGTAAACAAATATAGATCATCTGGAATGATGATATAGATCATTATGATACCAAACTACATGGTGTTATCTATTGAGTTGGAAACTGGAAACAATCCAAATATCCTAATCCAGTTACCAGTCAATGCAAAAGCAACAGGCCCCAAGCTCTGCCTTAAGTCCTTCACCTTGTATTGCTTCAACAAGGCCAGATGCTTCCTGGATGTCAGCAGATTAAAGCAGCTAGAGAGACAGGCTGTCAGTCCTCATCAGTGAGGAGCGCCACAAACCACAGAGTTCTGCTGCGTGTGAACACAGGTCAGACCTTCCACCTGGCACTCAAGGCCAGCCAGGGGACTGCAGTTAGACCTGGGAGAGGCTCAGGCCTTCTCCTAGCACTCAGGGCCAGTCAGGGGACTGCAGTTAGTCCAGGGAGAGGCTCAGGCCTTCCCCTAGCACTCAGGGCCTGCCAGGGGACTGCAGTTAGACCAGGGAGAGGCTCAGGCCTTCTCCTAGCACTCAGGGCCAGTCAGGGGACTGCAGTTAGTCCAGGGAGAGGCTCAGGCCTTCCCCTAGCACTCAGGGCCTGCCAGGGGACTGCAGTTAGACCAGAGAGATGCTCAGGCCTTTCCCTAGCACTCAGGGCCAGCCAGGGGACTGCAGTTAGACCAGAGAGATGCTCAGGCCTTCCCCTAGCACTCAGGGCTAGCCAGGGGAATGCAGTTAGACCAGAGAGATGCTCAGGCCTTCCCCTAGCACTCAGGGCTAGCCAGGGGACTGCAGTTAGACCAGAGAGATGCTCAGGCCTTCCCCTAGCACTCAGGGCTAGCCAGGGGACTGCAGTTAGACCAGGGAGAGGCTCAGGCCTTCCCCTAGCACTCAGGGTCAACTAGGAGACTGCAGTTAGACCAGAGAGAGGCTCAGACATGAAAACTCTCTCCTTATGGAGATGGGAAGAGATGTTGTGTCTAGGACAGTTAGCGGAGATGTTTTGTACTGCCATTGCCAACATCAGGCTGCGCCAAACGTCCAATGTATAGTGTAGCTGTAAGGGTGTAGAATGGGTTTTGTCAAACAGAGGGGTGGACCAATGACAATAGATATTGAGTGTTCAGGATGAGGTGAACAGAGGAGAAAGCCAACCCATTCTCACTTGGAATCTGCCTGATAAGAATGAAGTCATGCTAAGTCAAATAATCAGATAATAATAAATGAGGCAGACAAGTTGAACATCCGTCCACAGTTGAGTTGAACAATATGTTGAAAGGTTTGATGCAAACATGAGCTTGCCAAAGCATACAGTAATATAGTGTAAGAGGATAGCTTATTACATATGGGCTACCCCTGGGCTGACATGAGTCACAATGTCTCAGTTTATATTAAAACTCATCGAACCAGATAAAGCAAGCCAAAGACATCTCTACAAACAGCCAACAGCTTTATTGGAGGCAATCCAATAAAAGGAAATCTTAGGTTTAGCGTGATTGTGTGTGTGTCCCGGTTCCCATGCGCTCCAAGGTAACCTGCCAAAATGTCTACCGCCCTGTAACTCTCACATCTGCAATTATGAAATGCTTTAAAAGGCTGGTCAACACACATCATCCCAAAACACCTAAACCCTCTCCATTCACATACCACCTCAGAGACTTAGCAGAGTGGTGCCAGGACAACAACCTCTCCCTCAACGTCAGTAAGACCAAGGAGCTCATCGTGGGCTATAGGAGAGCACTCCACAATCCACATCAACGGAGCTGTTGTGAGGCAGCTTGAGAGCTTTAAGTTCCTTGGTGTCCACATCACTAAGGACTTAACATGGTCCAGACACACCAACACAGTCATGAAGAGGGCAAGACAGTGCCTCTTCCCCCTCAGGAGGCTGAAAAGATCTGGCATGGGCCCTCGGATCCTCAAAAGGTTCTACAGCTGCACCATCGAGAGCATCTTGACTGGTTGCATCACCGCTTGGTATGGCAAAAGCACCGCCCTTGACCACAACGCGTACAGAGGGTGGTGCGGACAGCCCAGTACATCACTGGGGCCGAGCTCCCTGCCATCCAGGACCTCTATATCAGGCAGAGCTCCCCTGAAACATGAATATTTGAGCCTTATATATAATCATGCCTAGTTAGATACTATGCTTTGAAGAAGCTTACCTTGTCCATTTGATCCCTGATTCATTGAATGAGGGAATCATTTTATAAAGACAAAAATACTTGGTAGTAATGTTGAAATATTTTATATCAAGGGTAGCAACCATGCTCCAGGACAGCTTTTGGGTGTGCAGGCTTTTGTTCAAGCCCTGGTCAAACCACCTTGTAGCCTAAACATCAGCTGCTCAACAGGACCATTCCCTTGGCAGCAAGAAACTCTCGGTGGATGCTGCCGTGTACCCAAGTGGCGCCGGGAGCTACTGCTTGCACACTCGTTACCACTCCACTATGTCTCCTTGTCATGGCTTTTGCGCCATAAGTACAGATGCCAACACATCTTGACCACCAAAGTCCATTTGATGTCACAAAGCTGTCTGGTACTTTAAAAATATATTCTCATGTTGTCCTGGTTTCTAGTGGTTTGCAGAAGAGGATGTCTTCCTTTATTGACCCCCCATAAACGTAACAGACATTTACCAGGAGCTGTGCCAGGCCCGCCACGTCTGTTGACTCATCCAGCTGTAACACATAGAATTCACTGGCTTGTATGCAAAGCACTAATTGTTTCAAAACATCTCCTGCCATGTCACGGATGTGTCGTGAAACAGTGTTGTTTGATGAAGACATTGTCTGTATAGTTGTTTTTGTCCTTTTCCCCCAGCATTGTCCCAGGTATATCCGTAGCTTATCATATAAGACGCTTCTAGCCCCTTCTTATTAATGGTATCTGTTGCTTTTATACATGTCTGTCACGCCCTGGTCTTAGTATTTTGTGTTTTCTTTATTATTTTGGTCAGGCCAGGGTGTGACATGGGTTAATTATGTGGTGTGCTTTGTCTTGGATTTTTTGTAGGTATTGGGATTGTGGTATAGTGGGGTTATCTAGAAAAGTCTATGGTTGCCTGAAGTGGTTCTCAATCAGAGGCAGGTGTTTATCGTTGTCTCTGATTGGGAACCATATTTAGGCAGCCATATTATTTGAGTGTTTTGTGGGTGATTGTTCCTGTCTCTGTGTTTGTTTGCACAAGATAGGGTGTTTGTGAGTTTATTAAACATGTATCAAAATTACCACGCTGCATTTTGGTCCTCCTCTACTTCGACGGAAGAAAACCGTAACAATGTCTTACTACTCAAAAGTCGTCTTTATTCTCGCAAAAAAAAATCCTGTGGCTTATTTTTCAAATTGTCATGTTTATTTTCTAAATGTCTGCGTAAGAGTGAAGGTTTCCCGCTAGAGTAACGGTTAATGTGATTGGATGTTAATTATTTGACAAGGCTACCTGTATTTGGCATTGTGTTGTTATTTCTCCGAACACTAGAAGGTTTAATTGTATTTTTGACAGTGAAACGAGGCTACTCAGGCGAGAGAAAAAAACACCCAAACGTAAAGCCCCGTTGGAAAATATGTACTGTTTGAAAATGTGAAGATGTTTTAAATATTTATTTTTAAAAATGAGAAAAATATATATATTCAATTTTTGAATCACATTTTTCATTGGCGTACCCCTGGGGTACAGTTTGGGAATATCCGCTGATAAAAGTCATGAAAATGTTAAAAGCCAACGAGAAGTCATCAAAAATGTGTATGAACCCTCAACAGTGAACAATCAGAGGTCTCTAAAGCATAATGTAATTTGTGAATTTCTTTGAACAAAATCTAATGGACCATCTTGGACAAATGCACTTATTTTATCCCAAGTCAAGCACTGATTATCTATCCTGATGCCTAATCACTTTTACCCTGCCTCCATGTACTCGTCTACCCACAAAGACCTCATACCTCTGCACATTGATCTGGTCAGGGGTGCAACTTTCAATGCCCCCCTTCCCCCTCCACACACACACACATTCAGAAATTAAATTTTGTCCCCCCTAGTTTTATCATTGCACTGTGATACAAAACACAGCTCGGGGGTGCTTTAGGACCATGCAGACACCTCAGAGTGGTTGGGTAGGCTGCTTTCCGGTTTCAGCTGGCTGGATTTAGGACAGCACAGACATCACAGAGCGTGCAGACAGACTGTGTGAAGGCAAAGCTTCTGAAAGGCTGGCATATAGTACCAGCACGGGACAGATGAACAGAGGCAGCTGCTGTCTGTGTTACACTTATTCCCTGAGTTGTAAAAGTAAGCAGAGTGAAAATCGGCTACTCTTTAGCTGACTGATCTAGCTGGCAAGGTAACTGCTGTTTGATAGAAAAACAAATATTTACTCCCATTGCTGAGCTAGTAGTGTAATTGACATGTTGCGTTAGCTAATGTTTCATCCCCTCTCGACTGAAGTGAATTACCTACTAGCAGCTAGTTAGCTAACAAGTAGCTACCACAGCCACTTCAGCTCTAGCTATCTGTCAGGTAGCAGTATCTAACAGCTGTTGTGTGTATGGAAATGTTTTGTAGCCTTCGTTTTGTCCTGTTTCAACAGAAGTCAATATGATGATGTATCATTGTATCATTAGCTAGCAGAGCTAGACAAATGTTTGCTAACGCTAGCTAGCTAGTTCACGAACATCTGAAGATTGATATTCTGACATTTTATCAGCACAATTGTCACGTGTGCACCCTCTCTGGCCTCTAGGTCACCAGGCTGCTCATTATGGCGCACACCTGTCACCATTGTTACGCACACCTGTGCGTCCTCAGACTCACCTGGACGCCATCACTTCCCCGATTACCTTCCCTATATATGTCACTTCCTTTAGTTCCTTCCGAAGGTGTAATTGTTTATTTTTCAGTTTCATGGCTGTTGTTCGTGTTTCTTTTTTTATTATGGTGTGTTTATTCATCTAAACACTCACTCCCTGAACTTGCTTCCCGATTCTCAGCGCACATTGTTACAACAATGTGAGTTTTTATTAGTCAGTGCAGCAATGTAACGTTATTGATCTGTCGGGTTTCCCTAGCTAATTCCCTACTTTTCACTCAGACACGGTATAAACAGCTCTACAGGCTTCACTGTCATGGTGCACCGTCAGTACACAACACTATGCCCATCATGTTTTATCAGGATCTGATGGTGACAGCAGGGTCAGACAGCCAGTAAAGACCAATCTACAGAGCTCAGTTGAAATTTGCAGTATATTATAACAATCAGTGAATGGATGCAAAATTCCATCTTGAGTTGATGGGTAGAATACAGTCTGGGATCTGGGAATAATGGCCATATCAATTGTTGAATCATTCATGGATAATATAATGTATACATGTACAATGTAAATCTTTGTCATGCGTCATCTGAGCAGGATCAGATGGTGACATGGGTCTCATCAGGGTCAGGCAGCTAAGGAAGACCAGTCTGTGAGAGTGCTGAGGTCAGGCAGCCAGGGAAGACCAGTCTGTGACAGAGCTGAGGTCAGGCAGCCAAGGAAGACCAGTCTGTGACAGAGCTGAGGTCAGGCAGCCATGGAAGACCAGTCTGTGACAGAGCTGAGGTCAGGCAGCCATGGAAGACCAGTCTGTGACAGAGCTGAGGTCAGGCAGCCATGGAAGACCAGTCTGTGACAGAGCTGAGGTCAGGCAGCCATGGAAGACCAGTCTGTGACAGAGCTGAGGTCAGGCAGCCAAGGAAGACCAGTCTGTGACAGAGCTGAGGTCAGGCAGCCAGGGAAGACCAGTCTGTGACAGAGCTGAGGTGAATTTTTACAGATACAACACTTTATTTTCTCGTGCAGCAAACACTGGACAAGCAAGAAGCCTCAAAGATTTAAACTATTTCAAGGCAGTCTGACAAACCTCTAACGTTGATTTCCAAACTGTATCAAGGGTTGATAGAGGCTTTTCCCAATGACACACATGTAAAACAAAATGTGAGGAAGACCTATGAGAAGCTATTGATGATGAATGGTACAGATGTTTGAATATCCCGTCATGTTCATATCATCTCAAACATAAATTACTGAAGTTTAAGATCATCCATACATTTATGTGTGCATGATTCTGTCATGTTTTGTCATTTATTATCATGTCTTGTCCCTGTGCTTCCCATTCTATTCGTTTCCCTCTGCTGGTCTTATTAGGTTCTTTCCCTCTTTCTATCCCTCTCTCTCCCCCTCCCTCTCTCACTCTCTCGCTCTCTCTTCTCTCTTCTCTCTATCGTTCCGTTCCTGCTCCCAGCTGTTCCTATTCCCCTAATCATCATTTAGTCTTCCCACACCTGTTCCCGATCCTTTTCCCTGATTAGAGTCCCTATTTCTCTCCTTGTTATTCGTTTCTGCCCTGTCGGTTCCTTGTCTAGAATTCACCGTGCTGTGTTTGTGTATCGCCCTGTCGTGTCGTGTTTTCCTCAGATGCTGCGTGGTGAGCAGGTGTCTGAGTCTGTTTGGTTCAAGTGCCTTCCCGAGGCAACCTGCTGTTCACCTGCTGTTCAAGATCGAGTCTCCAGTTTGTCCTCGTCATTTCGAGTGAAAGTTGTGTTTTTTGATTGTATTTACTTTACTGGATTAAAGACTCTGTTTTCGCCAAGTCGCTTTTGGGTCCTCTTTCACCTGCATGACAGAAGGAACCGACCAAGGAATGGACCCAGCGACTTCAGACGCTCGTTACACTGCCGTCGAGATCCAAGGAGCCATGCTCGGCAGACACGAGCAGGAATTGTCTGCTGCTCGCCATGCCGTGGAGAACCTGGCCGCTCAGGTTTCCGACCTCTCTGGACAGTTCCAGAGTCTTCGTCTCGTGCCACCTGTTACTTCCTGGCCTGCCGAGCCTCCAGAACCTAGGGTTAATAACCCACCTTGCTACTCCGGGCAGCCCACTGAGTGCCTACCTTTCTCACGCAGTGTGAGATTGTGTTCTCTCTCCAACCCAACACATACTCTAGAGAGAGAGCTCGGGTTGCTTACGTCTTTTCACTCCTTACTGGCCGGGCTCGAGAATGGGGCACAGCTATCTGGGAGGCAAGGGCTGATTGCTCTAACAAGTACCAGAACTTTAAAGAGGAGATGATTCGGGTTTTTGACCGTTCAGTTTTTGGTAGGGAGGCTTCTAGGGCCCTGGCTTCCCTATGCCAAGGTGAACGGTCCATAACGGATTATTCTATTGAGTTTCGCACTCTTGCTGCCTCTAGTGAGTGGAACGAGCCGGCGCTGCTCGCTCGTTTTCTGGAGGGACTCCACGCAGTGGTTAAGGATGAGATTCTCTCCCGGGAGGTTCCTTCAGATGTGGACTCTTTGATTGCTCTCGCCATCCGCATAGAACGACGGGTAGATCTTCGTCACCGGGCTCGTGGAAGAGAGCTCGCATCAACAGTGTTTCCCTGCTCCGCATCGCAACCATCTCCCTCCTCTGGCTCTGAGACTGAGCCCATGCAGCTGGGAGGGATTCGCATCTCGACTAAGGAGAGGGAACGGAGGATCACCAACCGCCTGTGCCTCTATTGCGGATTTGATGGACATTTTGTTAATTCATGTCCAGTAAGAGGCCAGAGCCCATCAGTAAGCGGAGGGCTACTGGTGAGCGCTACTACTCAGGTCTCTTCATCTAGATCTTGTACTACTATGTCGGTCCATCTACGCTGGACCGGTTCGGGTGCTACATGCAGTGCCTTGATTGACTCTGGGGCTGAGGGTTGTTTCATGGACGAAGCATGGGTTCGGAAACATAACATTCCTTTCAGACAGTTAGACAAGCCTACGCCCATGTTTGCCTTAGATGGTAGTCATCTTCCAAGTATCAGATTTGAGACACTACCTTTAACTCTCACAGTATCTGGTAACCACAGTGAGACTATTTCTTTTTTGATTTTTCGTTCACCTTTCACACCTGTTGTTTTGGGTCATCCCTGGCTAGTATGTCATAATCCTTCTATTAATTGGTCTTGTAATTCTATCCTATCCTGGAACGTATCTTGTCATGTGAAGTGCTTAATGTCTGCCATCCCTCCCATTTCTTCTGTCCCCACTTCTCAGGAGGAACCTGGCGATTTGACAGGAGTGCCGGAGGAATATCATGATCTGCGCACGGTCTTCAGTCGGTCCCGAGCCAACTCCCTTCCTCCTCACCGGTCGTATGATTGTAGTATTGATCTCCTTCCGGGGACCACTCCTCCTCGGGGTAGACTATACTCTCTGTCGGCTCCCGAACGTAAGGCTCTCAAGGATTATTTATCTGTGTCTCTTGACGCCGGTACCATAGTGCCTTCTTCCTCTCCGGCCGGGGCGGGGTTCTTTTTGTTAAGAAGAAGGACGGTACTCTGCGCCCCTGCGTGGATTATCGAGGGCTGAATGACATAACGGTTAAGAATCGTTATCCGCTTCCCCTTATGTCATCAGCCTTCGAGATTCTGCAGGGAGCCAGGTGCTTTACTAAGTTGGACCTTCGTAACGCTTACCATCTCGTGCGCATCAGAGAGGGGGACGAGTGGAAAACGGCGTTTAACACTCCGTTAGGGCATTTTGAGTACCGGGTTCTGCCGTTTGGTCTCGCCAATGCGCCAGCTGTTTTTCAGGCATTAGTTAATGATGTTCTGAGAGACATGCTGAACATCTTTGTTTTTGTCTATCTTGACGATATCCTGATTTTTTCACCGTCACTCGAGATTCATGTTCAGCACGTTCGACGTGTTCTACAGCGCCTTTTAGAGAATTGTCTCTACGTAAAGGCTGAGAAGTGCTCTTTTCATGTCTCCTCCGTTACTTTTCTCGGTTCCGTTATTTCCGCTGAAGGCATTCAGATGGATTCCGCTAAGGTCCAAGCTGTCAGTGATTGGCCCGTTCCAAGGTCACGTGTCGAGTTGCAGCGCTTTTTAGGTTTTGCTAATTTCTATCGGCGTTTCATTCGTAATTTCGGTCAAGTTGCTGCCCCTCTCACAGCTCTTACTTCTGTCAAGACGTGTTTTAAGTGGTCCGGTTCCGCCCAGGGAGCTTTTGATCTTCTAAAAGAACGTTTTACGTCCGCTCCTATCCTCGTTACTCCTGACGTCACTAGACAATTCATTGTCGAGGTTGACGCTTCAGAGGTAGGCGTGGGAGCCATTCTATCCCAGCGCTTCCAGTCTGACGATAAGGTTCATCCTTGCGCTTATTTTTCTCATCGCCTGTCGCCATCTGAGCGCAACTATGATGTGGGTAACCGTGAACTGCTCGCCATCCGCTTAGCCCTAGGCGAATGGCGACAGTGGTTGGAGGGGCGACCGTTCCTTTTGTCGTTTGGACAGACCATAAGAACCTTGAGTACATCCGTTCTGCCAAACGACTTAATGCCCGTCAAGCTCGTTGGGCGTTGTTTTTCGCTCGTTTCGAGTTTGTGATTTCTTACCGTCCGGGTAGCAAGAACACCAAGCCTGATGCCTTATCCCGTCTGTTTAGTTCTTCTGTGGCTTCTACTGATCCCGAGGGGATTCTTCCTTATGGGCGTGTTGTCGGGTTAACAGTCTGGGGAATTGAAAGACAGGTTAAGCAAGCACTCACGCACACTGCGTCGCCGCGCGCTTGTCCTAGTAACCTCCTTTTCGTTCCTGTTTCCACTCGTCTGGCTGTTCTTCAGTGGGCTCACTCTGCCAAGTTAGCTGGTCATCCCGGTGTTCGAGGCACTCTTGCGTCTATTCGCCAGCGCTTTTGGTGGCCGACTCAGGAGCGTGACACGCGCCGTTTCGTGGCTGCTTGTTCGGACTGCGCGCAGACTAAGTCGGGTAACTCTCCTCCTGCCGGTCGTCTCAGACCGCTCCCCATTCCTTCTCGACCATGGTCTCACATCGCCCTAGACTTCATTACCGGTCTGCCTTTGTCTGCGGGGAAGACTGTGATTCTTACGGTTGTCGATAGGTTCTCTAAGGCGGCACATTTCATTCCCCTCGCTAAACTTCCTTCCGCTAAGGAGACGGCACAAATCATTATCGAGAATGTGTTCAGAATTCATGGCCTCCCGTTAGACGCCGTTTCAGACAGAGGCCCGCAATTCACGTCACAGTTTTGGAGGGAGTTCTGTCGTTTGATTGGTGCGTCCGTCAGTCTCTCTTCCGGGTTTCATCCCCAGTCTAACGGTCAAGCAGAGAGGGCCAATCAGACGATTGGTCGCATACTACGCAGCCTTTCTTTCAGAAACCCTGCGTCTTGGGCAGAACAGCTCCCCTGGGCAGAATACGCTCACAATTCGCTTCCTTCGTCTGCTACCGGGTTATCTCCGTTTCAGAGTAGTCTGGGTTACCAGCCTCCTCTGTTCTCATCCCAGCTTGCCGAGTCCAGCGTTCCCTCCGCTCAAGCGTTTGTCCAACGTTGTGAGCGCACCTGGAGGAGGGTGAGGTCTGCACTTTGCCGTTACAGGGCACAGACTGTGAGAGCCGCCAATAAACGCAGGATTAAGAGTCCAAGGTATTGTTGCGGCCAGAGAGTGTGGCTTTCCACTCGCAACCTTCCTCTTACGACAGCTTCTCGTAAGTTGACTCCGCGGTTCATTGGTCCGTTCCGTGTCTCCCAGGTCGTCAATCCTGTCGCTGTGCGACTGCTTCTTCCGCGACATCTTCGTCGCGTCCATCCTGTCTTCCATGTCTCCTGTGTCAAGCCCTTTCTTCGCACCCCCGTTCGTCTTCCCTCCCCCTCCCGTCCTTGTCGAGAGCGCACCTATTTACAAGGTACATAAGATCATGGACATGCGTTCTCGGGGACGGGGTCACCAATACTTAGTGGATTGGGAGGGTTACGGTCCTGAGGAGAGGAGTTGGGTTCCGTCTCGGGACGTGCTGGACCGTTCACTCATTGATGATTTCCTCCGTTGCCGCCAGGATTCCTCCTCGAGTGCGCCAGGAGGCGCTCGGTGAGTGGGGGTACTGTCATGTTTTGTCATTTATTATCATGTCTTGTCCCTGTGCTTCCCATTCTATTCGTTTCCCTCTGCTGGTCTTATTAGGTTCTTTCCCTCTTTCTATCCCTCTCTCTCCCCCTCCCTCTCTCACTCTCTCGCTCTCTCTTCTCTCTATCGTTCCGTTCCTGCTCCCAGCTGTTCCTATTCCCCTAATCATCATTTAGTCTTCCCACACCTGTTCCCGATCCTTTTCCCTGATTAGAGTCCCTATTTCTCTCCTTGTTATTCGTTTCTGCCCTGTCGGTTCCTTGTCTAGAATTCACCGTGCTGTGTTTGTGTATCGCCCTGTCGTGTCGTGTTTTCCTCAGATGCTGCGTGGTGAGCAGGTGTCTGAGTCTGTTTGGTTCAAGTGCCTTCCCGAGGCAACCTGCTGTTCACCTGCTGTTCAAGATCGAGTCTCCAGTTTGTCCTCGTCATTTCGAGTGAAAGTTGTGTTTTTTGATTGTATTTACTTTACTGGATTAAAGACTCTGTTTTCGCCAAGTCGCTTTTGGGTCCTCTTTCACCTGCATGACAGATTCACTACATACCAGTGAAATGGAATCATGCACACATAAATGTAATTATTCTGCTGGAGGTGTTAAACACAAAAGGGGACATATTTGCATATGTTATGGTCTTGTGAAGGCTGGCTGAATTCTACAGATTCTCCCTTCTCCCTGTTTTTGTTTGCTTGGAAATGTGGACTGGAGACTGTTATCAGAAAAAACGAACCTAACGGGTAAGAAATGCATTGGCAATAATTGGAAAGTTGTTTATACTGTCAGGCTGTGTATAAAGGCGAAGTCAGGTGCAGGAGAGGAGAGTGTCACACCCTGACCATAGTTTGCTTTGTATGTTTCTATGTTTTGTTTGGTCAGGGTGTGATCTGAGTGGGCATTCTATGTTGTGTGTCTAGTTTGTCCGTTTCTGTGTTTGGCCTGATATGGTTCTCAATCAGAGGCAGGTGTTAGTCATTGTCTCTGATTGGGAACCATATTTAGGTAGCCTGTTTGGTGTTGGGTTTTGTGGGTGATTGTCTCCTGTGTCAGTGTTTGTACCACACGGGACTGGTTTCAGGTTTTCACATTTATTGTTTTGTAGTTGTGTGTTCATGTTCAGTTTTTCTAATTAAAAAACCATGGACAACTACCGCGCTGCATTTTGGTCCGCCTCTCCTTCGACGGAAGAACCCCGTTACAGAGAGTATGATTAAATAAAGCGCACTTTATTATAGTTCCAAACCGGGAGCACAACAAAAACAAACGTGCTCAAAAAAAAACGGAACAATAAAGTAAAGCGCTTAACAACCACAACATGAAAATAATTACACACAAAACATGATGGGAAACAGAGTGTTAAATACAAGTCGATTGATTGGGGAAATGCAAACCAGGTGTGTATGGAAACAAGACAAGACAAATGGATACATGAAAAATGGAGCGGCGATGGCTAGAAAGCCGGTGACGTCGACCGCTGAACCCCGCCGAACAAGGAGAGGAGCCCACTTTGGGGGAAGTCGTGACATATACTCCCAAAATGGATGGAAGAAATGTCAAGTTATGTACACTGTATCACTAGATTAGATGTTTTACAAGATTAAGGTATACTGTGCAACTTTCACAAGGTCTGGATGGCTTATATGGAATATATGGAATACAGTACAACAAAATGAGTCTGTATTGAAAACATAACCATGTCAGGGGACATACCTTTTTAGGCAATCCCTAGCTGCTGGGCTGCTCAGTCCTGACCCTGGGGGTCTGCCATACTGTTGGATGACACTCTGTCCGTGGCCTAACACACCTGAAACCATGAATGAATGTTTCACTAAGATCCTAAAGCTGAGTGGGGTGTGTTGGGTTGGGGCTCTGCAGGGCCGTGGACCGGACGGGGTGACCTAGCTATATTGTGTGCAAGTAACAAGAGCTCAACAGTACTATTAGGCCGATGATATTAATTATATGGAGGGTGTACTGTTTCTGTGTGTTAATGTGTAGGGTTATGTGTGTTTAAAAAATAAAAAATAAATGTTTTCCAAACCTTTCCTTGAGACATAAAAAGAAAGATTGGAAGTAAGTTGTGTTGGGGAGGGAGTTGAGTTATTGACTAGACTGGTGGGGTTGGGCGTGTAGGCAGCTAGGGCTTGCTGGGCGGTCTGGTTGAAATTGGATTGTCTTTAATTATTAATTAAAGACAAAAGTTTAGTCTTTACTTTATTTGTAAGAGTTGTTCGTTTGTTAGGCTATTGGTTAAAGGTGCAAAACAATGTTCATTATTGAATTATCATTGATCTCGTTCAGTGTTCTCAATCACTTAAACATATTTAATAATGATCTCTTACCTAGCTTGACTGTGGGCATTTTTGCTTACTTTATGTTGCTCTAAATAGAGACGGCTAGAAGGGCCATGGGTCATATTAGATTGTGTAGTAATACAGGAAATTAGCATTAGAGGCCCCCCAAAACTGGGAGGACCCTCATACCAGCCACCAAGTTATGTCCCCGCCACATCTAAAACCAAAGTTGAGCCCCTGGATCTGGTACTGGTACACTCTGGGTATTTTATTTTACACCTTGTGTTTCTATTTTATTTTAATATTATAAATGTTTAACTCTGAATCGTTGGGAAGGGCTCGTGAGCAAGCATTTCACGGTAAAGTCTACATCAGTTGTATTCGGCGCATGTTACAAATACAATTTGATATGTGTGTGTGTGTGTGTGTGTGTGCGCATTCTCTCTGGTTGCCTCAGTGGGGTCTTTACTCCACAGTTTGAGAGCTGCTGCACAGACAGAGCTAAGAGTGGCAGGGGATGGTTGGCTTCCAAGCCGTGTCTCCTGAGCTGTGGGTGTGATGGACGCTACAGCGGAAGTGCAAAGGGCTCTGGTTACTCCCTATTCCCTCAGCTGCTTCACAGTTTGGACAAGCTTGTTCTCTCTAGACCGTGAAACCCTAACTTCCTTCTCTCCATCGGCCCACAGGAGAAAAACATAGGCTCTCAAGTAAGATAGCAATCCTCTATCATATACAACTGTCAATACTATAAGAGCAAAATAACAGAAAGACCATGCCAGATACTAGCAAGCCAATAAGACCACAAAAACACATTACGAAACATAATTCATACTATTCACTTTTACATCCCTAACAATAGCTCAAATTTTCCAAATATGTGATGTCGAGCCAGGCAATTCAATTTGAGTTAAAGAACTTGGGGCCCCCTCCATCAACCCACTAGTAATAATTTATCAATCTGCCCTCATTGGCAGTCTCTGTCCAACAATGCATTAGATTAATTGGTCAAAATGGGTATATAGTTCCATTAGACCCATAGGGGAGGCATTTCTCAGGCTGCCTAATCCAGGAGTGACAGGGCAAATGACTCATGACCTGAAAGGGAGTCCCAGTGGTGCCGTTAACATCATCATTACAGTTGCAAATGCTTAGTGTTTCAGCCCTTTGGTTCTGTAAGCATGTCCAACCTCTGCTCTGTTTATATGGGACATGAGGAGTTACCTAGTTGTTTGCGGAGACATTCCTAGTACTACTGTAGGGTAGTCATATCTTGGTATGAGCAAACTGATATATTCTATAGGCCTATTTGCTTGACGTTTGTAAATATATACATCGATGCTAAAAACAAGAAAATCAATACGTCAAAAGCACAAGAGTTTCTCAAAAGATTCTCTTGAGCAAATGTTTACAATAACCTGCACAGATACAAGACAAAAACCAGACGAGAGAGGGGAGTTACTACAATCCTGTGAGAAGTAGAGATTAGGGGGAGAGAGGGCGTGAGAGGAGTAGAGTCTCCTGCTGTCTCACTGTTTCCAGTGGGCTTCATTCATCATCCTGAGATTCCACATGCACAACACGTTAGTCGTGAAAATGCAGCCATGTCCGGACAGATCTTGATGGATTACCTACATACTTCAGATCTGGTCCAACCTGAGACAATGCTGTGAACCCCAGCAGACCCGGGTTCAAAGACTATTTCAAATCTTTCAAATACAACCATTTTTTGGGGTTGTATTGCACTGCAAACTCAACTATTACAAATAGTATTTGAACCCAGGACTGCTCACCGGCATTTGTGCTTCACTCAAAATGTGAAAAACTCTCTGGACACACCCTGAATACACTGTTTCAGTAGGAATGTAGATGTGGCATTAGAAAATACAGTTCTGGGAATCTATTATGGTGTCATTCTGTATTCTACTAAGCATCTAACCCATCATTGTGCCTCATCATAGGCTACCGCATACAAAGATCCCTACAATCACAATGTCTTTTAGTCAACATGTTCAATCAAACAAATCTTGACCAACAAAGTGCTGTTTATGCAGGAGTTTGACAGACGTGTGCTTGTGTTATCCAACAAGCTTTTTACATGCCTGCAAGCACCACTTAAGTTCTCTATAATAACAGTCAAGAGCTGTCATTACAATGGGCACTCAAGATCATGTGCTGTGAAAATCACAAGGGTGTGTGTTAACATACCTGCAAGTAACAATTGCAACTCTCAATCACCCACTGGGCAGACCACGTCATTTCAACATGGAAATCTGGGTAATACTTGGTTGAGACTCAACCTTTATTCACCCCCCCAAAAAGCCAGCCAGATGTTTGTTGAATTCCAGAAGTGTGATCACTATGCTTTCAACCATCTAAAAGCACAACCAGATTCCAATGGTGGAAAAAAAGTTTTGGGGTTTAGTTGTCTGCTAAATGACTTAAATGTAAATGTAAAATGTATCCTAAATGTATTATCACTGCACTTTCAACCATTTAAAAGCACAACAAAGTGGAACTGGGAATACAATGTCAGATATTTTATATTTACAGTGCATTCAGAAACCTTTACTTTTTCCAAAAGGCACGTAAAGACTATAAGATCATGAATGCCAAACGTCACTTCTGGAGGAAACCTGGCACCATCCCTACGATGAAGCGTGGTTGTGGCAGCATGATGCTGTGGAGATAGCAAAGACAACGCAGGAGTGGCTTCTGAACAGGCTCAATGTCCTTGAGTGGCCCAGCCAACTCCCGGACTTGAACCCAATCGAACATCTCTGGAGAGAACTGAAAATATCTGCGCAGCGACGCTCCCCATCCAACCTGTCAGAGCTTGAGGGGATCTATAAAGATTAAATGGGAGAAACACCCCAAATACAGGTATGCCAAGCTTGTAGTGTCATACCCAAGACTGTAATTGCAACCAAAGGTGCTTCAACAAAGTACAGAGTAACGGGATCTTATGTAAATGTGATATTTCAGGTTTTTACTTTTTATCATTTTGCTGCAATTTCTAAAATCCTGTTTTTGCTTTGTCATTATGGGGTATTGTGTGTAGACTGAGGGGGGGAAACAATGTAATCAATTTTAAAATAAGGCTGTAATGTAACAATCTGAATATTTTCAGAATGCAGTGTAAGTGGGGGGCATAACACCACTCATGACAAGTCATGGAAGGAGGTTAAAAAACCATGAATCAGTTTGAATGTGATTACACAACAAGGAAATGAGCTGTAGCAGCTCCTCATTAGCAGAGGCGTCATGCCCATTGAAACTGACGGGGAAGGGGGAGAGGGGCTGGGGGCATGTGCCCCGTAAAAACAAACATTTTAGGACAGAAATATACACTACCATTCAAAGGTTTGGGGTCACTTAGAAATGTCCTTTTTTTTAAAGAAAAGCACATTTGTCCATTAAAATAACATCAAATTGATCATAAATACAGTGTAGACATTGTTATTGGTGTACATTTTTATTTAACCAGGTAGACTAGCTGGGAACAAGTTCTCATTTACAACTGCAACCTGGCCAAGATAAAGCAAAGCAGTTCGACACATACAACAACTGTAATGCTCTGGGTGTCGTGGGTGTGGAGTCAAACGCAGGAGACAGAGAGTGCAATGCTGTGCTCTTTAATTGCACCAACGCACCACAGGGTGCTTACAATAATAACGGCCCCAAACACGGGGAATGTAAAATGCACGACCAGGAACAAACACGTTCCTCTACTACAGAGCCGAAGGTTACAATAATTAATCCCGCACAACAAACAGGCGGGCCGGCTGTCTAAAGAAGCTCAACTAATCATCACAAACAGGTGCTACCAATAAACATACAAGAAGGGGGAGGAAAGACACTCAGTGGCAGCTAATAGGCCGGTGACTACGACCGCCGAGCGCCACCCGACCGGGAAGGGAAGCCACCCTCGGTCGGACTCGTGACAACAGAGTTACACATGGAATAAACAAACATACAGTCAATAATACAGTAGAAAAAGTCTATATACAGTGTGTGCAAATGAGGTAGGATAAGGGAGGTAAGGCAATAAATAGGCCATGGTGGCGAAGTAATGACTTTTGTAGCTGGAAACTGCAGATTTTCTATGGAATATCTACATAGGCGTACAGAGGCCCATTATCAGCAACCATCACTCCTGTGTTGAAACGGCACATTATGTTAGCTAATCCAAGTTTATCATTTTAAAAGGATAATTGATCATTAGAAAACCATTTTTCAATTATGTTAGCACAGCTGAAAACTGTTGTGCTAATTAAAGAAGCAATAAAACTGGCCTTCTTTAGACTAGTTGATTATCTGAAGCATCAGCATTTGTGGGTCCGATTACAGGCTCAAAATGGCCAGAAACAAATTACTTTCTTCTGAAACTCAGTCTATTCTTGTTCTGACAAATGAAGGCTATCCATGTGAGAAATTGCCAAGGAACTGAAGATCTCGTACAATGCTGTGTACTACTCCCTTCATAGAATAGCGCAAACTGGCTCTAACCAGAATAGAAAGAGGAGTGGGAGGCCCCGGTGCACAACTGAGCAAGATGAAAAGTACATTAGTGTCTAGTTTGAGAAACAGACACCTCACAAGTCCTCAACTGGCAGCTTCATTAAATGGTACCCTCAAAACACTAGTCTCAACGTCACCTCCGGGATGCTGGCCTTCTAGGCAGAGTTCCTCTGTCCAGTGTCTGTTCTTTTGTCCATCTTAATCTTTTATTTTTATTGGCCAGTCTGAGGCATGGCTTTTTCTTTGCAACTCTGACCTGGGCAGACTGCTGAATGATGAGCTGGCTCGCTCAGTCGACTGGTGGAAGGGTCTCCTCCGCTAGTGGAAGGCATGTTGGAGACGTTGAACAATGCGAAGAACCTCTTCCATGGCCGTCCCCACTTGAGCCAGCTGGTCGTGGTGTTTACGAAGTAGGTATCCCCGTTTGTCAACTGTCTGGGAGATGTCCTGATTTCCAGCTTCTTCCATTTGGTGAGACAGTATTCTGTAACATACGCTGGTAGTCGAGAAGCAGGTGGTAAGTTTAATATAACAACAAACATGGAATGATACAATGTCGGCGTAGCGTCTAGACATGAACAAATAGAAACAATACTGCCTAGGGAAGGAACCTAAAGGAGTGCCAGATAAAGGGGAGGTAATGAGTGAGGTAATGGAGAACAGGTGTGCTTGATGATGACGCACAGGTGTACGTAATGATGAAAGCCAAGTGTGCGTAATGATGATTCCCAGGACTGGTGGTAAGTAAACCAGCGACTTCGAACACCGGAGGGGAGGAGTGGGAGTAGCCTTGACAATAAAGACTTTAATGATCAAGTCATTACGAATACACTGTAATATTGTCACATGCAGTATTTTATACATTTTGCATGTAAACTTCTAGGGGTCAAAAATATTAATAGTTATTAGACTGTAGGAGCACTATTTTTCCCGCCCATGTGCTCCAAATAAGCTAGACACCAATGACATCACACCAGTATGCCTGTGTGGTCTTATGTTGCATACCATAAGGTTCCAACAAGGTTCTGCCCAAGAGCAAAGGAGTGTCAGTCACTTCATCAGATGGAATAAGAAATACAGTATAGAAATATATTTCCTGTGTTAAATTATGTTAGTTCACCGTTTAGTCACTTCAACCATACCTACATGTACAAATAACCTCTAACCTTTACCCCCACACACTGACTCTGTACTGGTACCCCCAGTATATAGCCTCGTTGCTGTTATGTTATTGTGTTACTTTTTTTTTTTTTTACTGTAGATTATTTGGTAAATATTTTCTTAACTCTTCTCAAACTGCACTGTTGGTTAAGGGCTTGTAAGTAAGCATTTCACGGTAAAGTCTACACTGTTGGTTAAGGGCTTGTAAGTCAGCATTTCATGGTAAAGTCTACACTGTTGGTTAAGGGCTTGTAAGTAAGCATTTCACAGTAAAGTCTACACTGTTGGTTAAGGGCTTGTAAGTCAGCATTTCACGATAAATTCTACACTGTTGGTTAAGGGCTTGTAAGTCAGTATTTCACGGTAAAGTCTACACTGTTGGTTAAGGGCTTGTAAGTCAGCATTTCACGGTAAAGTCTACACTGTTGGTTAAGGGCTTGTAAGTCAGCATTTCACGGTAAAGTCTACACTGTTGGTTAAGGGCTTGTAAGTCAGCATTTCACGGTAAAGTCTACACTGTTGGTTAAGGGCTTGTAAGTCAGCATTTCACGGTAAAGTCTACACTGTTGGTTAAGGGCTTGTAAGTAAGCATTTCACAGTAAAGTCTACACTGTTGGTTAAGGGCTTGTAAGTCAGCATTTCACGGTAAAGTCTACACTGTTGGTTAAGGGCTTGTAAGTCAGCATTTCACGGTAAAGTCTACACTGTTGGTTAAGGGCTTGTAAGTCAGCATTTCACGGTAAAGTCTACACTGTTGGTTAAGGGCTTGTAAGTCAGCATTTCACGGTAAAGTCTACACTGTTGGTTAAGGGCTTGTAAGTCAGCATTTCACGGTAAAGTCTACACTGATGCTTAAGGGCTTGTAAGTCAGCATTTCACGGTAAAGTCTACACTGTTGGTTAAGGGCTCGTAAGTCAGCATTTCACGGTAAAGTCTACACTGTTGGTTAAGGGCTTGTAAGTCAGCATTTCACGGTAAAGTCTACACTGTTGGTTAAGGGCTTGTAAGTAAGCATTTCACGGTAAAGTCTACACTATTGGTTAAGGGCTTGTAAGTAAGCATTTCACGGTAAAGTCTACACTATTCGGCGCATGTGGCAAATAAAGTTTGATTTTATTTTTTATATCGCTTCTCAGGTCAATGTCTTGGAAATCTTCCACAATTCACGTTTCATGTGAGTATGACTTCCTCGAACTTGTGCAGACGAGAATGTGGCCTTTGTGTCTGGACATTATCCAACCATGCATGCGTGACCCCACCTGGTACCCATTACAAGCCTTAAACCCAAACATAGATTTATAATTGGGTAGGCACTAATGCCTGGCATAACCAGTTCAGTTTATAAACAGCAGGGGAGAGCTAAGCGATCAGGTGTTATTGCTAACACCTGCCCCTTATGTGCCAGAGGTGCACTAAAGCACAACACAACTAACCTGTGAAATGTGAGCCCTGTTGTGGCAACTATGTTACGACTCTGATAGTTCAGCTCCTCATTTGTGAGTAGAATTATTGTAAAGTACAGTAGGTTATTTTTTTTTCTCAGTAAAAATGGAATATAACAAATTGACCTACTCTAATCAACTGGTAAACATTATATTATACATGATAGTACATTTATGTACTTTGGCAATTGCAATATAATGACATAGTAATTAAGTTGAGTGGTTTTTGTTATTAAATACTGTATATCAATGGAATAGGGACTGTCAATATACAAATGGGGACTGTCCTCAACTAAAGTACAGTACTATGTAACTAGCCTGACGACTCACACTAAATTCTTCCACTGCTCTGTTGCTCTCTACGTACTTTAGTTTGCGACTGCCATCATTGAAGTTGTTTGTGGTGACGAGGGCCACGAGGGGCGTTGTACAAAACAAAGTCATCAGCGATTGGATAGTCTAACCAATCAGAGCATCAAAGCCAATGATGAATTTTCAAACTGCCACTTTACCCACGTGTGTTTTGGCTCTGGCCCAATCCATAGTTTTCTTTACCTATCAGACATCGCTGAATGTGTTCGCAATTCATTGCAGAGGAGATACACATAGCGTTTTGCGAGAGAAAGGAGTCTGGGTAGCCAGGCAACTATCTCAAAACATGTTAATTCAAAACTGTTACAGTACTGAAGTGTTACCCAATTACAATACCAAGCACATTGTCAGTTTTGGGGTAATATAATATATTGGTCACATGCACATATTTAGCAAATGTTATTGTGGGTGTAGCGAAATGGTTGTGTTCGTAGCTATAACAGTGCAGCAATATCTAATAATTCACAACAATACACACCAATCTAAAATAATGGAATTAAGAAATATATAAATATTAGGATGAGCGATGTCGGAGTGGGATTAACTAAAATACAGTAGAATAGAATACAGTATATACATGTGAAATGAGTAAAGCAATATGTAAACATGATTATAGTGATTAGTGTTCCATTATTAAAGCGACCAGGGATTCCATGTCGAAGAGACCCTCTTCCAACAAATCTCCCTATGGTAACACTGAGACACTACTTCTACTGCCGAAGTGGGAGGCTAAAGGAAGGTAAAATAAATCATAGCTTGAGGCAAATTCTTAAACAGAACAGACAATGAGAGATTGTGTGAGATTGATCCCAATTGCAAGCCTCAGCATACCTTTGGTGTTCAGTCAACACTGAGCGCTAAAAACCCCACTGAGGCTGAGAGGAGGAAAGAGAAAAAAGGCTTTAGTTTAAAGCAGTTTGTTAAAGGACGGCTAGGGAATACACAACCTCACTGATTAACCAAGACAAGAGTTGTGTTAGTCTCTATTGTCCCGCTATGGTTCTATAACGCTACAAGGCTTTAGTCTCTAGGTTTGAAGTCCTGAATTCATCCAAGCCCAACATCAAAACCAGAACCATGTTTACAGAAGCACATTGCAACACAAAGTACTGAGTCAATGTGCACGGATACAGGTTAGTCAAGGTCATTTGTACATGTAGGTAGGGGTAAAGTGACTATGCATAGATAACAAATCAAGTGGTTAAATAAAGGGGGGATATAAATGTAAATAGTCCGAGTGGCCATTTGATTAATTGTTCAGAAGTCTTATGTCTTGGGGGTGGAAGCTGTTAAACAACTTCTTCGGGATAGGGGGCAGCATTTTCACTTTTGGATAAATAAGGTGCCCAAATCCGACTTCCTACTACTCATCCCCAGAATATAAGATGTGGATATTATTAGTAGATCTGGATAGGAAACACCCTGAAGTTTCTAAAACTGTTTGAATCATGTCTGTGAGTATAACAGAACTTATGTAGCAGGCAAAACCCCGAGGACAAACCATTCAGAATTTTTAATTTTTAGGTCACTGTCTATTCAGTGAGTTTCATTGGGAAACCAGATTTCTAAGGGACTTGTTTACAGTTCCTACTGCTTCCACTGGATGTCACCAGTCTTTAGAAATTGATTGAGGTTATTCCTTTGTGTAATGAAGACGTACGGCCATGAAGACGTACAGCCATCTTGAATGAGTGTCACTTGAAGTGGACTTTTTGAGAGAGGCGCATGACTCGAAAAGTAGCATCAGTTTGATTTCTTTTTGTATTGAACACAGATTATCCCATCTTCAATTTGATCGATTATTAACGTTTTAAAATACCTAAAGTTGTATTACAGAAGTAGTTTGAAATGTTTTGGCAAAGTTTACAGGTAACTTTTGAGATATTATGTAGTGACGTTGCACAAGTTGGAAGGTGTGTTTTTCTGGATCAAACGTGCCAAATAAATTGACATTTTGGATATATATTGACGGAATGAATCGAACAAAAGGACCATTTGTGATGTTTATGGGACATATTGGAGAAAAGAAGCTCGTCAAAGGTAAGGCATGATTTAGAATTTATTTCTGCGATTTGTGTCGCGCCTGCAGGGTTGAAATATGCTACTCTCTCTTTGTTTACTGTTGTGCTTTCATCAGATAATAGAATCTTATGCTTTCGCCGAAAAGCCTTTTTTGAAATCTGACAGGTTGGCTGGATTCACAACGAGTGTAGCTTTAATTTGGTATCTTATATGTGTGATTTAATGAAAGTTTGATTTTTACAGTATGTTATTTGAATGTGCCACTCTGCATTTTCCCTGGCTATTGGGCAAGCGGGACGCTACCGTCCCGCCTATCCCAGAGGGAGCCTTTTGGACCTAATCTTGGTCCTCCGGTGTCGCTTGTCATGCGTTAGCAGAGAGAAGTGTCTATGACTTGGGTGACTAGAGTATTTGACCATTTTTTGGGCCTTCCTCTGACACCGCCTAGTATATTGGTCCTGGATGACAGGAAGCTTGGCCCAAGTCATGAACTAGGCCGTACGCACTACCCTCTGTAGCACCTTACGGTCAGATGCCAAGCAGTTGCCATACCAGGCGATGATGCAACCAGTGGTGCAGCTGTAGAACCGTTTGAGGATATGGGGACCCATGACAAATCAGTCTCCTGAGGGGAAAAAGCTGTTGTCGTGCCCTCTTCACGGCTGTCTTGGTGTGTTTGGACCATGATAGTTTGTTGTTGATGTGGACAACAAAGAACTTGAAACTCTCGACCTGCTCCACTACAGCCCTGTCAATGTTAATGGGGGCCTGTTCAGCCCTCCTTTTCCTGTAGTCCACGATCAGCACCTTTGTCTTGATCACATTGAGGGAGATGTGCCAGGTCTCTGACCTCCAGGTCCACACTGCCAGGTCTCTGACCTCCTCCCTATATGCTGTCTCATCGTTGGTGGTGATCAGGCCTACCACCGCTGTGTCGTCAGCAAACCTAATGATGGTGTTGGAGTCATGCTTGGCCACGCAGTCGTGGGTGAACAGGGAGTACAGGAGGACAAAGCACACACCCCTGAGAGGCCACAGTGTTTTTTAAAACAATTTTATTTGACCTTTATTTATACATGTCTTTTCTCATTGAGATAATATCTCTTTTCCTTTTCCAAGAGAGACCTGGTCCAATAGCAGCAGGAGGAACAACGTTTCAGACAAAACAACTTACATACACTTACACAACATTAAACAAAACTATAAATACACATACAGTACAACAATTACATATTACATGAAAAACACAAACATCTTGACTAAAAACAGCTGGCCTGAAAACAATTACACTCTTCTATGATATCCATATCGATTAAGTGTTTAAACTCCACCAACAAAACTAGATCATCACATTTTAAAATGTTCAGGAGAGAATTCCAGGACCACGGTGCTAAGTAACTAAAACTTTTCTACCATGACCTGTTCTAATTTTTGGTACTGTTAGAAGCAAATCAGAATGGGACCATAATTGATATTTATTTACTGACCTGACTAAAAAAGATGGACCAAGCAGCGTGCCCAGGAGGAGCAGGGATTCTGGGCCTGGGAGGAAAGCCAGGAGTGGAGGACATCCTGGACTTGGAACGAAATGGCAGGAGACAAAAGACTGCCATGAAAGCAGGCGGAAGCAGCGAAGGAGGTACAGCGAAGACACTGGGGTTCGCAGCCACGACGTAGGCCCAAGAAGCAGCCTCAAAACATTTTTGGGAGGGCGCACACGGGGTGGTCGGCAACGCTGAGAGGTGAGTCAGAGACCATGGAGGAAGAGTTGGATAGATTGAGAGAGAGTTAACGGAGGGGTGAGATAGAGACCTTCGATGAGTGGTTGGCGAAATGTGAAGAGAGTGAAGCGGAGGAGGTTTGGCTGGAGAGGCAAGACATTCGCCCTGAGGAGCGTGTTATCTGTCTGATGCCACGTGTGTCAGCTCCCTGTATTCGTCCTGAGGAGTGTGTCATCTGTCCGGTACCATCTGTGCCGGCTCCACGCACCAGGTCTCCAGTGCGGCTCCACAGCCCAGTATGTCCTGTGCCAGCTCTCCGCACTCGTTTTGAGGAGCGTGTTATCGTTCCGGTACAATGTGTCCCGCACCGGAGCGGCCATCAAGGCTAGATGCCCACCCGGACCCTCCCCTGTCATTTAAAACCTTCAATGTTGCTGAAACAGTGCTGTGGCCAGATCTAAAACCTGATTGCATTCCATGCATTCCAGAAGCATTAAAACGATGAGGAGTATTGGTTAAGATCAAATCAATCAAAGAGGATTTCAGAGGATATTTTATATTCAACCTAGTTATACTGTTGACAATCTGAGTGAGATTGTAGGTATTGCACAGAATTTTAAGTTGATCAGAGCTCGATTTTAGCCAGTCCTGATTCAGATCCTCCATCAGGACAAACTCAGAATTGACATTCTGTGATAACAATTTGAAAATACAATCCAGAGAGCCAACAGTAGCAGATGGAGATCTATAACAACAAGATACAACAATATTTAAAGATGAGCCAAGGTTTAGGTTCAAAGACAGATATTCAAATTGCTTAGGTTTAGTAACAGAAGTCAGAACGACCACCGAGAACTTGTCTTTTACATATACAGCAACACCACCACCCTTAGATTTATGATCTGTACGAAAAACATTGCAACCATTTATGCCAATATTTTTGTCTGTAAATATATTTTTTAAGCCATGTTTCAGAAAGCATAAATACATCCGGGTTGGAAGTTTTTATCCAGATATTCACAAAATCAAACTTCGGCGGAAGACTTCTTACATTCATATGCAAAACCTTCAGGCCACTCTAACTACTTAATTCGGCAGAGGTAAGAATGTCAGAACCTGGATTAGACTGGACATTTCCAGACAAAAGAAGCAGCAAGATAATGGCAAGTCTAGATCGAGTGTTACAACATTTGGAGTTACAGACAGAACATGAACGAGAATCCATAGTCATTAACGCCACATATTTCAGAAGATGTGTAAAGTCCAGACACATGGTTAAGTACCAAGAGAACAGTCCTGACATGTAAGCGCAAGAGTCCTATTTCTCCCATATTGATCGGGAGAAATGTGCATAGTTCTCATGTGCATTTCTGAAGCAAGTGTGGGGTTTCTCACAATACTCGAGGGAGAAACAATCATATATTTCCTCATTTACAGTGCAACGGGTTCTAAATGTATCGCCAACATTGTAAAAGCCAAGGGTAGACACCAGCAAAATGAACAACAGCATCATGTTCGTTAAATGTCCTAAAAGTCACTAATCAAACCGCTGATCAAAAAAGAGTGAGCGATGTTTGCTTATGATGTAGACGAGCAAAGTGTTGAGCAAAGTGTTGAGGATCAGCGTGGCAGATGTGTTGTTGCCTACCCTTACCACCTGGGGGTGGCCCGTCAGGAAGTCTAGGATCCAGTTGCAGAGGGAGGGGTTTAGTCCCAGGGTCCTTAGCTTAGTGCTGAGCTTTGAGGGCACTATGGTGTTGAACGCTGAGCTGTAGTCAATGAACAGCATTCTCACACAGGTGTTCTTTTGTCCAGATAGGAAAGGGCAGTGTGGAGTGTGATTAATATTGCATCATCTATGGATCTGTTGGGGTGGTATGCGGTGGTGTTGATGTCATGACCAGCCTTTCAAAGCACTTCTTTTAGTCAGGTTACCTTCACTTTCTTGGGCACATGGACAATGGTGGTCTGCTTGAAACATGTAGGAATTACAGACTCTGTCAGGGAGAGGTTAAAAATATCAGTTAAGACACTTGCCAGTGTTGATTGCCTCGAAGCGAGCATAAAAGGCATTTAGCTTGTCTGGTAAGTTCGCATCACTGAGCAGCTTGCGACTGGGTTTTCCTTTGTAGTCTGTAATAGTTTGCAAGCCCTGCCACACCCGACAAGCATCAGAGCCGGTGTAGTAGGATTCAATCTTAGTTCGTCTGAGGGCATAGTGGGATTAGTGTCCTGCTCCTTGAAAGCGGCAGCTCTAGCATTTAGCTTGGTGCGGATGTTGCCTGTAATCAATGGCTTCTGGTTGGGATATGTACGCACGGTCACTGTGGGTCAATGTACTTTTTGATGAAGCCGGTGATTGAGGTGGTATAGTCCACAATGCCATTGGATGAATCCCGGAACATATTTCAGTCTGTGCTAGCAAAACAGTCCTGTAGCATAACATCTTCATCATCTGACCACTTCTGTATTGCGCGGTACGTGTTTAGTTTTTCATATTTTGTTTGAGTTTGATAGGCCCAGTATTGGTTGCCTTTGTTGTTTGGTTTGTGTGCTGCATTGGAGAGAGTATAATGGTTAGTTTCCAGGCCCTGCCTAGCCTGGAAACTCTTGTTCTACTTTCTGTTGGGACTTCAGTCTGGGGTGAGTAATCGGCTGTGTACCTCGGTGGGAGATTTGGGTAGGGTAGTGGAACTTGCTACCCTGAGATGTAGTCATTTTCCCCTGATAGGCTTAGTGACATGTTTCATTTTTTGGAATATGTTGGGCATGGTTAATGTTTGTTATTTTTGTGTGGTGTCTGTGGACTGAGCAGTTGTCTCGGGGGCACATCCGTGGCTTGGTGGATTTTGCCAGCATGCTGGAGAGTTTTTCCTTGCCAGCTGGCTACAGTGTGTAAATTCCCACCGCAAATCCGCACGAAGACTAGGGTTGAGTTATTGTAGGTTTTGGGGAAGCTCCATATCTCATCTCTCTTCTGTGGTGCTCAGGGTGATTGTCAATTATCGGGTTGTGGTCTGGTGTGCTCAGCAGAGGGGAAGAGCGAGAATGTTTTGTGTGACTATGGCGTCTTATGTAGATGAGTTCATTCGCTTTCCATCGGAGGAATGGTTAGATTTAGGTACTAAAGAACAGCTGTTGAAGGTCGCCGAACACTACAAGGTTGAGATTAGTGATAAACGTCTAAAGAATTCTATTAGGTTGATATTGAAGGCCAATCTGATGGAGAGTGGTATTCTTGAAGTTACCACTGGGCCAGCCTCTGCTGAGGCTTTGTCGTCTCCCCATAACTTTACAATGGCCATTCCATCGGTTAGTCCTAGTAGCCTTATTTTTGAACAGCAGAAAGAACTGCTTCTGTTACAGCTGGAGCATGATCGTGAGAAGAGAGAGCATGATCGGCAGCATGATCGTGTAAAGTATGAAAAGGAATTGGCATTTAAACAAGATATGGAGCGTGCTAAAATCAACGTATAAAGTTGGTTAGGGAAGGAAAGATCTCAGGGGAGAGTTTGTTTTGGGAAGGTGACCCAGATTTACCTAGGGGTAGTTCCTCTTTTGGTCGTGCCCCAGAGACATTTGATATTGTTGGGAACTTACGGTTATTGCCTCAGTTTAATGAAAGGGACCCGAGACATTCTTTTCGTTGTTTGAGCGGGTTGCTGACGCTAGGAGTTGGCCTGATTCTGACCGCACTTTAATGTTGCAGTGTGTGCTGACTGGTAAAGCGCAGGAAGCATATTCAGCTCTTAGTGTACACAACAGTGCCAGTTATGTTAAAGTTAAAACAGCTGTGTTACAGATTTATGAATGGGTCCCTGAGGCTTACCGCCAACGATTTAGAACTTTAAAAAGGGATGATAAGCAGACTCATGTTGAGTTTGCGCTACAATTATCTTTACAGTTTAATCACTGGTGTTCCGCCTCTGCAGTTGTGATTATGTTACAGCAATTTAAGGAAACAATTCCTGATCGTATTGCCACGTACATTAACGAACAGAAAGTAAAGAATGTCGCTGAGGCTGCGGTTTTGGCGGACGAGTATGTGTCGACTCACAAAAGTGTCTTTGCAGAGCCCCGTATTCGGAAAGAGTGGGGGCGTTCGGATAGATTTGGGCTTCGCTCACCTAGATACTTTGGTTCACGGGCAGAGTTCTATTCAACTAGGGTTGAGCCTGACTCCCATGGTAAAGCTGACTTTGGGCAGGAGTGTCACTACTGTCAAGGTTCAGGTCATTGGAAAAACGAATGTCCACTTCTCAGGTCAAAGGGTGCTTACGCTAAATCTAAGCCTACCGCGTTAGCTGCACCTGTTCCATATCAGTTCACTCATGACTCATTTCCTCAGGCCCAGGAGAATGGGAAAATCCATATTGATCCAGACTATTTACCTTTCATTACGGAAGGTTTTGTGTCTATGTTAGGAAGGAAAGACCTAGTGCCAGTGACGATCCTGAGAGACACAGGTGCCTCTGAATCATTTGTGTTGGAGTCTGTGTTACCCTTTTCTGCTGAGACTGATTCGGGGAATAGTGTTCTAATTAGGGGAATAGGTTTGAACACTCTGTCAGTTCCATTGCATAAACTGATGTTGGATTGTGGGCTGGTGAAGGGTGAAGTTGTTGTGGGGGTGCGTCCTTCGTTGCCTATTGAGGGTATCAACGTTATCCTTGGGAATAACTTGGCTGGTGAGCGTGTATGGCCTGTCGTGTTTCCATCTCTGGTGGTTTCCACTAAGCCGTCATTTGTTGGGATTCCTGATGAGAGTGTACAGAGTTTCCCAGAGGTGTTCTCTGCGTGTGCAGTGACACGTTCTATGAGCCGTGGCGAACTGGTCACTGCGCCGACTAATGATAATAATACAAAGTATGTCACTGTTTTCCCTGTTATCCCGTTATGTGTAACCCGCTCAGATCTAATCAATGCGCAACGGGATGACCCCACGTTGGAAGAATTGCGTGACCAAATTGTGCCTGTAGAACAGTTGGGAGATGTCGCCCATGGCTATTTTCTCCAAGAGGATGTCCTGATGAGAAAGTGGGTGTCTCATGATAGTTGTTTTCTGGGGGAGGCAATTAGTCAGGTTGTTGTACCAGTTAAGCTTCGTGAGTTGGTGTTGGAAACTTCTCACAGCGACGTTGCTGGACATATGGGGGAGAGGAAAACCTACAATCGCATATTAAGACATTTCTTTTGGCCTAGATTACAGAGGGATGTTTCTGATTTTATCAAAACTTGTCCAACCTGTCAATTAACTGGTAAGCCTAATCAAGCTATTAAACCGGTACCATTGTTTCCTATTCCTGTACTCAGCCAACCTTTTGAGTATCTGATTATTGACTGTGTGGGTCCTCTGCCTCGTTCTAATAATGGTAGCAGTTACCTGTTCACTGTGATGTGTCAGACCACTAGGTTTCCTGCTGCCTATCCTCTCCGATCTATCACGACTAAATCTGTGTTAAAAGCTTTGACTCAGTTTCTCTCATTTTTTGGAATCCCTAAGGTCATTCAGAGTGATCAAGGATCTAATTTCACCTCTAATCTGTTTAGTCAGGTTCATCAACAGCTCCATATTAAACACAATTTGTCTAGCGCCTATCGCAAAGTCAAGGAGCGCAAAGTCAAGGAGTCAAGAAGCACTGGAATGTTTCCATCAAACACTTAAGTCTTTGTTGAGAGCTTATTGTACTGAGATGGATAAGGATTGGGAGCAGGTGTTGCCTTGGTTACTGTTAGCCGCTAGGGCGGTTTCACAGGAGAGCACGGGTTTCAGTCCAAATGACCTTGTGGACTTTTATCTGTTCTCCAGGAAGACTGGAAGTCTCCCGAGCCTCCTCAGTCCCTGTTATCGTATGTGTGTGATTTCCGGTGACGGCTGTACGCAGCTGGTGAAATAGCTAAAGAGAAGTTATCATCTTCACAGGAGAGGATGAAGGGCATATTTGATCGCCGAACTGAGCCTTGTCACTTTAGTCCGGGTGACCAGGTTCTTGCTCTACTGCCAATTGTTGGTTCTCCTTTTCAAGCCAAGTTTCAAGGTCCATATACAGTGGTGCGCCAGTACACTGAGCAAAATTATCTAGTTGCCACTCCAGAACGGAGGAAAGCACACCAGTTATGCCATGTAAATCTGTTAAAACCCTATTATGCACGTTCCTCTGAGACTGAAAGACGGTATTCTACAGAGGACGGTAAAACCTGTTCTTTTGGCTGATACCGTTGTTTCCTTGGGCTCTTGTTGTGCTAGATCTGTGCGTGAGGAGGAAGATGTTCCTGGTCCTGACGATTGTATATTGCAGGGTAGATTGAAAAATTAATTAACACTGGATATTTTAGACAGTCTTCTCACTCACCTACCTGTTGATGGGCGGAAAGGTTGGTCTGATTCAGAGATTTCCAGGTTTGTTTTCTGATACACCTACACTTACAAACTTAATAGAACATGATATTGACATTGGAGATGCTGACCCCATTCGTCAGCGGTTCTACAGAGTTTCTTCAGATAAACTACGTTGTCTGGATGCTGAGGTCAAGTACATGCTGGAGAGTAAGATAGCAGAGCCTTCTTTCTCCATTTGGGCTTCTCCCTGTATTTTGGTCAGTAAACCGGATGGAACAAACCGATTTTGTACAGACTACCGTAAGGTAAACAGTGTCACAAAGCCAGATTCATTTCCTCTTCCTCGGATGGAGGACTGTGTTGATCAAGTCGGTGCAGCTACGTTTGTGAGCAAATTTGACCTGTTAAAAGGCTATTGGCAGGTGCCACTGACGACTAGGGCACGTTAAATCTCTGCCTTTATTACACCCTTTGGTCTGTACTCGTATTCGGTTATGAGTTTCGGTCTGCGTAATGCACCTGCCACTTTTCAGCGACTTATGAACAGGGTTGTCGCCGGTCTGACTGGGTGCGCTGTTTATCTGGACGATGTAGTGATATATGCAGATACTTGTGAAGAACATCTGTCCCGTATTCAAGCCTTGTTCGAACGTCTGGCTGCGGGTCGCCTCACAATCAATCTGACTAAATGTGAGTTTGCTCAGGCGACCGTTACATACCTTGGAAAAGTGGTTGGGCAGGGTGAAGTGCGTCCTGTTCGGGCTAAAGTGGTGGCTATTGATGCTTTTCCACCACCAACTACTAAAAAGGAACTGATGCGTTTCTTGGGCATGATTGGTTATTACCGTAGTTTTTGTAATAACTTCTCTACGGTGGTCGCTCCCTTGACAGATATGCTGAAAGATAAGGCTGTTTACATTTGGTCTACTCGTTGTCAACACGCTTTTGAAGATGCAAAGAGGTTGCTTACCTCAACTCCGGTGCTGGCTGCTCCTCACATGGATTTGTCATTTACCTTGCAGGTGGATGCTAGTCATGTGGGGGTGCAGTTTTGCTGCAAGCAGATGTGTCTGGGGTTGAGGCCTTTTCCAAAAAGTTTAACGATTATCAGTTGAACTATTCGGTTATTGAAAAGGAAGCGCTAGCACTCATTTGGTGTCATGTTTTGTCTTATATTGTCTTGTCATTTTGCTTTTCCTTCTGTTCGTTTTCCCCCTGCTGGTCTTTTTAGGTTCGTTCCCTTTTTTCTCTCTTCCTCCCTCTCTCTCTTCTCTCTATCGTTCCGTTCCTGCTCCCAGCTGTTCCTATTCCCCTAATCAATCATTTAGTCTTTCCACTCCTGTTCCCTATCTTTTCCCCTGATTAGAGTCACTATTTCTCCCCTTGTTTTACGTTTCTGTCCTGTCGGATCCTTGTATATTGTTCACCGTGCTGTGTCTTTGTATCGCCCTGTCGTGTCGTGTTTCCCTCAGATGCTGCGTGGTGAGCAGGTGTCTGAGTCTGCTACGGTCAAGTGCCTTCCCGAGGCAACCTACAGTTTATGATCAAGTCTCCAGTCTGTTCTCGTCATTACGAGTGGAATTGTTTTTTATGCTTTATTTACCGCTCCGATTTGTCTAGGAGTATTGCATATTTCCTTTACTGGATTAAAGACTCTGTTTTCGCCAAGTCGCTTTTGGGTCCTCATTCACCTGCATAACATTTGGGCGCTACAACACTTTGAAGTGTATGTCGGGTCGGGGGTAGTACCTATTGTGGTCTACACCGACCATAACCCCCTCACTTCTTTGAGGTCCATGAGGATAATGCGATGGTGTTTATTTTTTACAATCATTCCATCTCGATGTGCGGCACATCCGGGGGACTGAAAACGTGATTGCTGATGCACTCTCTCGTGCGCCCTGTTCCTAAATGTTTACGTGACTGACCATTGTTTTGTATTGTCATGTTCTCTCTGTCCTGTCTGCTCCCTCCTGGTCTTGTTTTCTTCTTTCCTCTTAAATGTTGCTCCCTGTGTGAAGGTTGCTGAGGTCTGTGGAGGAGGTTGGCTGGGCAAATTGTGTGAAAAGTGTGAACACGTAACACCTCATCAATTTGTGGCGCAGAAGCTGTGTCAATTTGGAACTCAGAGGGTGGTATTTTGTTCTTGTTGGTCCCCGGTTTTATGGGGGGGAATGTGACGACCCTCCCTCTGTCTGCCGTATTCTCTCTTTGTTGTTTCCTTATTAGGATGCTGGTGGGCGGAGTTGGGAGGGTCGTCAGCTACATGGGAAACACCTGGGCCCGGTGTCTCCCAGGATAAATACACCACTTCCCCATTCATGGAGGAGACTCTCTCCATGCAGACACTTTGATAGTTTTTGTTGTGTTTCTTGGTGGTTTTTGGTTGTTTGCCTTATCACCTTTCAAAACCCTGCATTATCACATTCATGCATGCAAAACACTCACTTACACTACTGATTACTGATTACACACACCATTGATATATTTTCCTTAGTTGCTTTAGTTAATAAATATATATTTTGTTACTCCTTATCTCCACGTTGTCTCCCTTTTGTTACGTGCTTTGAGCCGGTTCGTGACACTTGTAAGCAGGAATCAGAAGCATAGAATTATGGTCAGATTTGCCAAATGCATTGCGAGGGAGAGCTTTGTGTGTGTCTCTGTGTGTGGAGTAAAGGTGGTCGAGAGTTCTTTCCTCTGGTTGCACATGTGACATGCTGGTAGAAATTAAAGTCCCCGGTCCTTGGAGCACCGCTTCTGGATGAGCATTTTCTTGTTTGCTTATGGCCTTACACAGCTCGTTGAGTGCGGTCTTAGTGCCAACATCGGTTTGTGGTGGTAAATAGATGACTACGAATAATATAGATGAAACTCTCTTGGTAGGTAGTGCGGTCAAGAACTTATCATGAGGTACTCTACCTCAGGCAAGCAATACCTCGAGACTTCTTTATTATTAGGCATCTCGCACCAGCTTTTATTGACAAATAGATACCCACCTCTCATTTTACCAGACGTAGCTGTTCTGTTCTGTCCTGCCGATGCACAAAAAACCCAGCCAGCTCTATATTATCTGTGTCGTTGTTCAGCCACGACTCGGTGAAATATAAGATATTACAGTTTTTAATGTTCCGTTAGGATAATCTCGAACAGAGATCATACAGCAACACTTGCCAATACATCAATGACGAAACTCTGTTATTGTATTTGAGTGTTACCTGAGTGTGGACAAGTTTGGGATGTTCCATCCCATTAGTTTGAAAAGCTTCAACTTACATTCCTCAAAATGACAGTCCCGAGAGTGAGAAATTGTGTCCTGGAGCGGCTCCAGAGGGAGTGTTTCAGACTGGTGAAATCTTACTGTACTGTGAAATGACGTACTGGGGTGTACATGCCGGCTAGGTCACTGGTGGCCACGTAAATGAAACTATCCTACGTAAATGAAACTATCCTACGGGAGGCTCAATCAACATTTTGGAGCCAAGACAATACTGAGAAATGTTCAATGTTCCATGATGCCCAAGTGATATATCAAACCTGCCGAGCTGTTTATTTTAAATATAGGAAACTGAAATGTGTTTTGAAAGAAATCAGAGGTCTTTGAAGATGATTTCATTCAAATTGGAATTTGTACAAAGTAAACGAGGATTAGAGGAATTGTTAAGCCCTCACTTGCTATACTCCACTGATACACTCACAGATTCACATGTGACACAAAGACTTTGTTTACCTGAAACTCCCAGCTTCTACTGTATCTCTGTTTTTCTTATCAATTATTTTCCACTTCCTCTCTCCTCTGCGAACATGTACCAGATCCACTGCCCGAGCCAAACAATGTTCCATACAGAAATTAGAGACTAGTTTGGCCTCCAAAGACTGCAATACAGTGTACTATAACTTACATCCTCATATACCTGTCAAAAGTATTGCATTCAGACCCCTTGACTTTTTCCACATTTCGTTATGCTTACCGCCTTTTTCTAAAATGGACTGAATTGTTTTTTCCCCTCATCAATCTACACACAATACCCCATCATGATCAAGTAAAAACAGGTTTTTAGACATTTTTGCTAATTTATTAAAAATAGAAAAACAGAATATTACATTTACATGTATTCATTTACAAGTACTCAGACCCTTTGGCAGCAATTAAAGCCTTCTTGGGTATGACGCTCTAAGCTTGGCACACCTGGACTTCAGGGGTTTCGCCCAGTCTACCCTACAGATACTCTCAAGCTCTGTCAGGTTGGATGGGGAGCATGTTGCACAGCTGTTTTCAGATCTCTCCAGAGATGGTAGATCGGTTTAAGACCAGGTTCTGGCTGGGCCACTCAAGGACATTCAGAGACTTGTCCTGAAGCTGTGTGCTTAGGGTCATTGTCCTGTTGAAAAGTGAACCTTCACCCCAGTCTAAGGTCCTGAGAGTTCTGGAGCAGGTTTCAATCAACAAACTCTCTGGACTTTTCTTCATTCATCTTTCCCTCGATCCTGACTAGTCTCCCAGGCCCTGCTGCTGAAAAACATCCCCACATAATGATGCTGCCACCACCATGCTTCACCGTAGGGATGGTGCCAGGTTTCTTCCAGACGTGACGCTTGGCATTTAGGCCAAATAGTTCAATCTTGGTTTCATCAGACCAGAGAATCTTGCTTCTCATGGCCTGAGAGTCCTTTAGGTGCCTTTTGGCAAATTCCAAGCAGGCTGTCATGTGGCTTTTACTGAGGAGTGGCTTCCGTCTGGCCACTCTACCATAAAGGCCTGATTGCTGGAGTGCTGCAGAGATGGTTGTCCTTCTGCATCTCCACAGAGGAACTCTGGAGCTCTGTCAGAGTGACCATCAGGTTCTTGGTCACCTCCCTGACCAAAGCCCTTCTCCCCCGATTACTCAGTTTAGCCGAGCAGCCAGCTCTAGGAAGAGTCTTGGTGGTTCCAAACTTCTTACATTTAAGAATAATGGAGGCCACTGTGTTCTTGGGGACCTTCAATGCTGCAGAAATGTTTTGGTACCCTTCCCCAGATCTGTGCCTCGACACAATCCTATCTCGGGGCTCTACTGACAATTCCTTTGACCTCATGGCTTGGTTTTTGCTCTGACATGCACTGTCAACTGTGGGTCCTTAGATCGACAGCTGTGTGCCTTTCCAAATCATGTCCAATAAATAGGATGTACCTGAACTCAATTTCGAGTCTCATTGCAAAGGGACAAAATTCTTATATAAATAAGGAATTTCTGTTTTTTTACAAAGCTGTTTTCACTTTGTCATTATGGTGTACTGTTTATAGATGATTTAATACATTTTAGAATAAGGCTGTAACAAAATGTCGAAAAAGTCAAGGGTCTGAATACTTTCCGAATGCACCGTATGTACAACCAGAATATGATGTGTTGGAGATCCTGAATTCAAATCTAAAAAACAGTTAATGACTCCCCAAAATAAACTTTAGTAACACTGTATTTTAGGTAAACATGTTTAACCTTCAAAATTAGGTTTACAGGCACAAGGAAAATATGAGTTATTAGGTCATAATACACTCACTGCCAACATAAAGCCTTTCCCATTTTGCAGTTGTGGATGAGGTCATGAGTAAATGTAGTGGGGCATTAACTAATTGAATATGATCACCTATGAACTAGATGTGTAAAAAAAACACCCACATAGCCTTATAATAAAAATGTGTTTAACTGCATTGCAACACAGTAGTAATATGATTACATGTCATTTTAATACTTTTCACGTGTCAATTTCCATTACTTTCCATGGTTGATATTGCAACTATCTGCTATCCATTGTCGAAGGGTTTAACCTGTGTGCACTGGAAATGCTACACTAAGACATGCAAGAAATGTACCATATGTATGTCTGAAGACATTTTAGAGGCTCCCATAATTCTGTGTCATACTACATCACTTTTACAACAAAAGTCTATTTAACCTAAAAAAAAGTATGATGACCAGATGAAGTAGGTATTCTACAAAATGGCCCGTCCTTAGTACTCCATGTTCACGCTGCGGTTTTACTGTGAGTATTTCCCGTGTAATAGCTTAGAATGCAATTAAAATGTCTCATTCAATAACTGTGACAGGCTGCAGAATGTACTATTTCATCCGGTGAATTAAATCAAATGTATCAAATTATAGTAATATGCTCTTACCCAATTGATTGGGTTACACCCAGCCAATATTCTTTGCTCAAATGTGATCTAATAACAGGTCCCTTGTGTTTGATATGACTCTCCAAGCTGATGTGAGAGACCTTTTCTATTCCGTTCCCATTGGATAATATACTTGAGTGTTAGGCTCTGTTAACATTCAAATACCCCTTTTCCCCAAAGTATTAAAAGTGCGCTGTTGAACAACAATCAGCATGCAACGAAAGTTCGATTTTCCTCCAACATACAAGACAAAATACTAGTGATCTTTTTTATAAAATAGACACCATCAAAGCCAACCTGGCTACCAAAATGTGAAGATAATGCACTCTCTCTCCATTCAGATTTAAATACAGTCACATTCATATTCACTTAAAATCTCTCTCTCTCTCTCTCTCTCTCTCTCTCTCTCTCTCTCTCTCTCTCTCTCTCTCTACTCTCTCTCTCTCTCTCTCTCTCTCTCTCTCAAACATTGTAACAGTACGAGTGAAAATGTATTATTCAAAATAGCAAAGATCCAACTGAGGCTACAAACTTGTATCAGGAAACAGATGCTTATGCTTACTAGTTGGAGTTGTTTTCCACCAAACCCAGAAAAACATGGTCATGCCAACTCTTCTGCTCTGCTCAGTGAAATACAATGATTTCACTCCTGCCCATTGCATGCCAGTCTATTTAGCTGTTCTGAGAAATCATTCTGTGGTGTAGTCAGCTGTTAGCCTGTTAGGGGTGCGTGACTGAGAGGTAGCAGAGAATTGGATGAGACGTACAAAGCTGCACTCTATGGTGCTTGACACTGCCAAGTCAATGCAGCCAAGCTAGAATTCCGGCAGCTACAAGAGAAATAACAAAGGGGATGAGATGACCCTTCCTCTACAGACCACCATGGGCCATTTACAACAGGTCATCTTGTAATTTGGGGAGGGCAGGAACATAATTCTATTTGGCTAATAAAACAAGTTTTATTGGTTGTTTACATTCATTGAATTGTAGAAACATAGCGAGGAACAGCTTACATTAGCTTTCTAAGTGTATGCCTTGAAATCACATATACACTGAGTGTACAAACTGTTAGGAACCCTTTCCACGACATAGGGAAGGGACCAGGTGAATCCAGGTGAAAGCTATGATCCCTTATCGATGTCACTTGCTAAATCCACTTCAATCAGTGGTCACCGGCCTTTTCTGAGTCAAGATCACTTTGAGTCACAATGCAAGCCGAGATCTACCGCTCAAAAACGTAAGTCTATGCAACACGAACATATTAAAAGCAGTACTGTAGCAATGAGGTTTGTGCAGTAGGGTATAGGCCCAGTACATGCATCTGATGGTCAGTGGAGGGAGAGTGTAGGAGACTTATGGTCTGCCTCTAAACGTATCTCCGCTCTCACTTTCCTCCACAGACACTGACCAATAAGGGACATAATCTTCCAGCGTAACTCCAGTAGCACCCCATTATTTCTGCCTCATGCACAAATTCATTTTGTAACTTCTATTAAAGTATTCCTTGATATTAAAAAATACCCATGCTGCTAATAATAACACAAGCCTATCAATATACTTTACGACTCATTCATTGCAGCTGCAGTGCTGGTTGTAGCACGAGTGGAAGTCGGGAGAACGTACATTTTATGGCTTGTAAAAGTGTTGAATAGAGTGTTGACAGTGCTGAGTAAGAACTGTAAACTAGAACTCACTAATAAAAACAGACGCTCTTTGCTCTATTAGTTGACAGTCTCTCTCGTCATGGTTTTAAAGGTTTTGAAATCTCACAGCATCAACTACTCCATTGCAGACACGGTAATCTGAGCCATCCGATTGGCCAGCAGTAGGCCTATAGATTTGCTCTCCGGGCCCGCCGGGAAGGCAGAGTTTGTACCTTAAGACACATGAAATGGTTAAAATTGAGAAGACATCAGCTACTCTACGCTCAATCGGTTGCACCTACCGCCAACAGCGGGAGACCAAAAAAATAGAAATAAAATAGGAACGCAAGGCTTTATCGTTGTTTTTTTACAGAAATGTTTGGTGATTGACTAGGAATGCCATGGAGATAAGATTTTGATCAACCAATTGGTGACCACTGGTGTAGATGAAGGGGAGGAGAGAGGTTAAATAATTGTTTTTAAGCCTTGAGACAATTGAGACTTGGATTGTGTATGTGTATCATTCAAAGGGTGAATAAGCAAGACAACCGAATTAAGTGCCTATGAACAGGGTATGGTAGTAGGTGCCAGGTGCACCGGTTTGATTGTGTCAAGAACTGCAACGCTGCTGGGTTTTTCACGCTCAACAGTTTCCCATGTGTATCAAGAATGGTCCATCATCCAAAGGACATCCAGACAACTTGACACAACTGTGGGAAGCATTGGAGTCTACATGGGCCAGCATTCCTCTGGAACACTTTTGACACCTTGTAGAGTCCATCCCCTGATGACTTGAGGCTGTTCTGAGGGCAAAAGGGAGTGCAACTCAATATTAGGAAGGTGTTCCCAATGTATTGTACACTCAGTGTATATGGGCTTTCTCTATGAGGTAGAACTGCATGGTTACCAATCCAAAAGGCCCCAATATAATCTGTTGCCAGCACATAATGGGGGTAGTGAAAGGGAATCACATATGATGGCATGTGTAAATTGAATTATGATTTCAATGTCATCATGGCTAAGAGTATGTAAAAATGTACTCACCTCTAACCCCTATAAGTGCATGGACTAAGTTATGAGAGCCATTGCAGCTATTGTGACAAAGGTGTTAAAAGGTAACTTGAATATTTTCACTGTAAACGAAGGGTATCCTTTTGAATAGCATTAAGACAATGTCTTTCAGTTTTACTCGAAGGGTTAATTGTGGTGATAGGGTGCACAATTCAAAGTATGATTTGTACAAGTTTAACCAAATAGTTTGCATCATGTCAGGGAAAATGTAAAGAGTAAAAAGTACATATGTTCTTTACAAATGTAGTAGAATAACAGTAAACGCTGTCAAAAATATAAAGTAAAGTACAGATACCACCCCAAAATACTTAAGTAGTACTTTAAAGTATTTTACTGTTTCCACTCGTACGTAGGAGCACATTTTTCTTTCATTGCCATGTATTGTTTAGCTGGAGGTCAACATATCACATACTTTGCATTTTTATTTATTTTATTTATTGAAGCACTTGAACATTTTGCATCCACCAAAGCTGTCAGTTTTCTGCTGAAATGAGGACTTGACAGAAGAAAAACACTGAGACCATCAAACTTCACAGGATAATATGAAAATATTTTGTATTGAAAGAGAACCACAGCAAATTAACTACTTACAGTGCCTTCGGAAAGTATTCAGACCCCTTGACTTTTTCCACATTTTGTTACGTTACAGCCTTATTCTAAAATGGATGAAATAAATACAAATCCTCAGCAATCTACACACAATACCCCATAATAACAAAGCAAAAACAGACATTTAGAGATTTATTTGTAAATTTGTTAAAAATAAAAAACAGAAATACCTTATTTACATAGGTATTCAGACCCTTTTCTGTGAGTCTCGAAATTTAGCTCAGATGCATCCTGTTTTCATTGATTATCTTTGAGATGTTTCTACAACTTGATTGGGGTGCACCTGTAGTAAATTATATTGATTGGACATGATTTGGAAAGGCACACACCTGTCTATGTAAGGTCCCACAGTTGACAGTACATGTCAGAGCAAAAACCAAGCCATGAGGTCGAAGGGATTGTCTCTGAGACAGCATTGTGTCGAAGCACAGATCTGGGGAACGGTACCAAAAACCAAAAAAGTCTCCAAGAACACAGTGGCCTCCATCATTCTTAAATGGAAAAAGTTTGGCACCACCAAGACTCTTCCTAGAGCTGGCCGCCCGGCCAAACTGAGCAATCAGGGAAGAATGGCCTTGGTCAGGGAGGTGACCAAGAACCCGATGGTCACTCTGACAGAGCTCTAGAGTTCCTCCGTGGAGATGGGAGAACCTTCCAGAAGGACAACCATCTCTGCAGCACTCCACCAATCAGGCCTATATGGTAGAGTGGCAAGATGGAAGCCACTCCAAAGTAAAAGGCACAAGACAGCCTGCTTGAAATTTCCCAAAAGGCACCTAAAGACTCTCAGACCGTGAGAAACAAGATTATCTGGTCTTGATGAAACCATGATTGAAATCTTTGGCCTGAATGTCAAGCGTCACTTCTGGAGGACACCTGGCACCATCCCTACGGTGAAGCATGGTGGTGACAGCATCATGCTGTGGTGATGTTTTTCAGGGGCAGGGACTGGGAGACTAGTCAAGATTGAGGGAAAGATTGACGAAGCAAAGTACAGAGAGATCCTTGATAAAAACCTGCTCCAGAGCGCTCAGGACCTGACTGGTGTGAAGGTTCACATTCCAACAGGTTGATGCCAAGACAACACAGGAGTGGCTTCGGGACAAGTCACTGAATGTTCTTGAGTGGCCCAGCCAAAGCATGGACTTAACCCGATCGAACATCTCTGGAGAGACCTGAAAATAGCTGTGCAGCAACGCTCCCCATCCAACCTGACAGAGCTTGTGAGGATCTGCAGGGAAGAATGGGAGAAACTCCCCAAATACAGGTGTGCCAAGCTTGTAGCGTCATACACAAGAAGACTTTAAGGCTTTAATCGCTGCCAAAGGTGCTTCAACAAAGTACTGAGTAAAGGGTCTGAATACTTATTTAAATGTGATATTTCAGTTTTACATATTTATAAAAGAGCAAAAATGTATAGCATTGTGTTTTTGCTTTGTCATCATGAGGTATTGTTACATTTACATTTACATTTAAGTCATTTAGCAGACGCTCTTATCCAGAGCGACTTACAAATTGGTGCATTCACCTTATGACATCCAGTGGAACAGCCACTTTACAATAGTGCATCTAAATCTTTTAAGGGGGGGGGTGAGAAGGATTACTTTATCCTATCCTAGGTATTCCTCAAAGAGGTGGGGTTTCAGGTGTCTCCGGAAGGTGGTGATTGACTCTGCTGTCCTGGCGTCGTGAGGGAGTTTGTTCCACCATTGGGGAGCCAGAGCAGCGAACAGTTTTGACTGTATTGTCTGTAGACTGATGGGGGGGAAACTATTTAATACATTTTTGGCTGTAACCTACCAAAATGTGGAAAAAGTCAATGGGTCTGAATACTTTCCGAAGGCACTGTACTTAGATTGGCCCCCAAAAAATCCAGATACACCATTATCAGGCCTCAGGAATTGCAACGCTACACAATGTAGGAATGTTTTTGGATAAAATGCTGCCTCTGGTTCTATGTTGATACCGTAGCTTACTGTTTTGTTCAAGTGTTCAGGCACCAAGTTAAAGTCATATCCCGCTTGTGTGAAGACGCACCAGCAAATCCCAAAGCTGAAACAGACGTCCATCATCGCTGAAGTGTCCAATATATATGATATTCTCATGTCTGATATTAATGGACAACAGAACCATACCAGGAATGTGTCCCAGTGGCCCCTGATGCCTTTATGGTAAATGATGTCACATCATGTGATAAACCTACCAGATGCTGCTGCCTTGTCAATCCATTAAAACCCTCAGCTTTGCAGCTGTTCAAAGTATCAAGTATCAAATCTCTGAAAATATTGTCATTTTCTCACCATTTCTCAACCACATTGAAGACAGGTAGAATTAAATCATGTGTATATATACACATGAGACTAAGTAATTAATTGAGTTCATTTAAAAGGACCAAGTTGTTAAACTTTGGGTTATCCTCAATGATGTGCAGTGTATCCACACGTGTGATTGAATTGTGTTGTCGAATCAATCAAATCAATTTAAATTTGATGGTATCAAATTGAAATTATTAGTGTGAATCAGTTAAATTAAATGTGCCAACCATTTGTGTATGAGATTATTCAACATATACCTTCGTTTATTTTACTGTTTACAGTTCTCGTTTTGACTTTTCAAAATACAAAAATGTTCACTTTCTCAGTCTTGAACTATTCAGCAGCCCCCCCCCCCCCCCAAAAAGAACCTTGGTACCCAGACTTCACTGACAGGCTCCTTCAAAACACAACATGTGCTGAAACATCACCAAGCATTGTACATCCATTTTAAATAGCTACTCTAATTTAATAATGACCTTTGGTTGAAACAATGAGACATTATACCCTTGGGTAACTTTTAGAATGAACAAATAGTCTTATTTGACAGTAAAGTTCATGTCCATGACTAAGTTTTGTCTAAAAAATAACATGCTATTTTAGACCCTGTCTTCCAACTACTCACGACCTTGCTCACATGAACAACAAGACGTCAAAATGTCATTGGCCATTTGAACTCTGTGAACAGCTTTGGGGCATAGAAAAGGATACAAAATAGGCATGCTTGTCACATTTAGGGGTGAGATAACCTAAAAACAAAAGTTTAAAGTATCTGTGGCCTGGTGTTAGCGAGAGCACTGACACACTCACAAATGGAATGCTTGGCACATTTGAGCTGTGCCTCTTTGACTAATTAAATTAACACCTGATGGCCATGAAAACTCACAAATTAAGTTATTTCATGCACATTCACTTCGTGTGACGTTATTTAGTCAAACCACACTCAACTATGTTATTCACAAATGTTTTCACTGCTGCACACATCCACAGATAAGTAAGTTAGAAAATATATTCTCGTATAAAGGTTCAATAAGCTGTAGTCTTTTAGTTACTCCACAAGTCAGCCTTAGAAAGTAATTGCGTTTAACATCCAAAATCAAGAGCCACAATAACAAAAAACTCTCAAACCAAAAATGGCTACTTGGAATTGAATTGAAACATTCTCATTTCTTTGAACTGAAAGAAACACATTCTTCTGAAAACAGATGACCATAAATGTTAAGAATTCATGTCCGATTTGAATACGCGGACATCCCCCCCCCCCCCCCCCCCACACACACACACACACATTTTTGGAGAGCACTCTCAGACCTGAGCACCCTTTTGTTCCTGTCAACTGATAAGGATCAGTCAAAAGCAGTGACTAGGCAACCTCTCTCAAACAGAATAGGCTCTATGGAATGAGAGGTCAGCAAGCCACTGTGTGACTTTAAAACAGTGGAGAAATCGGCAAATATCACGTTGGTCCCACTCAACGTGCTTGGAGAAGGAATGAAGAACTTGGGGTCTCGCAATAACTTCACAAATCACAGCTTATTTGTAAAGTTTTCACAACCACTTCTGCTTCACAAATCACAAATCATCTTCACAAAGCAAAGTCATACTACATAGAAGACGATGCTTCTCACGCATCTATATAGCCCCTATAAAAGGTTAAGGAGGGCTTCCCTAAGCCTCAAAAGCTGTAATTTGTGTCAAAAACCATTATCCACAGTAGATAGCTTTGCAACAAACAAAACCGCTGACCTATGTTATCAGGTTATATACAGTACCTGTCATTCGTGATTTAGTATAAAACTTTCATTCTGTTACTCCAACCTTCAACCTCCTGAAGAAATTGGATGACATTCCAGGGTCTGTGAAAACAATTTCAGAGTGTCATGACCCTCAGTGACCCCAATGAACATGTGTTTCCACAAGAGAGAGAAAAGTATCCACATTTATATCATTGGGGTGTGGTATTTCTGGGTCACTGTTCCAGAAACCCTATCATAAGCATGCAAAAACATCATTAAGGGAAGACATCCATCTTCATCGAAATTATACAGTGTACCACTAGGAGACATTCATTGACCGTCCCTGGAGGTGACCTTGACTTTTCCTTCCGATACTCAAAGTACCATGGTGCTACTCCTGAAGGAACATATTTTATGAGTTGTTGACCATTTCCCCAGCCAGCCTCACAGCCTGCCAATGTTCTCACTGTCTCACCTCCATCAGAGCTAAGCACCACACACCCCTAGTGCAGTGGGCCCAGTAACAAACATGAAACAAATGGCTTGAACAATGCAGAGAGAATTCATCTGAATCTCTATAAGCTTAAAGGCTGGAGCTATGGATGCCTGGTTCGGGCAGACTTATTTCCCCTACAGTGTGTTGTAAATGTCATGGCTACTCACCATTCTAGAGGTTGGACACTTCTGCTGAAAGGGAATGTCTTCAGAGGGGAACTGTGGGGAATTCAGTTGGTAGGATAGATCAAGCTGCCTTGCACACACCTGCTTTTTTACTCAGAGCTTTCAGAGTATAACCTTGACATGTTACTACTGGACATTTATAGATGTAAATTGAACGTGATTTGCACTCTTGAGTAAATTGTTTTTGACCATCTTCGCACTTGTTGCTGAGGTGACAAAATGGCAGTAAAATATGTTTTTTTTTTACTTCAAAAAAGAATGAAACCATATTACAGAGTACATGAAATGAACTCACATATCTCTCCCTCTTTTCATGTTGAAAAATAAAACAGCCACCCGCCAACCTTACCTGAATCTTTTCAAAATGATCTCAACCTTGTGGCATTTTTGTGGTAATTGTTTTCTAAGTCACGAGAACCAAAACCTCTGTCATTTGATACAATAGCTTGCAGTTGAACAATAGCTTGCGGTTGACTAAGAAGAGCACTGTTGAAGAACTGTTCCAAGAGCAGGTGTGCTCTGTTGAGAAAACACCAGTTGACGAAGAAGAGCACTGTTGAAAAACTGTTCCAAGAGCAGGTGTGCTCTGTTGAGAAAACACCAATTGACTATGAAGAGCACTGTTGAAGAACTGTTCCAAGAGCAGGTGTGCTCTGTTGAGAAAACACCAGTTGACTAAGAAGAGCACTGTTGAAAAACTGTTCCAAGAGCAGGTGTGCTCTGTTGAGAAAACACCAGTTGACTAAGAAGAGCACTGTTGAAGAACTGTTCCAAGAGCAGGTGTGCTCTGTTGAGAAAACACCAGTTGACTAAGAAGAGCACTGTTGAAAAACTGTTCCAAGAGCAGGTGTGCTCTGTTGAGAAAACACCAGTTGACTAAGAAGAGCACTGTTGAAAAACTGTTCCAAGAGCAGGTGTGCTCTGTTGAGAAAACACCAGTTGACTAAGAAGAGCACTGTTGAAAAACTGTTCCAAGAGCAGGTGTGCTCTGTTGAGAAAACACCAGTTGACTAAGAAGAGCACTGTTGAAAAACTGTTCCAAGAGCAGGTGAGCTCTGTTGAGAAAACACCAGTTGACTAAGAAGAGCACTGTTGAAAAACTGTTCCAAGAGCAGGTGTGCTCTGTTGAGAAAACACCAATTGTACTGTTTGTTGTCATTGCTGCCAGTCTAAGAGTGTCCCCATTTGGCACAGACGTCAATTCAATGTGTATTCCACATTGGTTCAATGTCATTTATTTTCAATGACGTGGAAACAATGTTGACACAACCAGTGTGTTTCCACTGCGTCTCCGCAAGGGTCTTGGTGCTCACCCCTTTCAAATGAATCAATCATGTAAAAGTGTCATAAGTCAGGGCATTTTCAGGATGTTAGCTGAAGCTGTTTTCTTTGGAGAGCTGTTGTGGCTGACGTGATAAATGAAGGTAATGCAGAAGTATATTGTCATGGGGTGACTGACAAATGTAGACATGGTCACCAGCTGTGGGGTAACCCCTCGGTAAGACTAATGCTACCTTATATAATGTTACTTACCCTACATTATTCATCTCATATGCATATGTATATACTGTACTCTACATCATCGACTGCATCCTTATGTAATACATGTATCACTAGCCACTTTAACTATGCCACTTTGTTTACTTTGTCTACACACTCATCTCATATGTATATACTGTACTCGATACCATCTACTGTATGCTGCTCTGTACCATCACTCATTCATATATCCTTATGTACATATTCCTTATCCCCTTACACTGTGTATAACATTTACATTACATTTAAGAAGACAGTAGTTTTGGAATTGTTAGTTAGATTACTTGTTGGTTATCACTGCATTGTGGGAACTAGAAGCACAAGCATTTCGCTACACTCGCATTAACATCTGCTAACCATGTGTATGTGACAAATAAAATTGGATTTGATTTGATTTGATTTTGAACGTGATGGATGGTAAGACTAATGAACGTGATGGATGGTAAGACTAATGAACGTGATGGATGGTAAGACTAATGAACGTGATGGATGGTAAGACTAATGAACGTGATGGATGGTAAGACTAATGAACGTGATGGATGGTAAGACTAATGAACGTGATGGATGGTAAGACTAATGAACGTGATGGATGGAGAGGAACATGTACAACACATTGAGAATAAAAATGACTGCGTGTGAGCATTTGTTTATAGAAACGAGTCGCGGCTGGTAAGCTAATGGGAGGACCTGTGAGAAACAACGACAATTACATTTTTTTTAATCGTTTTTAATGTTTGAAAAATGTTTGAGGAGGACCGCCCCTATTTTTCCCAAGTGGAGCCTTCACTGATTGAAACACATCAAATGTGTGCTTCGTTTCCTATTTAGTTTAGTGAAAAATCTGATTAAGACAAAGTTAAACAAATTAAATCTATCTAAATACGTATATTTTTGCACATGGCAACCACACCTTGTCCACACGTAAAATATTAGCACTGAGGGAGAAGGTGTGGAAGACTAAGGAAACCCAAGCCTTTCTCTGTATATCAACACCCACCATTAAAAAGCCATATCAAATCCAGGAATACACAGTACATAGCTTCATCATGCGGTCATGCATATCTGAATGGAAATATCACTCAATCTCAAATTGTGCCAGACACAAATTACTCTTAATTATGAGTGCTCTCACTCAAAGAAGCATTGTGATGTCTTTAGAATTAGCCAAGGAAAATTACTCATACATGAAATGATCAAATATACAATACAACGGTGCCAAGCACTTTGCAGTGTTTGCGTCAACAACAGAGACATCAGATCCACTGGAGATGAGGTCCCTGCAGTATTAAGGAATCTGAGTTGAGCTGTGGACTTTGGTGTAAGAGAGACGTGATGTGCTGGTGTAAAGAGTCCCTATGGGGTTCTGCAGCTGTGCAAACCAACCACGCTACCATCTGTCTGACACAGACAATCCCATGATGTCATTGCAAGTGAGGTCACTGCTGTCACTGAGCAGAATGACCGGGAGTTGCGTGCTGTCAATCAGGAGTGGACACAGGTGCGGGGACATGCTCAGTGCTCCAGCCCAGCCGCCTCATTGCAGAATTTTTCCCGACCGGCCAAAAGCAACAGCTCACGCCTGGTTGGGTTTTACTCTCCCTCAGACGTCACCCACCCACGATTTCCCACAAAAAAAGACAATGTCCCCTTTCTGTGTCCCAGGTGAAAAATTATCTGCACACAGGATTTAGTGGAAATTTGATTACCCTGAAACAGTGAAGAAAAGAGAGTGTCTCATTAACAGCAAACATGTAGGGTCATGAGGTCAAAGGCTCTTGTTTGCCCAATCAACAAACCGACGTCATTATTATCATTCTATTATTTAGCCTCAGATTTTCCCAGTGGAACTTGATGTCAAAAAGACGCCATATTCTGTTTGTAAACATTTCAAGTTATGTTTTGGTTGTTAGGTTGTCAGACCAGATATAAAGACATTTTTCTGGTCGCTAAAAAGACGTTAACAAAACTTCCTTTCACAACTAGTATACAACAAGACCTGGATGTCACAAAGGCCGTCTTAGTGACGTCATTGCAACCAGTTTGGCTGGCTAGGGTTATATTTTCTAATTGTGGAGGGCAATATTCCACAGCAGCTTTGCATTCCAGTATTTATAACATAACCACAGTTGAGTCACCCCCATACAAAATCCGTTGCTTCTCCTACGTAGTGATCACATCTTGTGTCATTTCCAATACGTCAAGGGCTAAAGGAGACAATGAGTAATTCTTCCCAGGCATCAGTGACTTAGAACGAAATTGTCAGCTCAAGACCTTAGCACACTTCCCGCTGCATGCTCCCACAGAGTCAGTCAGGGGAAAGGTGACTAATTACTGAATAATCTCATCCTTCAGATGAAACTGTACATGCACCTGAAGAGCCCAACAGGGACAGACAATATTAACAGTCTAATCAGTGATCTGGTTGGAGGTTGGGTTGGAAGGCAGTCAGCAGAGACTGCCAAACAGGCTGGTGTCAGCATTTAAGGTACAGGGCCTTTGGAAAGTATTCAGATCCCTTGACCTTTTCCACGTTTTGTTACGTTACAGTCTTATTATAAAATGTATTAAATAAATACAAATCCTCAGCAATCTCAGCATCATTCTACACAATACCCCATAACGACAAAGTGAAAATAGGTTTTTAGAAATTGTTGTAAATTTCTAACAAATCGAAAATAAAAATGCCTTATTTACATAAGTATTCAGACCCTTTCCTATGAGACTCGGAATTGAGCTCAGATGCATCCTGTTTCCATTTATCATCCTTGAGATGTTTCTACAACTTGATTGGAGACTACCTGTTTCACGTCCTGACCACAGTTCCATTTTTATGTCTAGTTTGGTCAGGGCATGAGTTGGGATGGGCATTCTGTTTTGTTCTGTGTGTTATATTTCTAGGTGTTTGGCCTGGTATGGTTCCCAATCAGAGGCAGCTGCCAATCGTTGTCTCTGATTGAGAACCATACTTAGGCATCCTGTTTTCCCGCTATGGGTTGTGGGTAGTTGTTTTCAATTTCAGTGTTTGCACCATACGGGACTGTTTCGGTTTTCATTTATCCTCTTGTTCCTTTGTATTTAGTGTTCAGTTTATTAAAGGAAATATGAACACGTACCACGCTGCACCTTGGTCCTCACCTTCTTCCACTAAAGACAATCGTTACAACTTGTGGTAAGAGCGTCTGCTAAATGACTTAAATGTAAATGTAAATGTTAATTCAATTGATTGGACTTGATTTGGAAAGGCACACACCTGTTTATATACGGTCCAACAGTTCACAATGCATGTCAAAGCAACAACCAAGTCTTTCAGAAGGACAACCATCTCTGCAGCACTCCACCAATCAGGCCTTTATGGTAGAGTGGCCAGACAGAAACCATTCCTAAGTAAAAGGCACATGAAAGCCCACTTGGAGTTTACTAAAAGGTACCTAAAGACTCTCAGATCATGAGAAACAAGATTCTCTGGTAGGATAAAACCATGATTGAACTCCTTGGCCTAAATGCCAAGTGTCACATCTGGAGGAAACCTGGCACCATCCCTACGGTGAAGCATGGTGGTGGCAGCATCATGCTGTGGGGATGTTTTTCAGCGGCAGGGACTGGGAGACTAGTAGGATCGAGGGAAATATGAACAGAGCATAGTACAGAGAGATCCTTGATGAAAACCTGCTCCAGAGCGCTCAGGACCTCAGACTGGGGTGAAGGTTCACATTCCAACAGGACAAAGACCCTAAACACACAGCCAAGACAATGCAGGAGTGGCTTCAGGACAAGTCTCTGAATGTCCTTGAGTTTCCCAGCCAGAGCCCAGACTTGAACCTGATCGAACAGTTCTGGAGAGACCTGAAAATAGCTTTGCCGTGAAGCTCCCCATCCAACCTGACAGAGCTTGAGAGGACCTGCAGAGAAGAATGGGAGAAACTCCCCAAATACAGGTGTGCCAAGCTTGTAGCGTCATGCCCAATAAGACTCGAGGCTGTAATCGCTGCCAAAGGTGCTTCAACAAAGTACTGAGTAATGGGTCTGAATACTTATGTAAATGTGATATTTATAAAACCCTGTATTTTCTTTGTCATTATGGGGTATTGTGTGCATAATGATGAGCAAAGAATAACAATTTAATCATTTTTAGAATAAGGTTGTAACATAACAAAATGTGTAAAAAGTCATGGGGTCTGAATACTTTCCGAATGCACTGTATATGTTGTGTCAAGATAAACTGATTACTACTGCCAATATTCCATGTTATGTCATGTAGCTACATTTGTATGAGCTGGGAGATGACTTACACTTATTCTCCTATATAAGCGGCTATAAAGCCACAGAAAGTACTAAAGTAACAGTATTGAACCAGGGACCCTCTGCACACATCAACAACAGACACCCACGAGGCATTGTTACCCATCGCGCCACAAAAGCCACGGCCCTTGCAGAGCAAGGGGAACAACTACTTCAAGGTCTCCAAGCGAGTGACTTCACCGATTTGAAATGCTATTAGCGCGCACCACCGCTAACTAGCTAGCCATTTCACATCAGTTACACTAACAAACGTCAAATTCTGGGGATTATATTGATATTAAATACAGTGACAATCTATTGAAACAGAAGATGAATGTTAATCTGCTGAGAGAAATTGAATGTTAATCTGCTGAGAGAAATACTACAGCTCATATGCAGCTTGGGACACGCACATGCCTAGACTTGTCCACTGTGATATTCCCTCATACATTGAAATGATCCATGCTTCACATGTCCTGCTTTGTGTTTTTCCTCTGGAAAGTACCTCTCTTCTGATTGGAAATCAATATCATAATAACTGACCTTACCTTGAGTCCTTAACCTTTAAGTCCTCTAGGGACACTGACCAAATATACCAGCATTTTCCCACCATGCAGCTGATGGCCCACAGCAGGTGCAGCTGATTTTAAAAATCCTGCACTCTTAAGGAGTGTTATGAGAGGGGAAAACTCCAGACTTTTCCCACTGGGAACATTAGCTTTTCGTCCATTTGGCTTGGATCCAGGTGGAATAGAGAGCTCAGTTCAGCTGGGTTAGACCCCATCAGTTAACTAACCTTCTGGCTCAACCAAAGAGGAAACTATACTTTTCATCACAAGCTGAAGAGCTTTCAGTAAAACTGAATAAGACAAGCTTTGCATAAGGACATTTTCATACCATGACACTGACAAGTGTAATGTAAATGATAAAACATGTTGAGTACACTACATATTTCAATTTAAATAGAGCTATGGAGTGCTATTCTAATGTTAAATCTCATGTCATGTGTCATGTTTCTGTCATGAGAGAAGCATAACGGTCAGATTGAGAAGTATACAGTATATGGGGAGATGTTGAAAATGAAATAGCATTTTATTATTAAAAAAACGTATGCAGAATTGGTTGAATTCTGATGTACTCAACAAATCCTCAATGAAAGAAAGGTATACAGACTTAATATGTTGAGAATGTATTGTAATGTTTTTAAAAATGTATAACTGCCTTAATTATGCTGGACCCCAGGAAGAGTAGCTGCTAATGGGGATCCATAATAAATACAAATATGTTATATATATATATACAAAAATGTTGAAAGATGCCGTCAGAAAAGACTGTCCCAGAACCTGTGTAAGAGAGCATTGCTAACTATTGAAAACAAAAGTTACCTATGTAACCACGGTTATGTGAGCTATATGGATCACTCCAATATATTGGTATCACTCCGTGGCGGAGGGATTCATCCGAGGTGAGGATTTACAGATTTACTCCCGTGTACACCTGTGTCACGGCTGGGGTCCGCCCCTATACAGTATATAGATTCCATGGCCGTGACACACGTTGAGGCGCCTTTAGCACCGTAGAGGATTGGAGTGATCCATATAGCTCACATAACCGTGGTTACATACATAACCTTTGTTATGTTTCACTATATTGGATCACTCCAATATATTGGTATATACGTATCAGATTAGTCGGTGCTAGAGGGCCCCTGCCAGCCAGCGGCGAAGTCCCAGCGTGGGCCAGAGACGCAGGGGCCGTCAATGTAGAAGGGGATTATGGCACAGTCCCCAGAAGGGGAGGCGACGCCCAGGACCGCTGAACGAACTGCAGAGTGAGGTGCCACGTTTACCCGATAGTACCTAGCAAAGGTGCAAGAGGAAGCACAGCTGGACACAGCACAGATCTCAGCGAGGGGCACTTCTCTCAGTAGAGCCCAGGACGCAGACCCACCTCGTGTTGAATATGCCACCACAGATTCCAGCACTGGCATGCCAGCCAGGCAGTATGCTGTCGTAATCGTGTCCAAGATCCAGTGAGAGTGCCTCTGCTTTGATAGCCCAGCCCCCAGGACTCTCTCACCATAGCAGACATAGAGCTGGTCGGAGACAACACGAACAGGAGAAGGCTGAATCAGGGTTGTTTGGGCCAGTATGGGGCCACCAGAAGCAGAAGATGTTCTGCCATCCTGGTCCTGTTCAGCATAGCCTCGATCAGGGGGGAAGTGGGGAATGCGTAAAGCTCCAGCCCTAGCCAATCGTGAGCCAAAGCATTCAAGCCCAAAGGCCCTGGTGGTTCTGACATTGAGTACCACAGGGGCCAGTGTGCATTGTCCAGGGAGGCAACAGGTCCACCTGCACTGTTCCTGAACTTGTCCCACAAGTGCTGCTCCACCTGTGGATGTAGGCTCCAGTCCCCAGGTGGCAGGCCCTCCCTCAAGAGCAAATCCGCGACGCTAGACAGCCCTGAGCTCTGAGAAGGAGCTCCCGTGCTATAAGATTGAGGCGGTGGGATCTCAGTCCACCCTGATGGTTGATGTCCATTCTCACCAGGACATGCCTTCCTTTCAGATGTGGAAGGACAGCAGGGCCAGCAGTACAGCTCAGAGCTCTAGTGTATTGATGTGCCTGCCGCTCCAACGGGGTAGCAAACAACCGCTGGCTGAACTGCCCTTGGTCACTCCCCCCCAGCCAATCTGGGAGGCGTCTGTGCTGACCAGCCACGGCGGCACTTCCTCAGCATCTCCACCCCACCTGAGAGAAGAGCAACAACGCCAGCTAAACAATGCCACTGCTGAAGAGGCCGTTGATGGAGCAGGCCCAGGGGAATCAGCAACGAGGCCACCGTAAGCAAGCCCAACTGGCGATGGCAGGTCAGGGCGGGTACTACCCGCCCCTACCGAAAGTGGTTGAGGCAAGATGGATCGCCTGAACCCTTCTGGTGGGAAGGTGTGCTCTCATGAGGACAGAGTCCAGTTCCATGCCAATGAAGGCCACCCTCTGGGTGGGCATCAGATGACTCTTCTTGTCATTTACAGTAATGACCTGGGTCCTGGTTGGGGCACAAATCAGCCAATCGTCCAGGTAATTGAGGTTCAACAATCCTCGGGATGAGAGAGTTGCCAGGACAGCGTCCATGCACTTTGTGAAAGTGTGGGGTGCCAAGGAGAGGGCGAAGGGAAGAACCATGAATTCATAAACCATCCCTTCGAAAGTGAATCGGAGGGACTGCCAATAAGCTGGGTGAACAGGAACATGGAAGTACGCATCCCTCAGGTCCAGCGCCTCAACTCACTGGTCCCAGGACACGGCCTGCAACACGAGACTGGGGGACAGCATGTGAAAACTCAGTACCTATAAGTACACATTGAGGTTGCTTCTTTTTGGAAGCACAAAATAAGTGGAGTAGAACCTACCTAGTTGTTCTGATGTCTTGATCCTGCGGATGGCACCCTTATCCAGGAGTGAGGAGATCTTCGGCCGCAGTGTTTTCTTCAGGGGGTCGGCCACCGTGGTGATACGAAGGCCCCTGAAGGACGGGGGCCGGCACCGTAATTAGAGTCGGTACCCCTCGAGCATAGTGGACAACACTATGCTCCACACCCTCCTCCCACTTTGCCCTTTGAGACCTGGAGAAGCGCCGAGGCCGGGGAAGGGTGTGTCCTCTGGTGCCTCGAGCACCTGGGTCTCCCAGGCACGTCCCTATGTCAGTGATGGTTGACACCATCACACCTCTCACAAAGTTAGGTCATACGCTCAACCAAGCCAACAAGGCCACAAAGCAGGGATCCATCGCCCTGGGAGAGCTTATGTTGTGACCCCCTTGGAGGAATAGGAACCCGGGGAGGGATAAATTACCCAGTACCTCTGCAAGAACCAGGGTAGACCTGTGTGGGAAACAGCCTGTTGCTTCACTGCATGCTGTGCCCCTCCCCGCTATCATACCTTAGCACAAGGCAATGGGGCAGGAGAAGGACCTCACCGTCGTTCGGGTGCAGGTGTGTGGCGACATTCCATCTGCCTTGTACCCGGGGCCTGAGGAGGCGGAATGAACTGTCTCAGGTTCTCTCGATCCCTATGAACCTTATCGGTCTGCTCTAGAATGTCATCAACCCCAGCCAAATGTCAGTTCTGGGGTGATGGGGTGAGTGACAAATGTGCTCTGGAGAGCAGGTGGCAGACGGGATTGGGCCAGCCAGAGATGGTGCTGGGACCACTTGCACCAGGGCCACATCCCTTTGGAGCAGGGAAAGCAGGCGAGACACCTCCATCACTTCCCGGTGGAGCTGCTATGTGCCCTCCTGCAGCCAGGAAAACAGAGTATGCAGGTAAGCCTGCAGCAGCATGGCTGTGTTGGTAAGGTGTCCAAGAGAGCAGAGGGACCCATATGCGGCTTTCAAGTCCGCATTAAAGACTCTGGGGGGGTCCCTCCTTCAGTCGTGGGTTCCGCCCTGGCAGAGGCCCAGATCTCCTGCAAGGCCTCGAGGAACTCAGCAGAGATGGGGACAGATGGAGAGTCATCACTGTCCACCAGTTGATGTTCAGTGCAGTGGCTACCAAGTGAGTAGGCTCCTCATAGCTTCTCGAGCCGCTGGGGGACGATGAAGCCCCTCCTGGCGGCTTCTGATGACCTGTCAGCTTGGTAACCCTGCTCACGGTGGTGAACAATGCCAACATCATCCCCCAGGAACAGCCTATCACTGGCCATCAGGGAACAGCTGTTGTCGCCATCGAAGCTATCAACCTCCTGACGCAGGGCATGCGCCCTCCGTTCAAGGTGGTCCCAGCTTTGCCTGCGGTGGCTCCGGCCACAATTCCTGGGAGGGGTACTGGGCCCAATAGGAGGGACTAACAGCTCGCTGCCGCACCTCACCTGAGGGAAGGAGCTCGTCCCCAGCCTGAGCCTGGTCAACCCACTCGCACATGGCCTCCAATCATGCCAGGTGCAGGCGTTCTGAGAACACCACACAAAACATGCATCCAGTAGGGCGCTCCACCACCCTCTATGTGTGGCTCAAACCCAGACAGTGCATACACGGGGTATGCGGATCCCCAGGGGGATGCCACCATCACACCTGTCACAAAGGGAAGCCATAAACTCAGCCAAGCCAACACTGCCACAGAGCAAGGGTTCGACGCCCTGGGAGAGCTATGTCGTGACCCGCTTGGAGGAATAGGAACCCGGTGAGGGATAAATTACCCAGTACCTCTGCAAAATACGTGGAAGACCCCTGTGGGAAAAACAGGCAGTCAAAAAAAACAGCAACCAGGTAACGGATTTGATTTATTTGGTTTTGGTTTTACGCCAACTGCAATATTACCTACTGGTTTAATATCCAAGCAGAACAAACAGCACCATATAGAGTACCACCTGTTAACGAACCCCAAAGTTAATGTCTCAACGAAGTTTTCCACGATACTCACACTCTGCAGGGGAAAGAACAAGAAAAACACTGCAAGATAATTAACAGAGAGGCGCGGGGAGCAGCATGTTACGCAATTCACAACACACACATAGATCGAACCAGTCGACAAGTTGTGGAAGGTAAATGACGGTTTGTGGTAGCAAAAGCCACCAATAAATTAATGCACACGGAGTCGTAGTGTACCGCTAACGAAACACAAGCACGACAAACCACGAGCGGAGCAAACTGCCAGTGAGTATACTTCCAAGCAAGATATTACACTTACCAGTGACTTACCAAGCTCACTTCAGAAAGTTTATACCTCAAACCATACGGACCGCCGAGAAAATGAAAGAACATGTCGTGGTAGTGGGGTCTATATATAGAGGCGGATCCCAGCCCCTGTGTCACGGGAGTAAATCTGTAAATCCTCACCTCGGATGTATCCCTCCGCCGCAGAGTGTTACCAATATATTGGAGTGATCCAATATAGTGAAACATAACACTCTTAGAAACACAAAATGGCATGACAAATACGATGATTAAAGGAGCAATCTGCAATTGATACATCAATTGTTTCACTTTTAAATGAATGACATGCATCCATAGCTCTGTTAACTCATTTTAGAGCGGTAACATTTCTCCAGCCCCACCAAAACGTGGCGGTGTGACGCTTTATTATTTAAACAATACACTTAGGCTATAGATTGTAGATATGGCAATGTTCAACACAGACAAAAAGTCCATTATCGTAATTCCATTTGCCATAAATGGGTCAAATAATATTATACTGTCATTTTAATACTCATGCCAATTTGCTCACCTTAAAGGGCAATCAGTTGAAACCATAACTACCCTATTAAAAACACAGGATAATGAATTTTGATTGGCCAGGCTGACATCAGCCCAGTGCCCAAATCCCTAGCTCCATCTTCAATAATAATACCAATGGGAACGGCTGTCTAAATGCTGAGCTGGCACATGGGCATAGGCACCGCCTGTTGCTGCACGGTGTTCCAAAACCAATCACTCTCTAATAGAACAGCTGATTCCGAGACCATAGTATAGTTGTAAATAGGTATAGATAAGTAGCCTCTTCATTTCCTATTCCGTCCACCAATGATAACACAGCAATGTCATCCTGATATAGGAAAAGTCCATGATATGACTTTTGAATCAATATCCTCTGCTTAGATTGGAAAGCGATTGGGAGGAAGCATATGCTTCCTAAAGCTATGGCAGCTACAGTATGTGATGTTTATGGTGAAGTAGCTTGCGGGAGCCTTGTAGCATTAGGTCAACTGACTTGGTGGAGAAGTTAGAGCATCACCTCGTCAGATTGGTCAGCCAAATGATCCAGAGCGTCTTGGTCAGCCAAATGATCCAGAGCGTCTTGGGCAGCCAAATGATCCAGAGCGTCTTGGTCAGCCAAATGATCCAGAGTGTCTTGGGCAGCCAAATGATCCAGAGCGTCTTGGTCAGCCAAATGATCCAGAGCGTCTTGGGCAGCCAAATGATCCAGAGCGTCTTGGTCAGCCAAATGATCCAGAGCATCTTGGGCAGCCAAATGATCCAGAGCGTCTTGGGCAGCCAAATGATCCAGAGCGTCTTGGTCAGCCAAATGATCCTGAGCGTCTTGGGCAGCCAAATGATCCAGAGCGTCTTGGTCCTGTATAGTCACGATTCAACTGCCAAGGAAAAACACTGCAAATATGGCCTGGACAACACAACAGAGTTACATGTCATGAATATTGGAGTAAATCAGCACACAATGGAGTCCAAATACTTGACAGATGCAAGCAAAAATGCTGGACACATGCTGGAAATACAGGATTCAAGCTTTTTTATTTTTGAAGAGTGTTTATTAGCTCCCCAAGCTAATATCTAGGCCTTTGCTTCGAACCCAAATATTGAATTTTGCCATATTTTCTGATGAATATGGACGAATATTAATGGTTATTTTAAGGTCTTATTCTACGGGACTGACAAGAAAAACAGCATCTGTAACCTTACAAATAACTGTCTAACCAGTCTGTTACCCTGTCATTCATCAAGTGTAACAAGAATTGAACTCTTTCTCTAAACTTTTAGTCATTCCCTGCATTACTGACCCCATCATGAACAACAGCAGGATTAGCTGTGTCACCATTAATATATATGTTTCACCTGTCCTTGTGAATGTCTCCACCCCCCTCCAGGTGTCACCCATCTTCCCTATTACCCTCAGTGTATTTATAGATGTGTTATCTGTTTGTCTGTTGCCAATTCGTCTTGTCTTGCCAAGTCAACCAGCGTTTTTCAAAGCTCCTGTTTTTCCTAGTCTCTTTTTTCTAGTCCTCCCGGTTCTGACCATTTGGGCTCACCAACACTCCCGCTGTTTTCCAGGCCCTGGTCAACGATGTGCTCCGTGACATGCTGAATCGTTTTGTGTTTGTCTACCTCGATGACATCCTTGTCTTCTCCCGGGCTGCCCAAGAACACGTCCTTCAGCGCCTCCTGGAGAACCAGTTGTTTGTGAAGGTGAAGATGTGCGGGTTTCACCCCTCTACTATCTCCTTTCTGGGATACGTCATCGCTGAAGGAAATGTCCAGATGGATCTTGAAAATGAGAGTGGCGGTGGATTGGCCCCAACCCACATCCAGAGCGCAAGTGCAACATTTCCTGTAGTTTTCTCATTTCTACCGCCGCTTCATCCAGGGCTACAGATCAAATCAAATCAAAATCAAATGTATTTATATAGCCCTTCGTACATCAGCTGAAATCTCAAAGTGCTGTACAGAAACCCAGCCTAAAACCCCAAACAGCAAGCAATGCAGGTGTAGAAGCACGGTGGCTAGGAAAAACTCCCTAGAAAGGCCAAAACCTAGGAAGAAACCTAGAGAGGAACCAGGCTATGTGGGGTGGCCAGTCCTCCTCTTGCTGTGCCAGGTGGAGATTACAACAGAACATGGCCAAGATGTTGAAATGTTCATAAATGACCAGCATGGTCGAATAATAATAAGGCAGAACAGTTGAAACTGGAGCAACAGCATGGCCAGGTGGACTGGGGACAGCAAGGAGTCATCATGTCAGGTAGTCCTGGGGCATGGTCCTAGGGCTCAGGACAGTTGAAACTGGAGCAGCAGCATGGCCAGGTGGACTGGGGACAGCAAGGAGTCATCATGTCAGGTAGTCCTGGGGCATGGTTCTAGGGCTCAGGTCCTCCGAGAGAAAGAAAGAAAGAAGGAGAGAATTAGAGAACGCACACTTAGATTCACACAGGACACCGAATAGGACAGGAGAAGTACTCCAGATATAACAAACTGACCCTAGCCCCCCGACACAAACTACTGCAGCATAAATACTGGAGGGAAGCACCCAGGCGGCTCCCCTCTCTGCACTCACTTCTCCCAAGGTACCGTTCACATGGTCCCCAGCTGTTTACAGGGCTTTGTGGATCTGAAGCATTGGTTCACTACTGCCCCAATCCTCGTCCATCCGGACCCGTCCCGTCAGTTTGTGGTTGAGGTCAATGCTTCTGAATTTGGAGTGGGGGCCATCCTGTCCCAGCAATCTTCCCATGACCAAAAGCTCCATTCCTGTCCCTTCCTGTCCCATCGTCTCAACTCCTCTGAGAGAAACTACGACGTAGATATCCGGGAACTTCTGGCGGTCAAGATGGTGCTGGAGGAGTGGAGGAACTGGCTGTAAGGAGCAGAACATACATTTTTGGTTTGGACAAACCATAAGAATTTGGAATAGCTCCACACTGCCAAGCACCTTAACTCTAGGCAGGCCCGTTGGGCTCTGTTATTCACCAGGTTCAACTTCACCATCTCCTACTGCCCAGGGTCTAAGAATGTGAAGCCAGACGCTCTCTCTCGCCTATACATTTCCAATGCTACACCCTCTGACTCTGAGACCATCCTCCCTACCTCATGCCTTGCGGCTTCAGTTGTTTGGGGTGTTGAGACCCTGGTCTGAAAGGCACAATGGTTCCAACCGGATGCTGGAGGAGGCCCGGCTAACCGGATGTTTGTCCCTGATTTGGCCCAGGTCCAGGTCCTGGATTGGGCTCATTCCTCCAGGCTTACATGTCATCCTGGCTCCCGTCGAACCCTGGCCTTCCTCCGACAACGCCTCTGGTGGCCCACTATGGTTCCTGACGGCTCTGCCTTCGTCACTGCATGCACGGTATGTGCCCAGAATATAACTCTGCGGCAAGCTCCGTGAGGCATTCTTCAGCCACTGCCCATTCCTCATTGCCCGTGGTCCCATATATCCCTGGATTTTGTCACTGGGCTTCCTCCGTCTGATGGCAACAGCGTCATCCTGGCAGTAGTGGCTCGGCTGTCTCTTCTCAAGACCAACTCCAGGTATCGTCGACAAGTGGACCGCCGCCGGACTCCGGCTCCCCACTATCGTCCCCTCCAGATGGAGTTCCGCAAACTTTCCCCCCGATTTCATTGGTCCCTTCCCCATCTCTAGAGTCCTTAGTCCCACTGCTGTTCGTATTCTGTTACCCCGTACCCTCCTCATACACCCTTCTTTTCATGTGTCCAGGATTAAGCCCTTGTCTCACAGCCCTTTGTCTTCTGTTTCCAGGCCCTCCCCATGTCATCGATGGCCATCCGGTGTACACGGTGAAACGCCTCCTGAGTGTTCGACCACTGGGCAGGTGTTTCCAGTACCTAGTTGCCTGGGAGGGTTATGGCCAAGAGGAGAGGTGCTGCGTCCCTGCTAAGGACATCCTGGACCTGGCTCTCATCGCCGACTTCCATCGCGGTAAACCAGGTATGCGCACAGGTAGGACACTAGTTGACGCCCCTAGAGGGGGCATACTGTCACACCCTGATCTGTTTCACCTGTCCTTGTGATTGTCTCCACCCCCCTCCACGTATCACCCATCTTCCCTATTACCCTCAGTGTATTTATACCTGTGTTCTCTGTTTGTCTGTTGCCAGTTCATCTTGCCAAGTCAACCAGCGTTTTTCAAAGCTCTTGTTTTTCCTAGTCTCTCTTTTCTAGTCCTCCCGGTTCTGACCTTTTGCCTGCCCCTGACCTCAAACCTGCCTACCGCCCTGTACCATTTGGACTCTGACCTGGTTATGAACTTTTGTCTGTCCTCAACCTGCCTCTTGCCTCCCCTCGTTGTTCAATAAATATCAGAGACTCGAACCATCTGCAGCTGGGTATCGCCTCGTGTCGTTATAAGCTGTTTACACAGTGAATGGATCAGCTGCACTGTTTACGAGACTAGAGCTGTCACCATAACAATCTCTCAAGCACACATACTTCATCTACTGTACAATAAACTGTACATGATTAACTGTGCAATAAACTGTACATCAACAGCTTTTCAGCTCTCCTCCAACTCAAACAAGCACCTCAAATCAAACCATAGATGATGTTGATACATTTTGTTATTGTTTTCTTTTTTGCTCCTTTTCACTCACGCGTCTCAAAATGTGCCGAAGTGTTCACATGACTGCCATTGTTGATGTGTCTAATGCGTCTGTGAATGGATCAGTTCACTTTCCCACCGAAAACTGTCTCTCTGTGCCTGATTGCCTCACTGGCCAACAATGTGATATGCAGAGCTGTGATGGAGCTGCATCTGTTTAAGCCACTCAGGATTAGTAGGAGGGAGAGAGGGAGAGATCAAATTGTATTTATCACATGCGCCAGATACAACAGGTGTAGACTTTATCGTGAAACGCTTGCTGAAGAGACCTTCCCAACAATGCAGAGTAAGAAAAAAGATTGTAAAAAAAATGAATCGCTTACACACTAAAAGTGGTACTTGAGGCACACTCAGTGAAAACATTAACTCATGTACCTGATCTTCAGACCAAAACTGCAAGCACATTATCTGCTTTACACTCAGTTTGCAATTGTAAAACACACTTTTTGCAAAACACTAAACAGTTCTCTACATTAGACACGTCATTCAAAACTAACAGGTCTTGTGTTTTGTTTGGAAAACACTGTCATTCAAGATGCCACACTCATTTACCGATTACCTACACCTAGTGTTCACGTGTGAAAACACATAATAGCTCATTTCTTGACTTAGAAATCAGAGCTTAACTATATATAGGCTTCAGGTTGGCTTTTTTGGTTTGGACAACAATGGAGGCCAATTTTGGAGAGAGAGTCAGAGGAAGAGGAGTGAGAGTAAGAGGAGGGACGAGGAGGAGGCCTGTGGTGACAGACGAGGGGGCTTGACAGGGCTGGATACTCCACTCCAGATGCAACTTCCCCCGCTGTTTAGCCAGAGAAAACATCGCTTGTGATGTTGATGAGCTGCTATGGCCAGACCCAAACAGGAGACAGGATGCACTCTAATAGTTGTTTTCATTACAGTAACAAGCCTATCTTCTACTGTATTTGTTTTGTCTGTTCATCCCGAAATCTGGATGAAAATACAATGTTTTGAGAAAGAAAGACATTTTATTTTTCCCCCCCTTGCATTTCTGTTTATAGTGTAAAAATATACTGAACATGCATACATACTGTATATATTTGTGCACATACATGCACATGTGAGTGTTATGACAAACTGCCATGGACTCCACTGCACACTGAACATGCAAAAGACACAAGATAGTAGTGTTTTACATTTGTCACATCCGTGTGTAGTTGGCGTGTATAAGAGCTAATCATTCGAGATGTGTGATGTTTTGCATGTTGTCTGTGTGTTTTGGGTTTTGTGTGTAGAGTCAAGAGAAAAGGAGCCATAGTTTCAGAAATCTTGTGTAAGCCTTTGTTAAAAACTGTAATAATAAAATTGTAGCACAAGAGGAATAAAATACACAAGAATGGAGCTATATACAGGGAGTACCAGTACCAGATCTATGTGGAGCTATATACAGGGAGTACCAGTACCAGATCAATGTGGATCTATATACAGGGAGTACCAGTACCAGATCTATGTGCAGGGGTATGAGGTATTTGAGCTAGATATGTATATGAAGGCAGGGTAAAGTGACTAGGCATTGGGATAGATAATAATAAGAGCAAGAATAAAGAACAGAGTAGCAGCAGCAGATTGTGTGTGTGTGTGTGTGTGTGTGTGTGTGTGTGTGTGTGTGTGTGTGTGTGTGTGTGTGTGTGTGTGTGTGTGTGTGTGTGTGTGTGTGTGTGTGTGTGTGTGTGTGTGTGTGTGTGTGTGTGTGTGTGTGTGTGTGTGTGTGTGTGTGTGTGTGCGCGCGCGCGCGTACGTGTGTGTTGTGTCAGTATGCACGTGTGTGTGTGTGCATATGTAGTGTATGTGAAAGTGTGTGGTGTGAGTGCATATATAGTGTGTATACTGTATATAGTCGTGTGAGTTAGCATAGAGTCAGTGCAAGATAGGGTCAATGCAAATAGTCTGGGTGACCATTTAATGACCTATTTAGCAGTCTTAGGTTTGGGGTTAGAAGCTGTCATGGAGCCAGTTGGTCCAAGAGCCGATGCTCCGGTACCATTTGCCGGACTGTAGCAGATTGACTTGGGTGGCTGGAGTCTTTAACAATTTTCTGGGCCTTCCATTCACACTGCCTGATATAGAGGTCCTGGATGGCAGGGAGCTCTGCCCCAGTGATGTACTGGGCTGTCCACACCACCCTCTGTAAGGCTTTGCGGTCAAGGGCAATGCATTTGCCATACCAAGCGGTGATGCAGCCAGTCAAGATGTTCTCAATGGTGCAGCTGTAGAACCTTTTGAGGATCAGAGGGCCCATGACAAATATTTTCAACCTCCTGAGGGTGAAAAGTCAGTGTCATGCCCTCTCCACGACTGTGCAGGTGGACAGCAAGGAACTTCATGCTCTTGACCCGCTTCTCTACAACCCCGTAGATGTCGGTGTGGGTGTGCTTTCCCCTCTTTCTCCTATAGTCCACGATCATCTCCCTTGTCTTGCTGACGTTGAAGGAGAGGTTGTTGTCCTGGCACCACACAGTCTCTGACCTCCTCCCTGTAGGCTGTCTCATCTTCGCCGGTGATCAGGCCTACCACCGTCGTCTCATCAGCAAACTTGATGATGGTGTTGGAGTCATGCGTGGTCATGCAGTCATGGGTGAACAGGGATTACAGGAGGGGACTAAGCATTCACCCATGAGGGGCCCCCGTCTTGAGGGTCAGTGTGACGGAGGTGTTGTTGCCTACCCTCACCACCTGGAATCCAGTTCCAGAGGGAGGTGTTCAGTCCCAGGGTCCGGAGCTTGGTGATGAGCTTGTCAGGGACAATGGTGTTGAACGCTGAGCTGCAGTCAATCAACAGCATTCTCACATAGTCATTTCCCCTCTTGTCCAGGTGGGAGTAGGCAGTGTGAAGTGCAATTGAGATTGCATCATCTGTGGATCTGTATGCAAATTACGGTGGGTGCAGGGTGTCTGGGATAATTACAGATGTGAGTGCTACAGGGCGATACTCATTTAGGAAGTTTCCCTTGGAGTTATCAGGAACAGGGACAATGGTGGTCACCTTGAAACATGTTGGGATTATAGACTGCAACAAGGAGAGATTGAAAATGTCAATGAAGACACTTGCCAGCTGGTCTGCGCATGCTCTGAGAACGTGACCTGGAATTGTCTCTTCTGGTATTCCGAGAGAGAGGAGGGAGAAGCGACGAAGAGGACACACATCAACACTCACAGTAGATGGAAAGACTCCCGTCTGGACAGACAGCAGGACAAGAAACACAGACATGAGACATCCATCAGAGGAGGGAGACAACTATGCTCTATGACATCAGAGGGCTACTATGGCTTGTTGACCAAACTTCCCCCTGTAGGTGTGCCAAAGAAGATGAGAAATTCTTCAGTAATCACTGAAACATCTGCCCCTCCTCTTATATTCCCCCATAGAGAATATAACTGGCTTTTGACTGCTGAAACATGCTGGACAAGTCAAGCTAGTATTATTGATGTATGGTCCAACTTCCAAGCTGTCAACATTGTGTTTATTCCTGACGTCTTGCACTTCTGAGATTTTAACGATTATCTACGATCATGATTACAGTACAACTCCAAGTCTCATCTGATTACAAGTATATTGAGTGTAATAACACTGGCAAGGTATACAGAGTTCGTAACGGCTTTGCTCATGTTGTCTGCGGTACTACTTTGGGTAACTGCCACCAAAGTATTTCTCCAGAGAATAAAAGAGGGAAAGAAGCAAATTAGGTTTCTGTTCAGGCTTTGTTTTCAGTTAATGGATGGGAAACAATCCAGGGGGAAGAGAAAAACTCAATTGGTTCTTTTGCATAAGCACATACTTGGAAACTATTATGTGGATAATCAGGTTGATTTAAACTGAAATATGAATCCCTCCACATTATGGATCCAGAGATGTATAACAGATATTATGTTAGACAACTGCCTTCATTCAACCTGAGTTCCAAACTGTGGGGGAAAGAGAATGGAGTACTGCCTAGAATGGGTGGTCTGTTGATAAAAATAGAATAGTCCTCTTGGAAAGTTACCACAGTCTGAGGGGCTTTGTTCCGTCTAGTAATTGTTTTCTAAGGGTCTGTTACTCAACTGTCTCGACCCATGATGTATATAAACCCTGGATTGTTGATCCTATGTATTGGCCATTGAGAGGCTTTGAAGCCACCGGTCGGCCATATTGGCACTCCCCAGTAGGAGCAGTCCTCTATAATAATGAATGGAATTCTACAGTATTTCAATTAAATGTTTCAAGTACAAAATTACATGAATTTAAGTAATATTTTGTTGTAGTGGGGATAGTAACATTATACTTTTGAATTTGATTTAAATTGTACTTTTTAAAATGTAGATCACATACTAATAATTTAAAAGTATGCAATATGGTGTCTGTAGTAGAATAAATGTGGCAAAAACTAAAACAAATGTAGACATTAATACATACATTTCTATAGCTTCCAAAATATTTTTACAATGGTGGGAGTGCCAAGATGGAGGCACGGTGACTTCAACACAGCACCCCCTATCAGTCATCTAGTGTATATTTAAATCATTGGTCTCACTCAATCTAACTTTAACATCTTAAATAAGGACCCAATATTTCCAATTATTTTCTGTGATTGAAACTCCAAGGCCAGCTGAGCCTTTCCTGACCTGTCTGTTAGAGAAGGATGATTGAAAAAGACAGCCGCTGCAGCTGAAAGACAAGAGAGTGCCATTAATCGGGAATTCAACAAACACATAGCAGACTCCTGAGAAGAAGCAACACCACTCTTGCAGATGGTCTTGTCAGTGGTGAGACTATAGCCATACAGTGATGTACCCTTTGGAAGTGGGTATCATTTAGCCTGGTCCCAGATTTGTTTCTGCTGTCTTTCCAACTCCTGGTGTGATCAATGGACATAGGAGTTGGCAAGACAACACAAACAGATCTGGGACCAGGTTAGGTATCGTTGCATTTGGGGTAAATAATGAATGATGATTTGGGTGAATGTTTAAGGGTTAATATGGGAAGTAGAGTGGATTTCAATGCAGCAGGTCAGGTTTGATTAGACCACCCGTCACCAGAGGAAAGGCAGATGCAATAAAGTGTCTCGCTACAGCTTTTGAACTGCCAAAACCAAATCCTATTTTATTAAATCAATTCATCACTGCTGACAAAAAGTGAAAGCATGCAATTTGATTCACTCCAACTGAGGGGGAAGATTTCTACCTTCTACTAAGTTAAATTGATTAACTTCTAAATATACGTTTTTTTTCCCCTTTGTCATGCAACTCACAACAAAGTATAAATTGTACAAAATGCCACTGACTTATAAAGAAAGCACATCTTTGCTATTGTTCTATAACAACTCTGGACCAAGCACAGAAACAAAGGATTTAGCGTTAGCTTGAGGATATGCCAATGGGAGTTCACTTGGTAATAAACTCATGACAGCACTGTGCAGTATTTGCTGTTGTCGTCCGTTGACAGATAACAAGTAATGCTCTTCTTTTAAATGGCCGTATGTAAATCTTTGCTGCAGATCAAGCTGCAGCCTGACAGGGTCAAACAAGGTTCAGGCTTTGATCATCGACCAATCAGAAGCACCGTATAATCAGCTGCCATCTAATAAGTCTATCTGACAGCCATCAGGTCTTCCTATAAAAGAGCCATTTTATTAGGAACAAATTATTTACATTACATTTAAGTCATTTAGCAGACGCTCTTATCCAGAGCGACTTACAAATTGGTGCATTCACCTTATGACATCCAGTGGAACAACCACTTTACAATAGTGCATCTAAATATTTTAAGGGGGGGGTGAGAAGGATTACTTTATCCTATCCTAGGTATTCCTTAAAGAGGTGGGGTTTCAGGTGTCTCCGGAAGGTGGTGATTGACTCCGCTGTCCTGGCGTCGTGAGGGAGTTTGTTCCACCATTGGGGAGCCAGAGCAGCGAACAGTTTTGACTGAGCTGAGCGGGAACTGTACTTCCTCAGTGGTAGGGAGGCGAGCAGGCCAGAGGTGGATGAACGCAGTGCCCTTATTTGGGTGTAGGGCCTGATCAGAGCCTGGAGGTACTGAGGTGCCGTTCCCCTCACAGCTCCGTAGGCAAGCACCATGGTCTTGTAGCGGATGCGAGCTTCAACTGGAAGCCAAAAATTATATCCAAATAAGTCCCCTTTTCTTTCCTTCGGGTTGGCTCTGGGGTCACAGTCATTTGGGGTCACGGTAATGGCACCACTCATACATGAGTTAACCCCTTCTTTGCCTTCTGTAACGGCTGTTGGAAGGAGAAGGAGAGAACCAAGGTGCAGCGTGGTACGTGTTCATGATCTTTTAATTACACTGAACACTAGAACAAATAGAACAAAACGGAACAAACGAAACAGTCCTGTCTGAGACAGAGACAGAAAACACCTACCCACAACTCCAGGGCGAAAACAGGCTGCCTAAGTATGGTTCTCAATCAGAGACAACGATTAACAGCTGCCTCTGATTGGGAACCATACCAGGCCAAACACATATACAACATAGAACAAATATACAACATACAACATAGAACAAAACATAGAATGCCCACCCCTTTCTCACGCCCTGACCAACCTAAAATAGAGACATAAAAAAGGAACTAAGGTCAGGACGTGACAGCCAGAGTGGAAGGTGACACTGGCAGCTCCTGACTGACGAGCGGCTCTGGCAGCTCCTGACTGACGAGCGGCTCTGGCAGCTCCTGACTGACGGGCGGCTCTGGCATCTCCTGACTGACGGGCGGCTCTGGCATCTCCTGACTGACGGGCGGCTCTGGCATCTCCTGACTGACGGGCGGCTCTGGCAGCTCCTGACTGACGGGCGGCTCTGGCAGCTCCTGACTGACGGGCGGCTCTGGCATCTCCTGACTGACGGGCGGCTCTGGCATCTCCTGACTGACGGGCGGCTCTGGCAGCTCCTGCCTGACGGGCGGCTCTGGCAGCTCCTGACTGACGGACGGCTCTGGCAGCTCCTGACTGGAGGGAGACTCTGGAGCGTCCGGACTGGAGGGAGGCTCTGGAGCGTCCGGACTGGAGGGAGGCTCTGGCAGATCCGGACTGGAGGGACACACAGGAAATGTGGTTCTTAGAACAGGCATAATACTCACCAGGCTGGAGAAATCTACTGGAGGCCTGGTCCTTGGAGGAAGCACAGGATAGACCGGTCCGTGGAGGCGCACTGGAGGTCTCGAACTAAGGGCCTGAACAACCAGTCCTGGCTGGATGTTGATTTTAGCCCAGTACTTGTGGGGCGCAGGCACAGGAAGCACTGGGCTGTGCAGACCCACGGGAGACACAGTGCGTAGGGCTGGTGCCATATAACACGGACCGAGGAGACGCACTGGATGCGCTGAGACCAGATGCGCTGAGCTGGCTTCATCCCTCCTGGCTCGATGCCCACTCTAGCCCGGCCGATACGAGGAGCTGCGATGGGGACACCGTGCGCTTCACCGCATAACAGGGTGCCTGCCCGGTCACTCTCTCTCCACGGTAAGCACGGGAAGTTGGCTCAGGTCTCCTACCTGACTTTGCCAATCTCCCCGTGTGCCTCCCCCAAGACATTTTTGTGGCTGCCTCTCGGGCTTCATTGTCAGCCATGTTCCCTCGTGCCGCTGGTTCACCTCTCCTGCTGCCTCCGCTCTCCTGGCTGCCTCCACCTGTTCCCATGGGAGGCGATTCCTTCCAGCCAGGATCTCCTCCCATGTGTAGGATCCCTTGCCGTCCAGAATGTCCTCCCATGTCCATTCCTCCTTCTTACCACGCTGCTTGGTCCTTTTGTGGTGGGTAGTTCTGTAACGGCTGTTGGAAGGAGAAGGAGAGAACCAAGGTGCAGCGTGGTACGTGTTCATGATCTTTTAATTACACTGAACACTAGAACAAAACGGAACAAACGAAACAGTCCTGTCTGAGACCGAGACAGAAAACACCTACCCACAACTCCAGGGCGAAAACAGGCTGCCTAAGTATGGTTCTCAATCATTGACAGCTGATAGCTGCCTCTGATTGGGAACCATACCAGGCCAAACACATAGAAACACAAACATAGAACAAAACATAGAATACTCACCCCAACTCACGCCCTGACCAACCTAAAATAGAGACATAAAAAGGAACTAAGGTCTGGACGTGACACCTTCTCCTATTACCCCTGCTCTGATACCTTGACTTGGGGAGGAGCTGCACCATGGAGCAGAGGTAACTCAATTTGGTGAAATGAATGTCAATTCTGAATCATTCATGTCTGAGTTTTTTATCCTTAAGGTCCCTTACGAGCAATAAAGAGATGGAACAGAGATTAAATTAACGAGTCTTCTCTAAGACAAATTAAGTTGAATTGAGATGACCATTTGAGGAGTATGATGAACAGAGATTTGATCCTTTTCCGCCCAAGATTCCAATCATGTCTGATGCTTTTCTCTTTAACTGACTAAAGAGCAACAGCTGAAATATCATGAGGAGCTACAGTATATTAACATGGTATCATAAATCAACAACTCACGGGCACAATAGTATAGATAGGTACAACTGGATAATACCCTCAATGGAAGTTGTCACACAAATGTGCAAACATCAGGCTATATTATGTCACTTCCAGCTGTATTCAATCTGACCTATAAAATTGTAACACATGGAAAGTTCTGTTGTATTGCATCTCTAGCTAGCAATAGTGAACACTAAACTTGTAAGTTAGAGGACACATTCTTCCAACACAGGCAACTACCTCCGATGACAGCCAAAAACAGACCCACAGATACCTGCACGAGCACAGTCACAGAATTCTGACACTGTATACTTCCACTGTGTTGTACTGTGCTGCGCATAAAGTTAACATTGATTGTGAGTTTCTGGACTATGTCTTGACTATTGTATACTGTATGTATTATAATTTTGATTGGCAGCCATGTTAGATTTCAAATGTCCTTGAGCAAACAACCCACAGGGCAAACACTGGTTGAATCAACGTTGTTTCCACGTCATTTCAATTAAAGGACTTTGAACCCATGTGGAATAGACGTTGAATTGACGTCTGTGCCCAGTGGGAAGCAACTTTACCAGAAGAAACTGTTGATTTAATGTGAAAGAAAACAAACTTGAGTACAGCTGCACACTGGGCTAAAAAGAATCCCACGTGTAAAGTGCAACCACAAATACAAAGATGGATGAAAATTGCTGAGGGCATTTTCAATATCACAGTCATCGGAGCTCTCATTTTGTTGGCGCAATCAAAACAAACATAGTCCATTGGAAAAGACAGGTGCCGTCAATTATAGGAAAAAAAGAGACACGATTTTGGTCCCAGCTGTGAGTGAGAGCATTTTCTCAGTCTATGACTTCCAGCCGCATTGCGACACTGTCAAACTGATATTTACATCTGAATCCTCTGAACGAAACGACTGTATTCCTCGCATCATGTGGTCAGCCTTTTTCTCGTCATCAAACAAAGTACAACATACAGAGTACAGGGATGCTTATCTGACTGCACATGCAGAAACAAGAAACCACTAAATGAGTTGTACTACTACAGGTAGCCTAGTGGTTAGAGTGTTGGGCCAGTAACCGAAAGGTTGCTGGATCAAATCGCTGAGCTGACAAGGTAAACATCTGTTGTTCTGAGGAAGGAAGTTAACCCCCGGATGCTGTGGATGTTGATTATGTCAGCCCCCCGCACCTCTCTGATTCAGAGGGGCTGGGTTAATGTGGAAGTAACATTTCAGTTGTACAACTGACTTGGTATCCCCCTGTCATGTACTACTACTAAAGTATGTGTAGGCCCAAGGAGGGGAATCGATTAAGAGTATATAAAAACGTTCTAAAAGGAGGTGACTAATAGAAGAGATAAGAAGTTACGGTAACAGGTGGATCCCAATGTTTTATGATAATGCCTCCCTGTGGTTGATACATCAATCCTGTGGATTTGCACTAAAACTCAACTATTTGGCTAAAGCTCCACCTAGGGGCAAATGTGCTCACTTACAACCAAGAAAAATGATATGAACATAAAGACGGGCATAAGTCATTTATTTTTATGTAAAAAGTTTAAGTTGTTGCTTAAACTTGTGTGATACCAGGGGAGAACTGGTGTTTCATGACTTACCCAGATAACTATCAATCCAGTACAGTACAGTACAGAGAATGACCCTTCTGTATTTTCTAGTTGCAATGGAAATTATTTACACAGTTTAACCTGAATATCTACACTGACATTGGAAAAGATACACTGGATACTATTTGTGTAGCTGCTACGGATATAGAGCAGGGAGTTTGTCCTTGAGAAGCCAGCGACATACTGTACCGTGACCATATGACAGGAACATGATAAGCACCAGAGGGCAATGTTGTACAGCAAAGTGACCCTCCTCGCCCTCTAGTGCTGTCACATACTGTACTGAACACACACGCAGCCAGGAATCATACCAGTCAGAGTGTGTGGCTCAATAAAGACACAGTCTCATGGATGACTGAAGTTTATAGTTTGAACTAATGGTATAGTGTGTTTCATCAACATTTCAATAACATTTAGTAGGAGAGGTGTGGTACAGTATACAGCAGATGTGACTCTGGTATGCAGTGGAGTCATGTAAAAAGGAAATCATTTTCTGAGAATAAGGTGTATGATTAAAGGTAATGTATATGGTAAACTATGTATACATGTTTATATTTAAGCAAAAAGGCCGGGGGGGTGTGGTATATGACCAATATACCAGGGCTAAGGGCTGTACCGTTAGCCGTGGTATATTGGCCATATATCACTAACCCCAGAGGTGCATTATTGCTATTATAAACTGTTTATCAATGTAATTAGAGCAGTAAAAATGTGTGTTTTGTCATACCCTTGGTATACGGTCTGATATACCACGGCTGTCAGCCAATCAGCATTCAAGGCTCGAACCACCCAGTTTATAATATTATAGCATATATCATGCTCATGGATTCTATGTATAAAGTCACTATAACAATGAACAGGAGAGAGGTTAAAATAATAGCCGCAATGTGAGACACATTATACAGAAAACATATAGGTTACAAATAAGTCCACATTTGTGGTATTACTAGTAACCTAAGCAGGCTTAAAAGACTCAACTTGAACTTCCTTCTTTTTCAGTCCCAGCAGGAATTTCTGCCAGGCACGTGTTTCTACATAAAAGAAAACAAAAGAAAACAGGCACAATGTGCCTTTCAACACTGCCAAAAACCCAAAGCGTGTCAAATACTGTTGGAGATTCAAAGTCTAGAGATTGCGTAACTTTCACTGGAAACATATGTTTTCGATGTAAATGAGGACATGAAGACTGGTGGGGTTCCTGCTGATCTTAAACAAGTCTTTCTTTTATTTACTCTATTAAAACTCGATGCTGTGCGCCAACAACAAATACCTGTGGGCACCATCCATCTGGAGAGCCCTATCCATGCATGCATGCCTTGCATCAATGCTATGGCCTAGTCACACCCAGAACCTGAGCAACTAACTGTACGGATGATCAAATTGTGTTGCGCCACTGCAAAAGTTGTGTAGTCTGAATTATTCTTTCTTTTTCAACTTACTGTTTGCTCTCTTGGGGAAATAGCTAAAGGGTGAAATAACATAAAAGTCACCTTTGGAACTGAGTGAATTAATCTTAAAAATATACACTGTATATTTCAAAGTCAAAATGGAGACATACTATTCTATATCCTCTCCTCTCTAAATTGTTTATTTTTTCTCTCTCCTCTCTCCTTTGTTTGTTCCCTCTCTCAAGGAAGTCATCCCATGCTGGGAAACAGACATCGTTTCTCTCCCAAATGTTCCAGCTTTCTGCATAGCAAACCTGACAATTTTCAATATCCTTACTTTCCTTCTCAATGTCCCTCCACAGTAAGGGAGCTTCATCGATTCACTTGTTCCACTCGCCTGTGAAGAATAAGCTTCTGTATTGTGGTGCGGGCAGGTTGGGGGGGGCTTCACCCCAGCAACCACAGGCTTTGCTCTGGATATGTGTGTGAAGATAGGTTGGCCTGAAAGCCTGCTTCCTGGGGCCTACATTTCACTGTTATATAAGTCTCTGACAGCTAAAAGCTTTTACCCTCTCAGTTGCCACAGCGACCCAGTCCTGACAGTCTGTAAATGTGAGGTTATGGTGTATCCATAAGTATCTCCTTTCACCCCAACACTGTGTCCTAACGGGCCCTGGTTAAAAAAGTAGAGCACTAAATAGGGAATATGGTGTCATTTGAGACACACTTATGATTCTCTGCAACCAGTGCACATGAGACAACGCAAAATCAATCTCCTCTATTGCACTCGGTTTCTGATTAAACGAGGCACAATTTTACAAATTGTGGGAGATGTGGAAAAGTGCAGTAGTGAAGTGTAGCCTGCAGAGGCATGTACTATACGTACTGTAGATAGTCAAACAGTTCCCTGGCTCACAGCCACATCACAGAACCCCCCACAGATTGATAAAAGAAGATACTCAGCGCCGGTCAAAAGTAGTGAACTATGTGCCATTTGGGACACAGCCAGCATATCTCTCCAGGAATAGCTGGCCCATTCAATAGAACAGGGCCTCTGAAGGAACAATCCCATTCAAATGACTGCCACCTTGCATAAGACATAGAGCATACCGGGATCTCAAGCTCACTCATTCATCATACTGTAGCAAACATTTACGGGGCTGAATGTTAATATGACATCTTTATAACTACATGTAAACCTTAACATAGTTCACATTGTTTGTTAGATGGGCTGACACACACACATACACCGATTGTTATGTTTGTATGAGGGACAGCCATTGTCAAGGGTAGCTAGGCTACACTAACCAGCTTTGTCTGTCCATGACTATTGTGTAGGGGCTTGCCCACCCATTTGCGTCAGGTCTTTGCATGGGAGTTTTGATGTACCTATGGAAATATAATTATGCATCAGAATACCAGGTCTGTCATGAGTGTTCCAGTCAAATTGTTGTGGTCTAAGGGTTGTTGTCCCTTCTGGTAATCCTATTTCTATGCATACCACTTCCCCTTGTGTGTATAGTATGTATAGTGTGATATACCACTAGATAGCCTCTGTGTATGTTTAAGGAGGCAAGCCAAGCCTTAATGGTTCAGAAAACCGCCCTCTTAACCACAGTTCCAGACCAGAACGATTGTGTATAGCCTAGTCAGACAAAATGATTCCCCTTTTATCATCTCCACTTCACCCAGCTGTTACGTAAGCATTCATTCTAATCAAAGCTGTCACTGAAACGCTCAGGAGAGTAGAGGGAGAGAGAAAAAACAGTGGAAACACGATATAGATCAGTTGATGTGGATCCCAGGCACTTCATGGAAACATTGACAGAGAAAATCTATCTAAACAGCCCTTGGTTGGATGGGAGATTTTCATGATAAACAATCATTTAGATCATCTCCATGTTGGAAAACAGACGCAGTGATGATGATGATGGTCTTGGGTGAAGCTGGAGGTGTGGGGAGTTGGGGGTAGTCATCACCATGGTTATTATGGGCTCTCTCTCACGTAGAATGATGGTCAGAGAGCAGCAGGGTCTCTAAGGGGCCTCTCTGACTGGCAGCATTACAGCATGTCCCTAGACGCGGCTGCTTGGTCTACCCCTGCCATGTAAAACAATTCACCGGTTCACAGGTTGTCAATAAAAAAAGGGGGGCTTGGATTTGACGATCATGTTTAGTATGTGTACTTTGAGAAAAGATCATTAATGAATGAAATAATTGTCTGATTTGTCATATTGGGCACTCCAAAGGAGGTACCTAAAAGACCATGTGACAATGACCCTGTTCGTTATCAGGTTTGACTAGATTTGAAGAGTTAATCGTTTATCGCCATTGGATTATACTTCATGGTCATATAATGCCATTCGGTATAAAACAGTTTGGTATTATGCAAGCAAGAACAAAACAATCTCTTCCAAGGGTCTGTTCTGATTTCAATTATGGGAGGTCTACAGGTTTCATCCATTTTACTTGTTGCCATTGGAACAGAACCATCTGTCTTCAGGGCACAGTGGGGAACATGGCAAGGCGCTTCGGCAGATTATTATCATTTTTTTTCACACTGATCTATAAGACAAAACGTTGAATTATTGGGATTTTTGGTTTCACATGTACAGTGGGGCAAAAAAGTATTTAGTCAGCCACCAATTGTGCAATTTCTCCCACTTAAAATGATGAGAGAGGCCTGTAATTTTCATCATAGGTACACTTCAACTATGACAGACAAAATGAGAAAAATATCCAGAAAATCACATTGTAGGATTTTTTATGAATTTATTTGCAAATTATAGTGGAAAATAAGTATTTGGTCAATAACAAAAGTTTATCTCAATACTTTGTTATATACCCTTTGTTGGCAATGACAGAGGTCAAATGTTTTCTGTAAGTCTTCACAAGGTTTTCACACACTGTTGCTGGTATTTTGGCCCATTCCTCCATGCAGTTCTCCTCTAGAGCAGTGATGTTTTGGGGCTGTTGCTGGGCAACACGGACTTTCAACTCCCTCCAAAGATTTTCTATGGGGTTGAGATCTGGAGACTGGCTAGGCCACTCCAGGACCTTGAAATGCTTCGTTTCCCGGGCGGTGTGTTTGGGATCATTGTCATGCTGAAAGGCCCAGCCATGTTTCATCTTCAATGCCCTTGCTGATGGAAGGAGGTTTTCACTCAAAATCTCACGATACATGGCCCCATTCATTCTTTCCTTTACATGGATCAGTCGTCCTGGTCCCTTTGCAGAAAAACAGCCTCAAAGCATGATGATTCCACCCCCATGCTTCACAGTAGGTATGGTGTTCTTTGGATGCAACTCAGCATTCTTTGAGTTTTTACCAAAAAGTTATATTTTGGTTTCATCTGACCATATGACATTCTCCCAATCTTCTGGATCATCCAAATGCTCTCTAGCAAACTTCAGACGGGCCTGGACATGTACTGGCTTAAGCAGGGGGACACGTCTGGGACTGCACGATTTGAGTCCCTGGCGACGTAGTGTGTTACTGATGGTAGGCTTTGTTACTTTGGTCCTAGCTCTCTGCAAGTCATTCACTAGGTCCCCCCGTGTGGATCTGGGATTTTTGCTCACCGTTCTTGTGATCATTTTGACCCCACGGGGTGAGATCTTGCGTGGAGCCCCATATCGAGGGAGATTATCAGTGGTCTTGTATGTCTTCCATTTCCTAATAATTGCTCCCACAGTTGATTTCTTCAAACCAAGCTGCTTATCTATTGCAGATTCAGTCTTCCCAGCCTGGTACAGGTCTACAATTTTGTTTATGGTGTCCTTTGACAGCTCTTTGGTCTTGGCCATAGTGGAGTTTGGAGTGTGACTGTTTGAGGTTGTGGACAGGTGTCTTTTATACTGATAACAAGTTCAAACAGGTGCCGTTAATACAGGTAACGAGTGGAGGACAGAGGAGCCTCTTAAAGAAGAAGTTACAGGTCTGTGAGAGCCAGAAATCTTGCTTGTTTGTAGGTGATCAAATACTTATTTTCCACCATAATTTGCAAATACATTCATTAAAAATCCTACAATGTGATTTTCTGGATTTGTTTTCTAATTTTGTCTGTCATAGTTGAAGTGTACCTATGATGAAAATTACAGGTCTCTCTCATATTTTTAAGTGGGAGAACTTGCACAATTGGTGGCTGACTAAATACTTTTTTGCCCCACTGTATATGCAAAGTTAAACTCTCCTTCTCACAGCGGGCCACAAAGCAATGTGTGTGCGTGCGTTTGTGTGGCTGTGTGCATGTTTGTTACAGCTATCGTTTCGTAAGAGATCACTGGAGAACATGAGAACATGCTGAAGCTGCGAGACCCACACCCTAGAGGGATTGTTTCATTAGATGAATCAATAAATATATTGCTTTGGCCACTATCATTCCTACAATGCGTGCAACGTTCACCCAATGTTGTGTCTAGTATAATATTACATTGGGCTTTTAGACTCCAGAGTAGGCCATGAACATTAGAATGTCCCACCCCTTTGGAGACAGCAAAATATTTGGCTCTCATTGGTTGGTGGTTGCATGCAATTGGTTTTGTAACTTCAACAATGGACCAATGCTAAGAAGACCAGGGTCATGTTCATCTGGCACCAAACATAAAAGAGTAGGCTGAAACTGGGAGGGACTACCTGGACTGAAGAGTGTCTGCTAAATAAATGAACTGTAAGCCACTCATTTTTATTTCCGTTGCGAAACATTTAAAAACTGTTTCAGATGCATGCCCTAATGAACACAGACCAGATTGGTGTGTTCTGATTCAATGTTCCTTGTGTGCAGACCCTGCACAGAATACCAGTGTTCTCCAGTCAACAGGTGCTCCTCCTTGACTCACCATACGGCTTTGGTTAAAAGACGGCGTCATCGGGATCAGGGCATGGACGCCTTGCAGACAGTGTTTTCTCTCTTCACACCTGTGTTAATTTATAGTATAGGCTCTCGTTTGATCAACACAGAGAGACAAAGGCCAATAGAGCTCTCAGGTAGAGAGGCGATGACTGTGTTTGATGTTGCAGCTCTGGGCCATTGCCTAAAGAAGATGGATTACCTATGTTCTAGTCATGAACACATTCTGGCTCTTCTTAATGGGGCCATGCTGGCTATATGGCTATGAGTTGTAAATGATTTAGCCAATGAAATGCTCAAATCAAAAGAAACTACTGGACCTCAGCCTCAATGACCTCGCTGTTATGGTCTGGAGAAAATGAGTTTGCATTCATGTTAA